>NC_081250.1:1934583-2305686 GCF_030490865.1 Poecile atricapillus | reverse complement strand
ATAGGCAACTCCAGACAGTGATTCATCACATCCACCAGAGAGATCCCAATCTCAGGAAGGATGAATCGCCCTCAGAAGGTGCCCAACTTTCTAAGATGGTTGGCTCAGATAGTTGAGCATTACTTGGCTAAAATTAAGTGAGTGAATTTGGTCCAGAGGTCTCTTAGGGAAGGTTTTGTCACCCAACAGAGCACAGATATCCCTCCTGGAGTGCTCAGAGACTGAAGGTGTGCTCGGACATTCCGAGAAACTCCTGCTTTCAAAGCAGAGTTGTCCCCAGTTGGTGGAAGGCTTCCTGGAGGATGAATTGAATCTTCCCCATCTCACCTGAAAGGAGATGCCTCAGATAACTTGAGTCAGCCCTTTGGGATCATCATGAGACAAAGTCCCAGCCCATAAGCAAGTGGGTTGTTAGTTCTGTGGGTATTTTTATTTGACTGGAACATTCAGTCCAGTTCTTGGAATACTTTAAAGACATTTTCTTTTGCTCTGTCCTCAGGCTCACGCACAGTTACGCTGTGCCTGCTCCTAGGCAAGGTTTCTACCTATGCAGAAGACTCACAGACCACTGTTCCGAGGTCCTTCCTTCAGAAAAATCAAGATCTTTCCTTCAGAACACTTCATGACCATTTCCCAGGTCTATGGAAAGCTCTTGGAAAAGCTCCTGGTGACCTCAAGGCAACCTGGGAACATTGCTCATCCCACAACCACACCACTGGCTAAAGAGCGTTTTATGTGCCTGACTTCATATCTCCACACGTTTAAATCTCTTCAGGGCTCGGGAGCTGGCTGTGAGAAACAGGAACATTAATATTCTGTCAGTGCCCAGAAGGTCTCTGACTATGAGGCAAGAAAAGCTGGTGTGGTGTCTGTAGATTATCTGCCCTTGTTGGCTGATCCTGGCCACCAGCACCTCAAGGACCTCAAGTTCCCTGCCAAAACAGAGCAGTGGAGTCAATCTCAGCAAATCCTTCCTGGCAAACCAAAGATGAACTGCAATAATTGCAATTTGAAATGAAGAAATGGCAAAATTGTGGTTTATGTAAAGCAGAGGAGTTTGATTTTTATTTTTTTGGGATGGCTTTTCAAGGGTACTGAGGTTAGAGGCACAGGCCCAAGTTACTGGGAGTCAAACCAGGGTGTGAGCCATGTGAACACCCATGTGAACGTTCTTACCCCCTGGTAAATATGAACCATCTCGTGTTTATTGCAGGGAAAGAGCATTCACACGGGCAGCTACCACAGAAAAACTGGCATCTGAGGAGTTCACACCCTAACTTACCTCGTGGTAATTTGTTCAGGTGCCCAGCCCCTAAGGTGCCATTCCCAAAGTGGAGTTGGAGGACGCAATGTCCCCTTTATACTCGGAGTCAGCAGCTCGGTGGTTATGGCACCTACCCACGGGATGGGAAAATGAGCTTCACAAGTTTCCTCTGCTCGATCCGGAGCAGGCTTTTTAACCCAAGTTTCCCAAATCTCAGCAGCACGCCCTCGCCAGCGGATTATGCCGGTTTCCCAGAACTACCAAATCAATTATTGGCATTGACTGAGGCTTGGCCAAGGCTGGGGATTCAGCCAGGAGCCTGTGGAGCTCAGAGCTCTCGGCACCCATCACGAGAGCTGGGTGCAGGTCAGGATATGCAGCACATGGATGGATTTTGTGAGTTCTGAAGGATACACACCAAAGTTCTGCAATTCTGCCTTTGCATGCCCCAAAACCCCATCCAGCTCCAAGCCAAGTTTTGCTGCACGTTGTCAGATATGTACAAGCCTTAACCGGGCTCCTTCTTTCCCTTGCACCGGGATAGGGGAGATGGGACTGAGATATGCCTCTAATTTCCATACATTATTAATGTATGTCCCTGATAGCGTGGATAATAACGTGCTGTGGATCAGCCCAGCACAGGAAAACTCTCCCTGCTCCCAGGCTTCATCTCAACCCGTGCAACCCAGCCCGGTGCCCAAGCACAGAAAATGAACAGAACTGCCCCGGTATTTAAGGATAAACACCAAGCAAACACAGCATTTTCCTGGCCCTGAACCAAAGGGTGAAGCAACTGGAAGGATCAAGACCTAAAGGAGCTCAGAGTCTTAAGACATGAGACAAAGGAACTGCTCCAAAGCAGCACTTTCCTGGCCCAGAACCAAGGTATGAAGCAACTTGTAGGTTCCTGAAGGATCTCAGAGTCCAGGACACAAGACAAATAGGTTGTCCCAAAGTTTGTTACAGTCAAAGGAAGATTTTCTGTGACTTCCAACTGTCCTAGGAGCAAAAGCTAAGGAGAGGGATGTGTGATCTACCATCTATGCATACACATATAGGCATATGTATCATATATGTATTTAACCACCTTCCTTCATAATAAATACTTCTTCTCCCCAAAGAACCCTCACAGAAAAGGTTCACTGGACTTTTCTAGGACCTGTCACTGGGAGCTGCCAGCACCAATCCACCAGGGAAGTGAGTGACAGGCGGGTGTGACTGGGAACCACAGACCTCCAAAGCACTGGGGTCCTTTATTCTCCTCAAACCTAACGAAAAGGTTCCCCCTCTTCATCCCTTCCTCAGCCACAAAAATCAATGAGGAGATTCCTGGCATGGCCCACTCAGCTCATCAATCACATCTCAGATTGAGAGGGAAACTGGAAGGGGGAAGAAACCCTCTGATGATCAGAGGGCTGGAGCAACCATCCTACAGAACAGACTGAGAGAGCTGGGATTGTTCAGCCTGGGGAACTGGGAAGACCTTGTTGTGGCCTTACAGTAATTAAAGGGGGCTTATAAAAAAGAGGGAGAGGGATTTTTTTGCATGGGCAGATAGGGATTAGACAAGGGAAACAGTTTTAACTAAATGAGAAGAGATTTAAATGAGATGTTAGGAGGAAGCTCTTTACTCAGAGGGTGGTGAAGCACCAGATCAGCTTTGTGGATGCCCAGTCCCTGGAAGTGTCAAGGTTGGATGAGGCCCTGAGATTCCTGAAGCAGTGAGTGACATCCCTGCCCATCACAGGGGGTTGGAACTGGATGACCTCAAAGGTCCCTTCCCACCTGAACCATTCTGTGCCCTACAATTCTGTGAAACAGAAGGTGAGTTGAAGAACACAGAAAGCAGAACAAGGAGTTATTCTGTGGGCACTGAAACTGGTGAGCACCGACTCTTCTGCCTGGATTTAGGATCTCCAGGAAACGTGGATGCACACACACACACACACACACACACACGCCCACACCCTTCAGCCCCTGGGAGGAGACTGCTCACATTTCCACCCCATTTAGCTGCCCATTTTTGTGAGATTTGTGGATAGCTAGCGTTTTTCAGAACTTCTGCCAAATGAAGCTCATGGGGCCAAGAGGTTTAAATGTCATTATGGGGACAAACAGGTAACAGGATTGCTTAAGCCTTGGGTCATGTAGAAACTAGTTATGAGAGATGAATTAGAGCAGCAGTGGATCTGAGAGCCCTTCCAGGAGCCCCTCCTTGCCCCCAGCCTGGGTCCCCCTCCGGGGCCTGAAGGGCATCAGTCCCTTTACACAAACAATTACAGTTTTACTGCATAAAAACACTTTGGAAAAGCCTGAATTTCACAGAAAAAGGGTCAATGTGGCTGAAAATTACACAAATTACACCTGAGATGCCTCCCTCTATTCTTTCCTAAGATTAATAATAAAGTCTAACTTAACACAGTAATGCCCAAGGCTAAGTTCATGCCTAACTTAGCACCCAGACATATTTAATAGCAAAACCTGTGCAGAGACCTAAAGTTTAGTCAGTTTAGAGTTCACATCACGTCCCTCACTCTTCCATTATATTGATGTCTCTGTGTTCTTCTGGCATCAAAGAAAATCCCAGGCACCTTTCCTGACATCTCTAAGATCAAGGAAATTTAAGACAAACCCAACTCTTCCTCATTCACAGTACCAGAAACAGTCTGGGAATTTGAGGACCAGACAGCACAAGCATATTAATCCTTTTGTACAGATCTTATCAGCAAGGTCAGCAGAACCATGAAAATGTGAAGCTCAGAAGACAACAGGAACTGGGGAGTCCTGCTGCAGGGATTTCAGGATCAGAATCAGGGTTGGTTTTCAGGGTGGTCTCTGCCAAGGTGTCCCCACTTGGCAGCTCACTACTGGTTACAAAAACTCAGTCCAAGTGACTAAATCTTTGACAAAGGATGCTTTAGCAAGAGCACTTGTCCTGAGTCAGCCTCTGCACTGAAACACCACAGAACCCAAAAAGGAGAGACTTTTGCAGAAATACAAATTCCCCGTCCATGGGAGCCAAGGGCAGGATGAGCCTAAGGATTCATCAATGAAATTAAATCATCTGACCTAACTTTGCTCATGCAGGAGTCAGGCTCCCAACTGGTCATCTCGGTTCTGCTGATGCCCAGCAGAGAGAGATCCTTTCCTCCCGAGATTGACACTGATGATTCACAGCCAGGAAGTGCCAGCCCTCACTCGTGGCCTGCAAAGGGAGCTTGGATGACTCCCTCAGATGGGATGTGCACTCTGAGGTGGAGGGTGATGAACCCAGCTCAGCAGGGCTGCCGTGCGTCAGCGCCGTGCGTGCACAGCTCCACAACAGACACAACAGCCCCAAACTCCTCACTCGTGGTCTCTGCCACGCTGACTCACACATGTCCAGCTGCCCTGGCTCTTATCCTCACCCAAAATTTGATGTTTTTTTTTTTAAAAAACAGTGAGTCAAAGGTAACTGTGGCCCAGCTTCTCATCCTGGCTCTGCTCAGTGACCCCACGCTGTCCCTTGGAATGGGATGTGGGCAGCTGCCCCTGCCAGAGCCTGTAGGAAACTCTCATTTTTCCACCTTTCTGATTCTCCTCTGCCCCAGCACACCCAGCTTTTTGTTTAGGCATGTGAAGGGCAGAGAAGAAACATGGCCAGGGGTCCCATGTGCCAAGGATGTGTTTTAGCTCCTGAATTACCTCATCCCCTGTTAATCACAGAGTCTGCAGCCCATTAGATAATCAAAGTTATGCATGTTGCCCTGCACTTCTGGTACCAGAGCTTGCCAAAATAGACCCTTGCGTGCAAGAATCAGCAAGAGCCTGGTTTCCCCGATTTCTGGGGCCTGTCTGAAGGACAGAATTCCTCAATTTATTCTGAGTCCCAGTGTCGGGGGCAGCAGGAGCTGCCACCGCCACTCTCACAGCTGCCGGCAGGCACCACCAAGGTATCCGTGGCTGTAAATTTAAGCCAGTCTATACAAATCCTGAATTATTTTCTCTGTTAGAGCTCGGAGACTCTTCTGGCCAGCAGGACAACTGCAGTTTTAGTGGCTCTGTTAGGAAGCTGTGCTGGGAAGAGCCTGCCTGGGGTTAGGCTGAGCTTGACCCTTTCATTCACCAGGAGCCCGAGACTACAGATTGAGTCAGCAGGACAAACGGACTCGGTGCTCCTCGGATCACAGACTTCCCACATGCCTGTGGGCAACTTACACCGAGGGTTTCGGTGGCCACTGAATTAGCATTTCCCTGTCTGATCCCCAATCTTCTGCTAATGTGTCTTATCTATTCTCTTTCAACTCGGTTGTTTGCCCCATCTGTCTGGGCCATGTACTCTCCCAGGCAAAACCCAGTTCCCACTGTGCCCTCAGTCCTCTGTTGCAAGTGACTTGGAGGTTTTGCAATCAATCCACTAATATCCATGACCCATCCTGCTAGGAAAAAGCAGCGATCCAGTAAGCTCCTTCCTTCTCCAGATGACATTCCTGTTAGCAATGACTCAGTGTTAACCGAGTGCTTATATCCATGACTTCTTCACAATTCTGATTTAGGCAGATTTAATCCAGCCTGGAGCACGTGAGGATGGATGAGGTGATTTCTGGATTTAATGGTGGGAGAAGCGGTCACGCCTATTTTTGCAAACCCACAGTGGGATGGAGCTCAGCTAACCCGAGGTGTTTGAGAGTTAGACAGCTAAATCTGTGCTGCTTAAAGTCTCTTCTCTCTGCAGCATGTGAGAGGAAATAAGCACTTCAAAAAAAAGCAACAGAGCTAATCCACTTTTCCTCACACTCAGAATGAGCTGAGGATATTCATGGACCAGTCACTGACAAGGGGCAGCTCAATAAAATCAGCTAATTGATCACGCTGCAGCAATGCCATCGATAAATCTGAGGCATAAAGCATAAATCATGTGCCAAAGTAGCCCCACACTTCCCTCCTGTCCTTCCCACCCATCCTCTTGTTCTGTCTGAGCACTTCTAGCAGCAAATCTTTCCAGGGGAATGACCCAACCACAGCCCTGCTAGTGCTGCAGCAGAGTAGCTCGATTTCAAAGATAGCTATTTCAAATAATAGATTCTATAGATTTAAAAAAAATCTGTGTTAATTCTACAGGTTCCAAAAATCAGCACACGTTGTTCCAGCCAGCTGGGAAAGGGGATAGGCTGGGCTGAGCTTCTCAGTCTCTGAGTCCTGCACTGTAGGAAAATACTAGAATATATCAGAAGTGTGGATGGGGCTCTGAACCACCTGGGATAGTGGGAGGTGTCCCTGCCCATGGCATGGGGTGGGACTGGATGGGCTCTGAAGTCCCTTCCAACCCAAACCGTTCTGGAATTCTCTGATCCACAGAAGGACCCTGTCCTCAGAGCCTTCAGGATGGCTCTTCACCATCCCAAATCCACGGGATCAAAGTGGTTCCCAGCTCTCCTGCTCTGGATCACTAATGTAACTTGTTCCACATCAAATTCATCTCGATGGCAGCTCCCAGAATGTGCAAGAAATTGAAACCTCACAAGAATTCCCTTCAAATGCCTCTCTGAGACTGGGGATTTTTGCTCAATTCTTCTACACCTGTGGAAAGCAACACCAGGACTTCAAGTGAAGATTTTTTTAAGGGTAATTTGGTCACTAAAGATTCACATTGAAGGGTGCTCCAATAGAAACTTCCTCTTTCAGCACTCCACATATCTATGTAGATCATAAAATGCCCAGATGCTCCTGACTTTCAGGGGTATTTCAAAGCCAAACCTGACCTGAATAAAGGGAGATATCTTTGTCCCAGTCATCCAGGATCCTCTTCCAGGATGGCATGGCTGGGATGGGATTTATCTCATCCCAGAGTAAACATCTGAGAGATGTCAGATGAGCTGTAGCTCATCTCTCACCACTAACTCTAAAGGAAACCTCACTGTAAAATACTCAGGAAGATTCTCCCTCCAGGAAGGATAGAAACCAACCACAGATCTCCCAAAAAACAGCATTAACCAGATTTTTGTGCCTCTGAAGGAGCTGTGGGCCTCCCAGTAAATTCTTCAAATCTCATCCAATGCCCAGTGGTATTTCCCTGACATTCACTGGGTTTTGGATGGACTCCTACCCATCCAGACTGTCCCATTTCTTCCCAGCTACAACAGGCTCAGGAAAAAATGGGAATTCTCCCTCGTGTGCCTTGGCCTGCCGAGGATTTAGAGCTGTTTTCTGTCATGCCACACATCCCTGTCTAGCAACAGGCTCCATTGTTGTTCTGGTGGGGGCAGAGGGACAGGCTGAATGGAAAGCTTGGCAGCTGTTCAAGGAGTTTCATTCCTGCCTTCCCACCCCTCGGGAAATATCTCTATTAGACAAGGTGCTCCCCTCTGGAAGCACAAGGAGCTCCTGCTCTGCCCAGAGCAGTTTGGATTCGTCTCACAGGCTCAGCTGCAGCAGAGATGGGCTCTGCCTTTCCTCCCTGCTCCATCCCACGGTGAGAATTCTGTTGGACAGCGCTGACTTCCCTGGAAAGATGGGAGAGCGTGATTTTTGCCATAAAACTGCATCTTCCAGCAGAAATGCCGAGGAAATACAGTCCTGGAAAGTGAAATGAAGAGGCACAGCCTGGGAAAATGGGGGAAGGGTTTGATTTCAGAGAACTGAAAGAAAAGTCAGATGAATTCTTGAAATGCAGAAACGTCTGTGGCTGTGTCCCTCTGCCAAGATAACTGTCAGGACAGGGCCACAGGGAAAACACTTCCAATCCCTCTTTAAGAGGTCTTGGGATAAAGTTCTGTCACAATTTTGAGGTAATGAGGTCATGACTTTTGGGCATGACTGGGGATGGTGGGAGGCTCTGGATGTGTCCAAGAGCACGAGAAAGATGCTTTTGTTCCCTGGAGTCTCCTGGATTAAAGGCAGAATTAAATATGTTACAGAGGAAGCTGCAAAACCCTCAAACTGCTGAGGTTTCCAGCAGCTGGGCTGAGACAGGACAAAACACGAATTTCCTGAGGAGAGGGGTGGTCTAGAGGTTTTTAGTACCAGCCTGGAAGTCATGAATGCTCCTGCAGCCATTCCAATACACCAATGAGCACTAAAGAGACTATAAAATACAGGGAAATGATGGATAAAAAGTCCATGACTTGATTTTACCCATGAGAGGAAATAGGCAAGGGCGCAAAGACTTCTGTTTTGGGTGTGTTCTGAATAAACCTGGATGGCACTCCTGGTGAAACCTCTGAGCTGGTCTCCTCAACCCCTCCACCGGCACAGAGGATTTCACCAGTCACACTCCATCAGACACCTGAGATGTGAATTAGAGCAGAACAAAGTGCCCAGCTCTCCTCAAGGGAAGGGGCCAAGAGCCCCTGGCTTGGATGGAGAGATGGGAATTGCAGACATGTGATGGATGAGGTGAATTCCACCCCAAGGCTGCAGGTGGACACGGAGTGATGCTGAGATGCTCTGGGATTTTCCTAACGGGTCTCCCTGCAGCTGCTGCCAAGAAAGGGGCAGGAGGATTGTCACAATCCCTGCCAGGCCTCTGAGGATGGCCAGGATGTCACCAAGCACCTGGACCTGGCAGCGGAACCTGTGCATGGGCATCTCCATTTGTGGGCTGGATGCCATTCCAGGGAGGCATCTTTAAACTGGGAACACTGGGAATGGTGCCTGGCAACCAGGAAAGCTCCCAAACCTGTGATGAACCCCAGGCCAGGCTGGAAATGTGATGGTCTGCCATGCTCTGAGCTCGAGGCACTCTCTGAGCCTTCTCCAGCACCCTTTGAGCCTAAAGAACCCCATGGGAGAGGAGGAACGACCATCCCAGACCCCCGGAATCCCTGGCAAGGCTGGTGAGGTGAGCAGGGAACCAGCTCTCGTGCTCTGATGTGACTTTGCTAGTGAAGCAGAGAGAAAAGAATTTCACACCAAGAGCATGAAGGAACATCCACCTTGGGAAAGAGCAGCAGCATCCCTGCTAATAATTATCACTGTATCCATAGAAGAATGAGTGACTGGTTTAACACCAGGACAGAAACTGGAGTGAGGAGGAGACCAAAGGCACCTTGAACTCCTTTGATGGCCCAGTCTCTACAAATGCAAAGCTCTCTCTGGGTAGCAGCAGCACCCAGATGGGAAGGGGACTGTGAATATGCAGGTGACAAACCAGGAAGAGGGACAAACAACACCTTTGTGATGCAGAACGCTCTCCCCTGGCTCCCAGGCTGCTTTTAAAAGCCATGCCCTATGTTAGGAGTTCAGAACAAGGGAGTTAATGTATCAGCTCTCCTTCCCTCCCCTTGTTTTTTGTGAGTTCCGGTAGAATTCGGAGTGAACTCAGAGTGAACTGATGGATTTTTACGGGTGGTGCTGACAACAGAAACAAATTAAATGTGACATTAAAACAAATCCTGGTACTTCTAAGTGACAAAAGGGAAAAAGAGCACCACGAATGGCACAGGATAGCTGGAAACAGTTGGCATGGACAGTTTCATGAGTGGCTTTTCTGCAAGACCAACCCTAGACCTGATCCAGCAAAACCCTGATGGATGTCCCACGGGAAGGCTCCTGCCCAAGTGCTCCTCCAGTTGCAGTATTAAGCCCCACTGAACTGTCCTGGCTCTGGGCTTTGTCTCTGGGGGGTGGCAGCAGAGCAGAGATGGGTTTAGAGAGACCTTTTGGGCTGGGGGCACTCCCGCTGCAGCCTTGGGGCTGGGCCCTGTCCAGCCTTGGCTGAACATGTGGACAAGACCTCTGTGCTCCAGCCACTGCTTCTCCCCTGCCAAATCCCCTCCTTTCCCCGTGTTCCAGGGTTTAACCCCAGGACCAGCCTGGGCAGAAATCCCCCAGCTCCATCCACATCATCAGAAGTCAGGGGGTGCCTGTTTGGAACCTCCTCCATCCCAGCCACCACCTCCAGACCTCCCTCATCCTCCTCCCCTCTTTCCAGCCACACTCTCCATCCCTATGGGGTTTTTTTGGGAAGCCAGCATGAGCGCAGTCCTGCTCTGGGCGGGGAATTTCAGGGGGATGTGGGTGGCACCGCTGGGTCCCCGCTGGCAGGACCAGGCTGTCACACCCAGGAGCGCTGTCCCTGGAGTGCTCGGCTCCTGTCCCAAGGGAGCATCCTGACTCGGTGCCCGCAGGATTCCCCCCGCACGCCTTGTGCAACACTAAACGCTGTCACTGTGCCCGGCAAAGCCCTTTGGAAAGCCCCAAGGGAGCTTTGAAACACGAACTCGGGGAGCGCTGGGCAAGGGCAAAGCCCAGGGCCAACCCCCGCTTGTCCCGGTGGGATTTCCCTGTCCCGGTGGGATTTCCCTGTCCCGGTGGGATCTCCCCGAGCTTGTCCCGGTGGGATTTCCCTGTCCCGGTGGGATCTCCCTGCCCTTGTCCTGGTGGGATTTCCCTGAGCTCGTCCCGGTGGGATTTCCCTGCCCTTGTCCCGGTGGGATTTCCCTGAGCTTGTCCCGATGGGATTTCCCTGTCCCGATGGGATTTCCCTGTCCCGATGGGATTTCCCTGTCCCAGTGGGATTTCCCTGCCCTGGTCCCAGTGGGATCTCCCTGTCCCGGTGGGATTTCCCTGCCCTTATCCCAGTGGGATTTCCCTGCCCTGGTCCCAGTGGGATCTCCCTGTCCCGGTGGGATTTCCCTGCCCTGGTCCCAGTGGGATCTCCCTGTCCCGCTGGGATTTCCCTGTCCCGCTGGGATCTCCCTGCACTCCCGCGCACTCAAAGGAAAATAATTTTCTCCCCATGAGGTCTAACAGGGAGTGATCTCCTCCTCCTGCTGCTGCTGCTTTTGTGCCCACGCTGAGCGCCAGTGATGCAGGAATTGGTGCAGGGACTGCAGAAGCAGCAGCGTTGCTGCACGGCTGGAGCCGGGTGGGAAGGGAGCGGGATGCGAGCGGGAACGGGATCCCGCAGGTCTGGGATGGAGGCACCAGTGAGTCAGCCCGATTTCCCCCGCTGCAATCAGCAATCCTTGGCTTTCCTTTCTAAGAAAAATCAGTAAAAAAATCAAGGCTCCTCCAGCCTGAACCTTTTAGAAGGAATGGTCAAAAACTATTTTTTTTTGGCTAACAGAAAGCGATGGAATTCCCATCCCTCAATTCCAGCTACCCCGGCTGAAGATGTCCCTGCTCACTGCAGCACCAGATGAGCTTTAAAAGGTTCCTTCCAACCCCAACTATTCCAAGTGCTCCAAACTTTTCCAGTGAAAATAATCAGAGGTGTTGAAATGTCTGCAAAGGACAGGTTTTACCTCCAGGGTTACCTGGAATCAGCTGGGGAGCAAAAAGATTCACTTTTCTTTATCTTAGTTAGGAAAGGTTTTTATTGGATGCAATTCCTTCAGACAATGCTTTGAATATCAAGTTGCTGTTTTTCAGGTTAATTTATCTAATAAATTCCTCTCAAAATAGAAAGAAATCAATTAATATGTAGCAGAACAACACAATTTGATAAAATTAGTCTGAAAGCTGAGTAGATGGAGGATTTGGGATTTTCTTTAGGAAAGTCCCAGCCCTCCCCGTGTTTCAAACGGGGACTTCTTGCTAAGACCTTGCAAAATTTTCAGTTTCTGCTGAGAAAAAACCTCCTGGTGTGACCTTGGTCCAGTCATTGAATCTCACCCCAACTGGACTCTGCCAGGAACAACACAAACACCATCAGAGTTTGTTTCTGCAGTCCCACCAAAAAGAGATTTCCCTTCCCCCTTGCACACAGGATGGGCAAGAGCTGGTTTTTACCACTCAGATCTACACACAAATATCACCTTGACCCTTTTCCCTCGGCTGCACTGCTGCTTGGGTGCACACCACCCATCCCAAACCCAGATTGGGGAGAGTGTCCTAAACCACTCTGAGAGGGGCCTAAACCATCATTCTGTGATTAACCTCGGCCTGGAAAAACAGGGCTGGGTCAGATGCAGCTGGAATAAAAGGGACAGGTACCAAAAGGCAATTCTGAGGGCTGGGATGGGTGGGAGAGGGATGGATGTGGAGCCAGTGCACCGCCACACTGATGGATTTTAACATCTCACCACAACCTGCCGCAGGAGGGGAGGAGGTGAGGATGAATTCCAGCTCCTCAGCCTGACCAACGGAGCAGAGAAGTGGGGAGATGCAATTCATACTCTGAACTCTAGAGATTGCTTTAGGAGCCCTGGTGACAGCCCCCAGCTCAGGCTGTCCCTCAGGTGAGCTCCCCGGTTCTGCAGGGCTTGCAGCAGACAAGGGTTGGGTTTCTCCTGGGAGCCAGGACCTGGCCTGGACTGCACTCACTTTAAAATGGGGGTTGTTCCACCCACCTTGAGGGGAGCAGATGCCAGAAAAGAGCAGAGAGCACACACCAGGAGCTCATCCCTGCACTGCTCCTGCTGTGGTGATGATGCCACACAACAGGGACGGGCTCAGGTGCTGCACCTGAGCACTGCTGGAGTGGCCTCACCGCTGCTCCAGCTTAACATTCCCTGAACTGCAAAAAGTTCAGACAGAGAGAGCTGTTAGATCCCTCTCCCAGCTCTCCCAGGATCTCTGGGATCCTGCAGGACATCACAGCTTCATCCTGCACGGGTGAGGAAACGATGGAGCTGCTGTGGCCAGCGCTGGCAGTGAGAGCAAAGCCAGGCCACAGGCAGGGAAATGCCTCCACGCACATCCCCACACCCTTCACATCCTCCTCCAAAGACCTGGCACCTCCAGGAACACTGCTCACTGATATTTCCCAGCTTCTCATGGGGCTGACCCCATCCCACCCCACTCTGGGTGTGACAGGAGCTGTGAGAGCAGCAGAGGGGACGGGAGCCCCACCACGCCCAGCAGGACAGAGGGAGGGACAGACACCGCACCCACAGCGATGCCACCACATCAAACCCCAGCCAGTGCCTGTTGTTCTATCAGAACTCCTCTTCCCATCCCTCTCCAGGCACAGAATTTAACCACACACATCCCAAAACTGCCTCATGCCCAGGAAAAATGATGCCAGTTAATTTTCCCTACAGCAAAGGGGTCTCCCTGTACTTCCAGTTCAGCCCAGGGAGCCTCTCCTGGGACCATCTCCCCCAGGAGCAGCATCCTGGGCTGCAGGAGATTAAGATTCCCATCATGGAAGCTCTGTGTCAATTTTTCTTGACTTTTTTTTCGCCCTCCTGAATCCAACCCTTCTCCCTTCTGAATCATTTCTGCCCACTGGCTGCGTTTAGACCAAGCCAGGCCACTTAGCACGGATTAAAAAATTACAATAAATAAAATGAAAGGCTTTTTTTTTTCCCCCATTCCATGTGGAGTCGGTCAAGTCAGTGGAAAAAGTTTAAATTCTGTTCATGCTGCTCCCCACAGACCCCAGACTCCCCCAGGACAGGGAACAGGTTCCATTTAATCCTCCCTTACCCATGAACTTTGCTCGAGAATTCCCTCAGCCTTCCTTCGCTCCTTCCAATCTCTTTTATCTATTTTTTTTTTAAACAAACCAAAAAATGAACAGCACTAACATTAAAAAAAAAAAAAAAAAAAAAAGGAGCAAAACCCAAAAACTATCTGATTTTTGCTGTTAATCTGGCCCCCTGGGTGTGGAAGAGCCTGTTGCTGCTCCCAGGAGCTGCTTTATGTTGAAGAGCTCAGCACTGGAGGAGGTCCCGTGGGGCTCCTGTGGCACAATGAACCCCACCAGCACACCCCTAAAACTTGGCTCATCACTCCCCACACCAGCCAGCCCCTCTTCTTTGATTATTTTCAAACCATTCTTTTCAAAGCCTCTTTTATCCCAGCCTGTAAATTCATTTTTTTTTTGCTGGTTTTTAAGGAAGTCACAGAGCCTCCCCAGCATCATCACGGATGGAGCGTGGGAGCATCGCCGCTCCAAGGGATCCTTTCCCTTTCCCTGCACTGAACTTTTCCCAAAGCTCCCGGGAATGTGGGAATCTGCTCGTTCTGATTTAAACAGGTGCCCTGTGCTATGGTGGGAGCAGCAATTTTAACAGCTCAGCCGAAAAAGAAGCTGTGAGAGGAAGACAGAACTCACAGCAGCACTTGATCCCCCTGCCAAATTTACATTTCCCCCTAATTTTGGGACAACAATTAAGCAAAACCCACAGGAAAACAGAACTTCTCAGTCAGATTTTTGCACCGATTTTCCCCAAGTGTAAATATCCACAGCCCCGTGTGCTTTAGGATGAGTTGATGCTTTAATTAGAAACGATTAGTGGGGAGGGGGCACGGCTTGGGGGTGGTAAATGACAGATTTTCTGCTCTAAACACCCAAATCACCGCGAGCTGATGGAGGGGAGGCTTTAGGCAGAGATGGTTGGGATGGGATGTTTGCTGCTTGCATGCCCAGACTAAAAAATTCCTGCTTCTCTCTTCCAAAAAAAAAAAAAAAAACCCCAGAAAAAGAACAGCAACACAAAAGAGCAGAGCAAAATTAAATTAAAATCAAATAAAGCAGCACGGTCGATTTGCTAAATTTGGGAACAGCTGAGCTGGCCTAGGAGAAAAGGGAACTTCCCCTCGCGTTGTTGGGATGGGGACACAACAACGTCCCCATGGATCCCATCAACATCCCCATCCCGGGGGACCCTTTCCAGGCCCCAATTCCCACATTTCCAGGGCTGCTCCCCATCTCCAGCCGCGGTGGGTTTATATCTTGCTTGGGGATAAATAAAGAGGGAAAGGTTGAGGATAAATAAAGAGGGAAAGGGGTGGGAGGGCGAGGGGGAATTTAGGCAGCCAATGCAACAGCTCCCGGCTTCTCCCGCGACTCCCCCACCCCAATCCAAGCCTCCTTTGCATTTCCATGGCCTAAGGGGGGTTTCTCCTTGCGAAAGAAACGTCTGAAACCGCTGCTTGGAACAAAACCACCCCAAACCCCCAAGTGTCGCCGCTGCCACCCCCCCCCCCGGCACACACCTGATGCCCCGGCTTGGAAAGAAACCTCCTGCCCCTCTTCCCAGCTCCTTTCTCCCAGTTTTTTCCCCCTTTTCCCGCAGCTCTGGGGACCGAGGGGATGGAGGGGATGGAGGGGACAGGGGGACCGGGACCGCGCTCCCCTCGCCGGGTGACAAGCGAATATTTATGTCGGTATTAAAAGAATGCGTTTCCTTCTCCAATCAGGAATGCGAGCAGAGTTTCTAATTATAAGTTAGATGGTGGCTGGGAATAAAAGATTGCTTTTTAATGACTCCCGTCCAGGTGCTCTCGCTGCCTGTCTTCCCAAGAACACATTTGCATTTTATTGCTTTTTTTTTTTTTTTGGCTTTTCTTTTCTTTTTTTTTTCTCCCATCCCAACGAATTCCCTGCTTTCAGACATACCTGAAATAGTTGGAGAGGCTGCTGCCTTCAACACCCTCACCTCTGCACCGCCGGACAGGGGGGGACCGCCGATCCGGGGTGGGGGATTCAACGCACTTTAAAAATTAATTATGAGGACGGGGATGGTTGTTTGGGTTATTTTCTTTTTTTGAGGGGGGTGTTGGGGGCGTTTCGGAGCTGTCGGCAGCTCGGAGCCCCCCGGCTCAGCCCGCGGAGCCTCCCCGCGCTAGGGCTTCCCCGAGCCCAATTACCTCCGCGGGGTAATTAGCGCAGATCGTGCAGTTACATGCCTTGCCCAGCACCATTTGCTTTTTGTGGGGGAGAAAAAAGCTCTTAAAGGCGTAGGGTGCAAAGCCAGGAGAAGGAGAAAAACCGGGAGAGGCGACCCCCAGCCCCGCTCCCCGTCCTCCGGTCCCAAAATAAAATAAAATATAATAAAATAAAATCAAAGCGCCGCATCCCCGGGCAAGGGGAGCGCAGGAACCGCGGATTTTGCGCCGGGAATATCTCCCCCAGCCCCGTGCCTGCTCCCTGCTCTGCCTTCCCACAGCCCAGGTTGTGGAGCCTTCACCTCCTCTCTCTTTCTTCACATTTCCCCCCTCCTATTTATTATTATTATTATTATTTTTAAAATTTACTCCTCAGTATTCCTTAAAGCGAAAGGGGGGAAAGCCAAAAAATAACCACCCAAAAGTTTTCCTCCTTTTTCCCCCCCTTCCTTCCACCTGACTAGCTCGAAATCACCTTGAAATGCTCATGTCAACTTGTATCATTATCTCTTTAATTCAGGCAGCGCCTTTTGTTCTTCACAGGAGAGGATCAAAGCACTCAGGAAGAAAAAAAAAAACAACAAAACTTTCCGATCGCTCCCTCTCGCTCTCTCTCTCTTTTACAGTAGGAGAAGGAGAGATCAGGTATAACCCAGTCAAAATAAACAAAGTGAATGCATAAATAAAAGAGGTGAAATGCAGGTTCTAAGAACTTGCTGGCGCTGGAACAATCCCACCTCTTTAGCTGAGTGGCAACGAAAGGAGAATTTCAAGTCATCTTAAGCGCAGGGGTTGCAGAGAAAACAGAGGAGGGGAAAAATAAATGAAAATGAGCGAAAAAAAAAAAAAAAAAAAAAGAAGAAGAATAAAACTTACCACCAGATTGGGTAACTTGACAGAGCCTGACTCAACCCACAAAGAAACAGGAAATATCCAAAAGAGGCCATTGATGAAAAGTTGTCTTTCTTTTTTTTTTTTTTTTTTAACCAGAGTTGCCAAAAACCTTCCTTTCTTCTGAGGCAGGATGATTATTTTAATAATAATAATAATAATAACAATAATTTAAAAAAAAAAAAAAAAAAAAAGTCAAATGAAGTGAACTCAACCCGACCAGGTAAATCCTCTCTTGCTTCCTCTACTACTCTCAAGGAAAAAAAAAATCTCAGAGAGGTAAAAAACTCTTCTCTCAGCCAAGACACTGAAGGCAAATATTAAAAAAAAAAAAAAAAAAAAAAAAAAGAAGGAAAAAAAAAAAAAAAAGTTTGAAGTAGCTCTCTTAAAAAGGACCCAATCAGCACTTATTGCCAAAGGGAGAATTCTGATGCTTTGGCTTGTTCTGTCAATCAGGAGCGTGAAGTCAGGAATGAGCTAATTGCAAGGAGATAGTGTTTTAATACTCATTAGGGGGCACGTTGGCCCACAAGCCAAGGGATAAAATGTAGTTTTAAAAAGGGGAAGGAAGATTTAGGGGGTTTAAATAGACAGGGGGGACCCCTGTGGATTTGGGTAGCTATAACAACCTGCCCGGATTTCACTCCCTGGGTCGAAGCTACTAAAATGCAAAAAAAAAAAAAAAAAAAAAAAAAAGGTAAAAAAAAAAAAAGTAAAAAAAAAAAAAAGTGTGAAGTTTTTTTTTCTTCTTCTTCTTCTTCTTCTTTTAAAAATTACTATTTTCTCAAATTTCTCCTTCTTGCCATTCTGTCTTCTTCTCAAAGCCCCATTTCCTCACGGTTGGGTTGCATTTGAACCAACTTTCTAGAAACTTTCTGTTGGTCTCTTTTTGGGGGCTTTTTTTCCTCCTTTTTTCATGGAGAAAAAAAAAAAAAAAAAAAAAGAGGATTTCCACCCAGGCACGCAGGCACCCCCCAGGCACGCACCCCCCTTCCCCACCAGTCCAGGCAGCCGAGGATCCAAGAGCTCCACTGAAGACATCTGCTAAAAAATCGACTTCTTCCATGCAAATCTCCAAAGGGCTCCTTCAGATCATCCCAATTTCCAGGAATCCCAGCCCCGGACATTGGGAAGGAGCTGCTGCGAACGACTTCATCCACCAGATCCACCCCACAGGGCACCAGTAATTGAGCTCTTTTTTAATTTCTCCCTCTACATATTGTCCCAATTTCTCCCTTTTCAGTGCCGGTGGTGGGGGGCGATTTCTGCGGTCCCAAAAATTCCGATTTTTTTTTTTTTTTTTTCCCCCAGTGGGGTAGAAAGGAGGGAAAAAAAAAAAAAAAAAAAAAAAAAAAAAGGAGGGGCGGCAGTGGAGGGGGGAAAAACATTATTAATATTATTATAAAGATGTAGCTCCTCGATTCGTGGTCCGTGGCCGGATTTGCTGCTCCTCTGGAACATATTGGTTCAAGCTGGCTGGGGCTGGGAGCAAGTGTCACCCAGAGCTGACAGGCGTCCCCCTTCCCCTGGCTCATTTGAAAGGGGGCTGGAGAGGCGAAAAGAGGGGATGGAGGCACTGCATGAGCGAGGAGATATTTTCTCCCTGGAATAACAACAACGATCCTCTTCTCCACGGTTTTATTTTTTTTTTTTTTTGGTAGTTGTAGCTGCTTGCTGCCCGTTTTATTTTTTTTTTTCCCGAGTTTTGTCACTCTTTTTATTTATTTTTTTTTTTTAAGGATTCAGCGAGCTGGAGGAGATTTTATTTATTTCTTTGGCTCGCTTTTATTTTATCTGTGAATCAGGAAAATTCTGTGGCTCGCAGGGAACAAAGAGAGGTACAATTTTTAATGACTTTGTTGGGGGAAGCCTTGCAACCCCGCATTAGCTCAAATCAAAATGCGCTTTCATCCTCATTAAGAGCCGCATTTATATTTTCCCTTAGTAGGGAATATTTCTATTTACACACACAGGGCTTTACATGCATATATATAAAGATATGTTTGTGTGGAGCTAGATGGAGAGATATATTCATTCTAGTGAAATTATACTAGAAATGCAGTTCATTCGGGGATATTTAAATCACTGGGAATTTGGCAGGGGTCGGGCCCTGATTATTTTCTTTCGGGTTGGATGACAAGCGATTGCAAATGTGAGCTCTGGCAAGTGCTCCGAGATGTAATCGCTGAGCGGAGCCGAGCTCGGGCTGATCCCAGCGGCTTCCAGAGGGGGAACGGATGCTCGGCTCGGCTCTCCCAGCAAATCCCCGCGGTGTTGATGCTGCAATTATAGCGAGGGTATTAAATCCGACCCCCCCGCCGCCCCCCCGGAGCAGCCGAAGGGGCTGGAGGAGGGAGTTTTATTGCATAAGGTGGGATGAGGGAAAAGGAGGAGGGGTGGTGGTGTGTGAAAAATCATCTTAAGGACTTTCCCTGTGTATTAAGAGAAAATCCCATCCAATTATAGCATTACGGGGAAGAACCAAACGCTGCGACTTTCAAAGGAGGGGATTTCTCTGTCTTTTCAAGTGGAATTGCTCACGCTGCAGACTGGAACACACACACCACACGCACACACAGCCTGGGCGTGGGGGTCCCGGCAAAGGCCAGCGTGGATGGGGCAGGACACGCATCCCTTCCAGGGGTCGAGCTAATCCCCCCCCCCCCCACCTCCTTTTGTTCCTGGGGAGAGCTTTAAACATCTCCCAGAGCCTCTGCCCCTCCCTCCAGGAAGCAGCAGGCAACTTTACCTGGAGGTACAAATTCAGCCACTCTCCCTTTTCCCCTCTTTGCTCTGCAGCTGCCGCTCGGGGAGGATGGAGATAATCCACTTTGTCAGGGGCACACAGACACACACACACACCCCCCCCGGGATGGGGTGGCTGCTCTGACGCCAGCAGCTTTTAATGACGCCCATCAAAAGGTTCTGGGGTGTTGTAATGGTTATTCCCGGCCCCAGGAATGCTCCTGGCCATGGGTTATCTGTTAGCAGCGGTACCCCTGGAGCTCCGAGGGCCAGGTTTTGCCGGCCATTAAAATGGGTAAAAACGCTGCCAGGGGCCGTAGGGATGCAGGACAGCCCCAGGGAGGTGGCACTGCTGGCGCTTGGCTGCCCAAATCTGCAGGGTTTTCTCCCGAGGATGGATTCAGGGCCAGGCTGATCCATTTTTTCCCAGATATTTGTGTGTTGTTGTGATGGGCAGGACGTGGCCCTCAGTGCAGTGACAGCAGCGCAGCTTTGGCTTCTCCTCTCCTGGATTTTCTCGTCAATATCCGGGGAGTTTTGAGGGAATTTTATAGGGGAGAAGCTGCCCAGAGAAGCTGTGATTGCCCCAGGAACCCTCCAAGGCCAGGTTGGACGGGGCTTGGAGCAACCTGGGAGAGTGGAATGGGATTGTCTCGAAGGTCCCTTCCAACCTGAACAATTCCAGGATTCTGTAACTCAACAATAACCATGCTGCAAGGAGAGCAGGAGCTGGACAAGCTCAGCACAGGGAAAAGGGGATGGCAGGACACGGACTCATTGTCACGAGGGGCTGGAATGTCCTGTGAGGGCATTGCCGGGTCTGTCCCGCTCACTCACCCTGCTGGCCCCGCTGGCATCTTCGGGAGCCACTTGGGTGTGTCAAGAGAGCTGGATTTAGGATCATGAGCGATTCCCAGAGCAGGCAGCCAGCACGGGGAGCAGCTGCCCTCAGAAAGGCACATCCAGGATGCTCCCATCCCAGAGAAGCCTGTGGAAAGAGATGAGGGAGCTTTGGAGGGATCCAGACTGGCCACAGATCTCAAATACCCCGTGAGCCACTTCCCCTGCTCTCCTTCCCCCCTGTGCCTTCCATGGGAGAGGTCGGTGATGGCTGCAGGATGGGAAGATCACCCTCATGGAGAGCCAGGGAGGGCTCCTTGTGGGGAAGAAGGTTTTGTTTCATTTTAGTGGAGGACACCAGTGTGATTCACCCCTTCCCTCCTTCCTATCTGAATTCCCACAGAATGCAAACTCTGACAATTTTTCTGCTTCTGCAAATTTCAGCTGGAATTGGCTCTGGCTGGGCTGTGGTTACTCCTCCCCACTCACAATTTACTCACTCCCTGCCCCACTCATCACCCTCTGCTCTCCAGGGATGCTGTGGCCACCCTGGCAGTGGCAGAACGCCACAGCCTGGTTTTCCTGCTGTGCCCAAAGCCCAGAGTGGCTCGTCAGGAGCACTGGGAGCACCAGTAAATCCCCAGCAGGCAGCTCTGCAACCCTCCCTAAAGCCAGCCCAGCCGTGGAACCCCCAGAGCATGTGGGAGACCCAGATATCAAAAAATAACCAAACTCAGATGTCAAAAAATAACCAAACTTCTTCTATCTTATTTACATGGAACTATCCAAATTCTGGGACTCTGGGTTCCTGGCTGCTGGAGGGGAGGAGGGCAGAGTTTGCCACGGGCCTGTTGCCATTTTTAATCTTTCACTTTTAATGCCCCTCAAGACCAAGACCCACCTCAGCTGTGTTGTCCCCACACCCAGGAGTGGCAATTTGGTCAAAGCCCAGCTCGTGGCTGTGGGGAACGAGGAGGGAGAAGGGTGACACATGGCTCGTGATGTGACCCAGTGGCAGAAGTGGTGACAAGGTGGATTGTGCTGCCAAATTCACGTCCCCTCATGGAGACAGGCCCAGCTGGTCTGGCTGTAGCTGCTGCCCTGAAGCTGATGCCACGCCAGAGAGGAGTTTTTCACAAAAATGATTCCACCTTTCCCCCTCTCCCTGTCCAGCCCTCCTCGGCTGCCCCTGGGGTCAGGGCAGACCTGAAGGACTCATCCCAGGCTCTGGAGGTGGGGTGAGCTCCTCCTGGAGCTGCTTGGGATCTGCTCTGGCCTCATCTCCACTGGCTGAGATGCCCACAGGCCATCGCCCCTGTCCTGGGCCCTGAAGAGGCATTGATAGCACTGAGCAAATCAGGGGTAAATTTGGGCGCGTTTCTCAGCTCTTCAGGCTTCAAAGAGATGTCCTCAGCTGGGAGGGGACAGCAGACATGAAAGGGAACTGCAAACATTTGACATTGCCCGAAACACCCCTGGCCCCGGCTGTGCTGTGCCCGGGTTGTTCCATGTGTAATTGGAATTTTGGCTGCTCCCGGATTCTCATTTTAAAAATTTCTGTGTAATTGTATTATCTTCTGGTCTCAGGGCTCCTAAGGGAAATGGAGGGTGGCTGAAAGTGTATAATGCAGTGATTTTACCCCAGGAAGGCAGGAGGGATTGGATCCATCAGCAGGATGCAGGCAGAGCACCCAAGGAGCTGCACTGGGATGCCCCAGACCTTTGGCAGAGCAGAGCAGATCTGCCATGTGTGGGGAGCCTTTCCTTTGGAATTTGAGATACAGACTTTAATATTTCTGCTACCCAGCCTCGGGTGACAAAAATGTTATTTCCAGGAGGGTTCCCTCTCATGTTTTGTGCTCCCCCAGTTTTCCCACAGGCTCTTCCTTGCATTTCCAGGCTCTGACAAAGGTACTGGACACTAAGGAGGTGCTTTAGGAGGGCAGGTTTAGGTGACAAGGACAGGATTTGAATGGGTGGTGGTGGCTCTGCTCCTGCCTTTGCCACCGCTCTGGGATGTGGCTTTGTCCCAGCTGGATTCCTCCCCCTGGGATGGTCACTTCGGGACAGGACACCTTTCCTGACAGGGTTTCACTGACAGCGAGACTCCAGCAGGAACCTGGGGCTCTCTGCCACCTCCTCCTGTCCTTCCTTCCATCTCCTGTCCCCTGGACACCGGGATGAGGCAGAGCCACCTGCCCTGCCCGTCTCCTGCGGGAGAGGTGGGGCTCTCAGCGGTGTAGCTCTGGCCCACCTAGCGGTACAGCAGGAGAACAAAACCTGGAGAGGGAAAAGGGTGGATGAGAAAGGAGAATGAACCTGGAGAGGGAAAAGGGTGGATGGGAAAGGAAAATGAACCTGGAGAGGTAAAAGGGCAGGTGGGAAAGGACAACAAAACCTGGAGAGGGAAAAAGGCGGGTGGGAAAGGAGAGCAAACCTGGAGAGGGAAAAGGGCAGGTGGGAAAGGAAAATGAACCTGGAGAGGGAAAAGGGCGGGTGGGAAAGGAGAACAAACCTGGAGAGGGAAAAGGGTGGATGGGAAAGGAGAATGAACCGGGAGAGGGAAAAGGGCGGGTGGGAAAGGAGAACAAAACCTGGAGAGGGAAAAGGGTGGATGGGAAAGGAGAACAAAACCTGGAGAGAGAAAAGAGTGGATGGGAAAGGAGAACAAAACCTGGAGAGGGAAAAGGGTGGATGGGAAAGGAGAATGAACTTGGAGAAGGAAAAATGTGGATGAGAAAGGCGCCCAGAGCACAGGGATCGGCGGCACCACGGCCCTGCTTTCCTTTCCCCACACCAGAGGAGCCGCCAGGGACCAAAGCAGGGGATGTGTCCATGTCCCTGGTGGGGACACAGGGTTCTCAGGGGCAGAAGGATCACCCTGGAAGGGGAGAGGATGGATGGTGGGAGCTGTCTCTTCTCCAGCCTCCTCTGTGCACAGCCAGTGCTCTGGGCTGGTGTCACCAGGCAGCTCTCTCCTGTCCCCTGCCCACCAGCAGAGGGGACAGCATCACCTTGCCCTGACCCTCTGCCCTCTTCTGCTGCCCACTGGAGACAGCAGGGCCTTCACCCAAGTGTCCCCTGACAAGGGACAGCAGAAGGGAATCTGACGTGGGTGTCCAGTTCTGTCAGACCGCAGGAGAGCTGAAGAGGCCGAGACGTCGGTGCCACATCTTTGTCCAGATAAACACTCCCTGTCCTTGTCCCCACCTCCCAAACCCGCTGAGCTGGTCCCTCACCCACCACCAGTGTCCAAGGCCAGGCTGGACAGGGCTTGGAGCAACCTGGTCCGGTGGGAGATGTCTCTGCCCACGGCAGGGGGTGGGACAAGGTGGTTTTTAAGGTTCCTTCTATTCCTTCTGTGATTCTGTGGCTCTGTGATCTTCTCCAGAACTTTCCACAACCTCTTGGGGTCGTGGCAAGTGGACTCAGAGCTTGGCTGATGGTGAGGGAGACTTCTCCAGCAGAGTCGCTTTGTGGAGATCATCCTCTGGAAAATGAGGGCTCTGGAGGATAATTTGGGATCTTCCTTAGGGGATGAGGTTTGGGGAAAACCGATTCATTTTGAAGGCAAATCTGGGTCCACAAGGAGCAGTCCTGCTTGTCTGGCACATGAGAACACCAGAATCACGGAGAAAATAACCCAAAATATGAACTGAGGACCCTGATCAGTGGCAGTTTGCCCCTAAGGAAATCCAAATAAATGTTGGCATGAGCTGAGCCCCGCGTGTGCATGTGGGGCTGCTCGTGTGGAACTTCCCCAGAATTCAGATTAAAAACCCATTAATTAACAATGGAAGCTGATTAGAGCCCCAAACCTGCTGTGAAGTGTAGAAATAACCATTCAGAGGAGGCTGGGTGCCAAGTATGATGATAATGATAATAATGATAATAATAGCAATAATAATGATAATAATGATGATAATGACAACAATAATGATAGCAATAATAACAACAATAACAATAAAACAACAATATTATTAATAATAATTTTAATAATATTATAATATTAATGATAACATCAATAATAATATAAATAATATAAATAATATTATTAATAATATAAACAATATTAATAATAATATAAATAATATAAATAATATAAAAATATTAATAATACTACTAATAATAACAATAACCAAACAACACAACAACAACAAAACAACAACAACAACAACAACAACAACAACAACAACAATAATAATAATAATAATAATAATAATAATAATAATAATAATAATAATAATAATAATAATAATAATTCATCGCCTGCTTGCTTTGAGAGAAGTATTTCAGGGTCAGGTATTTTGGCTCCTGAGGGCAAATCCTGCACCCCTTTCTGGACACATCCCTATTGCCCACTTCAGCCCCTAAAGGCATGGCAGCTTGTTAAAGTTGCACCTCCAAAGGGCTTCAGTTCCTTGGAAATGAAGCGACTTTGGTGAGTGGAATAAAACATCCTTTGGGGGTCCTTGTTTTCTGCCCCTCTTTCATTAACTACTTCATTAATTGCCTTCACCTAAGCGCCTAAAATGAAGAAAGCTGAAGTCCAGCATTAATTGGAATTAGATGACTTTTAATGTCGCTTCCAACCAAAAATATTCCATGATTTTATGAAGATTTCCTCCAAATTCACACTTAGAGAAAGGACTGGCTTTAAAATTGCAGTTTCTTTACTCTGCTCCATCTGATTTCTCTTTATTTATTTTGAGGGTGGAGATATCTGTTGGATTAAGGGAAGAAAAAAGAGAGGAAAGCCAAGTGTTTGTGAGACAGAAAGAACAATAAGATGAACAGTTATTTATTAAATCATGGATGCACTGATGTTGAAATTTTCTAATCCCTTTCTAACACCCAATTCAAATCACTCCTTTTCAAAGGGCTGGCCACACTCCTGCTGCAGGTGCAAACAAAGGAAAAAACAAATTTAAAATTTAAACCAGAATTTGATCCCTTTGTGAACTCGCTCCTAACCCCCCTCTTTGAAACTCAAGTGATAGCATCGCTCGAGATGAATGTTGGGATTCAGCCTCGTGTTTGCAAATCAATATGCATTTTAAACAGGGATTACTCTGGGCTGCTGACAAGCACTGGACTGAAAAAACTGCCCAGACTGGAGTGCCTTCTCTTCAGCCACAGAGCAAGTTAATTAAGACACATTAAAATCACTATTAATATAATAAGAATGTAGGGTACAATTTGAGAGCGCAGGAGAATCTACAGTTACTGCCTGATATTGCAGTAGTGCCTTGGTCAAGTACTCCAAACCTTTCAAATGTGCTTTAAAATGGAATCACATCCTTATTATTATTATTTTTTTTTTCATTAGTTTTGTTTTCAAACAGTTTAATGGGAAATACCACAATGGCAAAGTCCTGGAGGTGTGGTGCAGCCACAGGGTGGGAAAAGGGAGATTGGAGGGGGCCAGAGCTCTGCCACGAGGAGGGAAATGGTGAGATAACAAATAGTGAATAGTGAAATAAATGGTGAGATAAGAAATACTGAATAATGAAATAAATAATGAATAGTGGAGTATATCCCCAAAATTCAAGGGCTGGCTGAGGATTGCCCGGTGCTTTGCTGAAGGAGAATTCCATGCCAGGAGAAAAAGAGTTCTTGCAAAGTTAGTGGAAGCAGAGATCTGCCTGCACCCAGGGGAGGGAAAGACCAGAATGATTTGGCTGAGGCAGTTAAAAAAACCCACAAAACCCCACCAAGGTGCTAAAACCTCAGTCAAGTGAGGTGTTGACAAGGGATCCCAGTTGATAAATAAACAGAAAGGAGCTCTCCCTTGCAAAGCCTGAATGACAAAGAGCGAGAACCAGGAGCTGCAGAGTGTCCCTCACCATTTTCATCACAAAAGCTGATGGTGGGGGGCAGGTTTTAACACGGCAACAAGTCTGACTTTCTCTCCCTTTCTCCCTCCTTTTTTTCTTTTTTTTTCTTTTTTTTTTTTTTTTCCCCTTTCCCCCCCTCCTTCCCCTCCCTCTTATAAACAGAGAGGACAAGAGGTCATATCCCCAGGGTTTAAAGAGCCACTTCTCCCCCTTCCAGGGAGGGTGGATGTTCTTTCAGCCTGTTTACAAATTAGTCAAAGTTATGATGTCTTAATGCAGTTGCCGGGTGGCCACCTGTCCCCAGCTCCCTTCTGGAGCCTTGACTTTGTGTGCAGGAGTGACACCTGCAGATGGTTTCTGGTCCAGCATCCAAACCCATGGATTAAAACGGGACAGAATGCCACGAATCGGGTTCTTTGCTCCGCTGTAGGGAGTGTAGGAGGTCAGTGCTGGGATCTGCCATGTCCATGGGATGATCTGGGAAAGGCCGGAGCTCCCAGGTGGGGATATGGATGGATTTGATGCTGTTGGTTCCTACGGGGGGATGAAATTAAGCTGAAAGAAGGTTTAGATCCGATATTAGGGAGGATTTTTTGGCTGGGAGGGTGGGGAGGCCCTGGCACAGGGTGCCCCTGGATCCCTGGAAGTGTCCAAGGCCGGGCTGGACGGGGCTTGGAGCAGCCTGGGATGGTGGGAGGTGTCCCTGACCATGGCAGGGGGTTGAAACCAAATCATCTTTAAGGTCTTTTCCCACCCAAACCATCCTATGATCCTCTGATTCCAATGAGGGAATTTTGCCATGTAATCTGGAGCATTTGGAAGCAAAAGCTGGGGCTGCATCTCTCTGGTTTGCTCTCAACCCCGTTTTTACAGGACCAAAATCAAGCCCACATCCTCCCATTCTTCCCACTGTTTTAAGAAGTTGTTTCCAAGCCCTGGGCATGAAGCAACGTGGCTTTAGCAGCAAGAAATTCAGTGAGAAATGGTGCTAATGCTGCTCTGTGCAGCTTCCCCCTTCCTCTGTGGGCTCTCTGATAAGGGCTGAGCTCCCTTTTCTCCCGGGGGAAAGGAGGAAAATGCAGTAATAAGGTTGGTGGTTTTTTTTGGTTGGGTTTTTTTTTTTTTTTTTCCTCTCCCCTACCTGTGCCCTTATTTTCATGCAACTTAATCTCCCCGAAACTTTTATCTTCCTGCCAGCGTGGGCTGGGATGGGCCAAGGGGTTCAGAACTCGGAGGGGAGGAAACGAGCGGATGGAGACGCTCAACATAATCAGCTAAACCAAGTTTCCCAAGGAAACCAGACTTCAAATGCTTCACAAGTCTTGCAGGAGCTGTTTCCAAATCCCAGTCATGAGCCAGAACCCCCAGTGCCAGGCACTGCACGAACATATTCCTGCACACAATCCTTTCCCCAGGCCAGCGCTCGGGAGTTTAAAACAAGGAGTTTAAGGCACGTCGAGGTTGGCAAGCGCCCGCTTTTCAATATGAATGTGGAGCAACTCCCTTAATGTGGGTTGGATTTGGCTGCAGCCTGCAAAGGAGCAGAGCTGGGCTCTGCTGGAGTTGGTTTTTTTCATGGGAATGGCAAGGAAATCACAGGGCTTGATGAACTTTGCCTCTGAACAGCCCTACTTGGCTTTGATCCTGCCCAGGAATCCTGTTGGCTCCGTGGAGTAAGGAGGGAGTAAAATCTGCAGGGCTTGGCCCCATTGGCAGCTGTGAATTATTTTTAATTTTTTTTTTTTTTTTTAAGATTATACTCTTTCTCTGCAAGAAGAAAAAGTTCTTGGGTCTTCACAGGGCACTGGGTCCCCCATGTGAAGTTGTCACATCAGGGATGAGCTGGTCCAGAGTCTGGAAAATGCCTTTATTTACCAAAGCAAGTGATAAATCCTGGAGCTGCAGTGGGACCCACTAAAAAGGTTATTTCTCCTTCTAGGCACTGGTCAAGATCCTGCAGAACTTCCCAGGAATCAGGAG
Organism: Poecile atricapillus; assembly: GCF_030490865.1. Taxonomy (NCBI): domain Eukaryota; kingdom Metazoa; phylum Chordata; class Aves; order Passeriformes; family Paridae; genus Poecile; species Poecile atricapillus. The sequence continues at coordinate 2,277,588 of NC_081250.1, read as the reverse complement.
GAGAAAGGAACTTTGTGACCACGGCCCTGTGGCAGGAAGGGACTGCACAGTGTTGGGGACATTGGGTGAGTTCAAAAGTCCTGGCTCTCCTGGGAGGATTTGGCCCATCTTTTCCCAATCCTGCTTTTCCCAGAAAAAGGGATTTCCGTGCTCCCATCCCTGAGTTTGGTGGTGACATTTCCTGAACTGGAATTGGAGCTTCAGCTGGAGGGAAAGGCCTGCAGGTGGTTCATGGATGGAGCTCATCTCCCTGAGATGTTTCCCCATCCTCTCCTCATCCTGTCCTCACCTTTCCTTCTCAGTGCTGGAGCTGCACAAGCCAGGCCCTGAAAATTTGGAAGACATCAAGGAATTTGCACCCCAGACATCAGGAATCAGCTCATTCTGCCTCTGCCTCCTTCTCCCAGAACTCGTGAGGTTTGAAGGAATCAAACACACCTGGAGTCACGAGCTACTTTCCAGTTTCTAAACTTTTAAAAACAGGTGGTTTCTGAAATGTTCTGCCCACCGTGGAGCTTGATGAACATTTGTACAAAACTCCAGAAGCTGTTGTGCTGTGAATAAGCCCCAAAATAACATCAAATATTGAGGTATTTGGTAACTTAACTGGGAGATATCTGAGGAAGCAGTGCATAAAAATGGAGAGACTGACAGGTGATTTCAGGTGGGGTTGGCAAGCTTGGCGATAAACAACGCAAATTTTCTGAAATATTTTTATTTTTGGAAGAAATTAGCAATTTTAAAGACTCCTTGGAGCTCTTCCAAAGAGCTGGAGAATGAGGCCACTGGGACAAGTCCAGTGTGACCAGTTAAGGGAAGGTCTGGGGGAGCTGCTGCTGCTGGGAGAGGACAAGAAGCCACCTCGTCCACGTTTTTGTCACATGTCCCCACCCAGGGGTTGCCTGGCACGTCCCAGAACCACGGGAATTGGGGAAAACCTCTGAGATCACCAAGTCCAAACCTTAACCCAGCGCTGCCGTGTTCACCACAAACCCCCAGTGCCACTTCCTGAAGTTTTGGATGTGGAAAACCCTGGAATTCCCAGGGATGGAGAATTTTTAGGATGAGTGGAGGCAATGAACTCTCGGGAGCTTTGCACCCTCAACCACCACAGCACAAATTTAGGGCTGGCCTTGACCTCAGGTTTTTGGGGTTTGCCTGACAACCCTCCTCAGGGCTTTTGTCCATCATGGGACACCTTCCACCATCCCAGGCTGCTCCAAGCCCCGTCCAGCCTGGACTTGGGCACTTCCAGGGATCCAGGGACAGCCAAAGCTGCTCTGGGCACCCTGTGCCAGGGCCTGCCCACCCTCAGAGTGCAGAATTTCTCCCCAGTATCCCATCTAAATCTACCCCCTTCCATTCTGAAGCCATTCCCCTTGTCCTGTCACTCCAGACCTTTGGAAATATTCCTTTTCCATCTTTCCTGTCACCTCCCTTTAGGTCCTGGAAGGCCACAGTTAGGTCACCCCAAAGCTTTTCTTCTCCAGGCTGAGCAATCCCAATTTTCTCAGCCTTAACACCCCTAAAAAGATACAAACCACGTCTCCCTGGGGGCATGGAAACATCCAACAAAGTGCAAAAAACCCCTTTTCAGGCATTTCCAAGGTTTCTGTGTCAGCCTGGATACACAAGTGGCTTCTCACCTCCTTCAGACTGAAGTGTTACCATGGCCCACGAATATGGGATGGCTTTCCCAGGATTCAGGGTGGTCGTGGCTCATGGAGAAACCAGCAGCTCTCCAGAATAAAAATAAAACAGCAAAACCAGCAAGAAACCCCCAAATTCTGCTGAGAGAAATGGAAAGATGAAGTGGTGATGGGAAGAGCAGGAAAAAGCAAAGGTGGACAAGAGGGAAAACACCAGTTTCTGTTAAAGTGGAGGAAGAAGGAATTTGTTAAAGTTAAATTTGGTTAAAAAATAGGTGTTGGACGTGGGATCAAAGTGGTAAAAAACCCAGTGATGGTTTAGGCTAATTGGGGTTTAATTATCACCGTGCAAATGAGAGTGGCTGATGTCACCAAGCACAGGTAGCAGGTGATGCTGCCTTTGAAGAACTCAGACTGGAGGGCACCACGCCAGGGCTTCTGCTCCAAAAAAAGCTGTGTCCTTGATGGACAGCTCCCTGTGCAGGGATGATCCCCCAAAAATAGAGAAATGGAGTCAGAATTTATCTAGGAAGAGAAAGGGAATAGTGCTGGGGGTACCTCGTGAGACTGGCTAAATGTGAAACTGTTCAGCTCCGCTCACCCTCTGTCAAAACAGAAAAGGAAAAGAGAGACAGAAAAGAGGAGCAGGTTAAAAATATCAGGGGTTCGTTGCTGAGAGGTGGTGAGTAAGAACTGCAGACAAAATGATCAGCAGAGAAATCAGTCAAGAAGCTGTAATTTATTCTGACTCATGATCCAGCCCAATGGAATTGAAAGCAACGAAATTAAAACCGGTCAAAGCAGCCACTTCTCTACAGATGGCTGATGATTAAACCCAGCAACTCACTGCCACAAGACAGCACAGGGTTCTAATAATAAAAGAACAAATCCCAGAAACAGGGGAAAAGCAGTTTTAGGCCTTGGTAAAGCAAATAATTTCATGTTTTGGAAAAGTTTAGGGACACCTCCAGCATGGTTTGGAGCCTCTGGGTTGGGCTTTTTGTCCTTGAGGATGTCCAGGCTCAGGTCTCTGCCAGCTGAGGCTGCTCTGTGAGCCCAAAGCGATGGCATCCATCACAAGTGCCAGAATCGCAGATTAAATAAATGTCAGCTTGCAAATAAAGATGTGTTTCTTCCCCCCACACTCAACACACAAACATTCATTGAACACCTGGGGTAATATGGACTATTATAGGATAGTCGAAATTAAAATTTCACCTCCCAGATGAGCACCCCCCAGACAGGTCCAGTCTCAAATTCTGTTAAAAACTTGTGGATCAGACCATCCCCAAAAAAGTGCAATAAAATTCCTCCAGCCATGGCAAAAATCAACAGTTAGAAAAATCAACAAAACCAGAACAGCCTTTATATTCTTTAATTCCATATTAAATTATAATTTAAAATAATATTTATATTCCTTTATATTATTTTTAAAAAGAATATTTATATTCCTTTATATTAATTTTTAAAGAATATTTATATTCCTTTATATTCTTTTTTAAAGAATATTTATATTCCTTTATATTTTTAAAAATATTTATATTCCTTTATATTAATTTCTAAAGAATATTTATATTCCTTTATATTTTTTAAAAAGAATATTTATATTCCTTTATATTAATTTCGAATGAATATTTATATTCCTTTATATTAATTTCTAAAGAATATTTATATTCCTTTATATTCTTTTTTTGAAGAATTTTTCTTCTGGGTGAGATTTGGGCAGGAAAATGCAACAATTGAAAATCACGTGAATATAATAATATATTAGCCATACAAATTTTGGAAAAAACATTCATTTACTCATTGTTATTGGAGTAGGCCCTTGCAGTCCCAACCACCCTGACAGCCTCGCTCTGTTGGAGGATTTTTTTTCCAGCTACTCTTTGGAGTCTGATGAATTTTTAAAACTTTATCTCAGGTTTTTCAAGGAAAAAAAATGGAGAATGGGAGGAATGTTCCATAACTGTGGAAAAAGGCTGTTTTAAAGATGTTTTTTCCTTTTCCAGGGCTGTCTGCAGGGCAGCAGCCACCACCGTGGGCTTGCAGAGGAGATGGGGAGCGGATCCCTTCCTTCCCCCTCCTCCTCTCCATCCCTCAGGATGCTTCAGCCAGCACAGGACAGCATCCTCTCTGCTTCCCAGGGATTCCCACTGGAGATCCCAGAGAAATCCCACTTGTAGAGCTGGGAAAAGCAGTGCCAGACACCGAGGATGAATCCAGGAGAGGACCTGGCTGGGCTCCATGGATCTTCTGTGTCCCTGTGCCTTCTGCTGGAGTCAGAGGCACAGAGCCCTTGTCTCTGATAGCTGGCTCTGACATCCAAGAAAACATTGAATTCCATATAACGCCATGAAAACAACTGTTAAAGTTAAATAGAAAAGCTGAAAGGTGGGGTGTGTGAATTAAAAAGTTTTCTCAAGTCACTGGGTGAAAAAGTTAAAGTTTGGAGTATAAGCTAGTTTAGAAAACAGAAGACAAGATAGAGGGTTTAGGGCTTTGTCTCTTTATTATTTTCTCTTTCTCTTTCTCTTCTTCTAGAGGTTTTTGAGTAGCAATAGGTGACTGGATAGAGAATACAAGTGTTGGGTCATTGGGTCACTAAGAAAAATAATTTACATGTCTATAGTTATTTGAGTAAGAATAAAGATAAAAGAGCTGCGTATTTTGAAGCCATTTTGTACTGTTAAAGCCAACTTGAGCCAAGCTATGGTGAGTTAAACTTGAGTGAAAAGTCTGGGGAGGATTGCCAAATCTTTTGATATATATATAAATATTAATAAACATGAGAAACAAGAAGGAAATGAGCCTTTGGAAAATCTTTCCTGAAACAGAACTGAGATAAAGGAAACTCCCCTTTGAGAGAGCATCCCAGAGAGAACACGGCCCCCAAGAAACCAGAATCCCACAGCAACAAGGAGTGCAACACCTTCAGCACCTCAGGCCAGCTCCAAAGATGTCCAAGTGTGGATATCCAGGGAAGGACAGGTTCCTCCATCTCCCAGATTCCCTACAGCACCCAGGGATTTCCTCCCTCAGGAGATAAAGACACGTGGTGAGAGTGCAAACATTGGGTCACCCACGACTGACCCAATTATGGTACCCAAAAAGAGGAGTTGATTACCTCCCTTAATTGCTTAAATTAAGGGAGGTTAAGGTTTAAATTAAGCCCGGTTAAGGTTTCTCCCTGGGAATGATCTCATGGGAGGCCACGCACACACAGCAGCAACGGGTCCCTTTCTGTCCTGGAATAAGGATTTTTCTCACCTTGCCACAATGTTAATTTTTAATTTTGATGTTATCACAGAATCCCAGAACGGTTTGGGTTGGAGCTTAAAGCTCATCCAGTGCCACCCCCTGCCATGGCAGGGACACCTTCCACTATCCCAGGCTGCTCCAAACCCTGTCCAACCTGGCCTTGGGCACTTCCAGGGATCCAGGGGCAGCCACAGCTGCTCTGGGAAATCCATCATCACCACCCTCACAGGGAAGAATTCCAATATCCCATCTAAATCTCCTTTCAGCTCAAAGCCAGTCCCCTTTGTCCCATCGCTGCATTGTATCTCCTGTGCTTTTGCACAGAGGAGAAATAATCCATTTATTTATTGTCAATACGTGTAAATCAATTTATTTATTGAGATAAATGATTGGCTGTTTTTTCCCCCTCTTGCTTGCTTGAGCTCCACTGATGAACAACACAAAGTGTAGGAACATCTCACATGGGAACAGCACCGAAACCTTTTCCTCACTGGTTCCCAAACTTCCAACCACAAACTTGTCCTCCTCACCTGTCAGGAGCTGCCAAATGCAAACAGCCACTGCCATCTAGTGACCACGGAGCAGCTCCCAGCTCCCGAAAATTCCTTCTCTGGCTTCTTCAGGGGAATTCCCGAGGGTCGTGAGAAGGGAGATGAGCACCTGGCCTCAGGTGAAGAACTCCAGATTATGTGGAGTCATTTCACTGGCCACTGGTTTGACATTTCTTGGGCAGGTGGGAAGGGAATATGAAGTTCACCTTAGAATTTTTAGGGTTGGAGGAGCCTTCTAAGATCATAAACCCCAAGCAGTAACGCAGCACCACTGTGGTTACCACTAACCCATGTCCCCACGTGGCTTCTGAACACTTCCAGGGGTGGGGACTCCACCTGCCCTGGGCAGCCCCTTCCGATGCCTGCCCAGCCTTTCTGTGAAGAATTTTCCCTGATATAAAATCTAAACCTCCCCTGGCTGAGCCTGAGGCCGTTCCCTCTCCTCCTGTCCCTGTTCCCTGGGAGCAGAGCCCGACACCCTGGCTGTCCCCTTCTGTCAGGGAGTTGTGCAGAGCCAGAAATTCCCCCTGAGCCTCCTTTGCTCCAGGCTGAGCCCCTTCCCAGCTCCCTCAGGAATTCTCCAGCCCCTTTCCAGCTCCCTCAGGAATTCTCCAGCCCTTTCCCAGCTCCCTCAGGAATTCTCCAGCCCCTTTCCATCTCCCTCAGGAATTCTCCAGCCCCTTCCCATCTCTCTCAGGAATTCTCCAGCCCCTTCCCAGCTCCCTCAGGAATTCTCCAGCCCCTTTCCCATCTCCCTCAGGAATTCTCCAGCCCCTTCCCATCTCTCTCAGGAATTCTCCAGCCCCTTCCCATCTCCCTCAGGAATTCTCCAGCCCCTTCCCATCTCCCTCAGGAATTCTCCAGCCCCTTCCCAGCTCCCTCAGGAATTCTCCAGCCCTTTCCCATCTCCCTCAGGAATTCTCCAGCCCTTTCCCAGCTCCCTCAGGAATTCTCCAGCCCCTTCCCAGCCCCATTCCCTTCTCTGGACACCCTCCAGCCCCTCAGGGTCCTTCTGGTCATGACAGGCCCAAAACTGACCCCAGGACTTGTGGTGTGGCCACACCAGGGCTGAGTACAGGGTAAAATAAAACCTGAATATCTCCTGAGTCTGGTCACTCCGGCTGCCTGCCCATATTCCCAGGAAAAGCTGTCCTGTGTGTGGAGAGAGTGATCAGGAGGATGGGAGTAACCCATCCCTCTCTGTTTCAGCTGCTCTGGTCCTCCCCGTGGCTCAAGCTGGAGCTGAACCACACAACTGCAACAGCTTCAGTTACCAGAGCATTAATAAATTAATTAAATTGATTCAATTCAAGATTGCCATCTGGGAGGAACCCACTGCTCAAATGAGGGTTAATTTTAGAGCTCTGCATCCCAGCTGTTCATCCTCATCTTCCCGAGAGCTGAGTTCCTTCAGGATGGCCCCAAGCCACGTCTCAGATCCCATATTTTAGCCACAGTCTCAGTGGGTTGGGAAAATGGGGCTGGAATTAGAATTAGTTAGTCCTGGAGGGGAATTCATGGTGGGGTTGGAGGGAGCCGATGTCACCGGGCTCCATTGCCCTCTGAGAAGCCCAAACTGAGGAGGCAGAACGCTGTGCAGGCACCTAATCCTGCGTGGAGCTGGAAAAGAGGCGGATTTCCAGCTCCAATATTTCATCCTACACCCTCACACCGTCTAGAAAAACTCAACAGGGCTGAGTGTGAGGTGACACAATGTCGGTGCATCCTCAGGAGAGCTCCCTGCCCAAAAAAGACCCGAAAACGGGCGGTTTTGGGGCTGGAGCTGAGCTGGGAAAGGTCTGGCTTGCCAGGAGATGGCACTGGATCTCCACGGAGCCGCCTGTGGAGCAGGTGCATCCCAACCCATCCCAGCTGCTTCTGCTCCTCAGCTGGCCTTAAAACCCTTCCCGACTCGCTCCTTCCCAGGGATCCCGCAGATTTTGGGTTCAGCAGGAGCACCAGGGCAGCTTTATCCGCACCCGGAATCTCCTGGAATTCACAGCTCTTCCTACACAACCAGTGCAGAACGGGTAGGGTGGATTCCTCACTTCCGAATATACAGAAAAAACCACTTTTCCCCCCCTTCCTTCCTTTTTTTTTCATTCCCTGGACTCAAAGCCTTGCTTCCTGAGGAGAAAAAACACCTGAAATAAATGCATTCAGCTTGGCAAGGACATTATTATTTTATTTTTTTATTTAATTGCTGTTTATCTCTACACTGTAGGTATTCATCTGCCCATCCCACCTTCCAGAAGTCCACGGAAATCACGGGAGAAGTGGGAAACGGAGGGTTTTTATTCTGCAACAGATGAAACAATTGTGATTTTTGAGGAGATTCGGAGCTCGCCGTGCCCCGGGTCGGGTTTGTGGCCAACAGATGGGGCCATTCCCAAACCCTCCAGCTGGAGATCGCTCAGAGCAGCTTCTCCCAGTGCCCACAGCAAGGTGGCTCCGGGATGAAGTTTCCATGGGATGTGCCGAGGAAAAGCTGCTGGGAGGAAGGTCAGTGGAAAAGGTCTTGGAAAAGACCAGCAGGCAGGAGCAAGTCTCCAACAAATCCTGCTCCTCCACTTCTTTCCCGTGATAAAAGCTGCCAGTTCTGCCAATAAAATCTGGAAAACTCCCCCAGGGAAGGTTTGGTTCCTCAGAGGAACAGCGGGAGAACAGCACAGATTTTCCCAGCCTTTTCCACACCCACCAGGACCATCCTTTCCACTTGCAGGGATGCAGGATTTCCCTCCACCTTGGGAAAATCCAGTTATTAATAATTTAGTGAGCCATGGCTCTTTGAGGAGGTCAGATGTGCACCAGGGAATCACAGGATTCCCAGACTGGCCATCAGGGACCAGCAAAGAATCCATCAGAAAGGCACAAAACCCCACATTTTTCCCCCTCCACATCTGGAAAATCAGAGGAAATGGCGAAACACTTCTTGCAGAGGCAAATATGAGCCCCTCTTTTATTCCACTTTCATCACTTTTAATCCCTTGCGCTTTAAGACCTCAACTTGTAAAAAGCAAAATAAAGGCATTCAACTTTTTATAGCAGGAGTTTTCCTGCTCATTAATAATCCTTAAATATTATTAAATTGCCAAGTGGAAGAGAGCAGTGCTGGGACTTGCTTTGGTCAGGTCCCATCCTGTGTGTGGATTTAATTGCCTGCACCCCTGAGTTCTTTCTCATGACCTGTGGGAAGGAAAGCAAGCCCCCAAAACTTGGTGCAGAACCCCAGACATCAGAGGCAAGCCCAGCAAGGCACGGTTTTAGGCCAGGACAAAGCTGAGTCCTGTGCCATAACCCAGCAGCACAGGTAAATTCTGGTCCTGGAGTGTCACAGGCTACTGCCAGTCACACTTGGAATCACGGAATATCCTGAGCGGGGAGGGATCCACGAGGATCATCAGCTCCAAATCCTGGTCCTGCACAGGACAACCCCAAAAATCACACTCTGGTTCAATAAGGGACCACCAGGCAGAAAATGCCCCAACTTTTCACCAGAGGGAAGGCTGTGCTACCCCAGCTCCTCTCTCCCAGCAGTCCCCATGTCCTTCACCTTCTCCCAAGGCCAGGTGGCTCGCCCAAAACTCTCTTCCCAAATTTTGGGCTCCTCCTATTGCTTCAGGCCAAGACTACAAGCACTGACTTTCAGCAGCAAGGCCACCTTCAGCACCCAAATCTTCACTCACCACAAAAGCTGCTCCTGGAGACTTCTCCCGGCGTTTTCCAGCTTGGCCTGCCAGTCCCGGGCTTTGCTGCAACTTGCAGGAGCCCTTAAACTTTCAGCGTGGCTTTGTTTCAAGACAGGACCTGAAGGAAGGATGGACGAGGTCCAGCCTGTGCTGAAAGTGCCAAGGAGCCTCACACATACTTTGGAGGATTTGAAGTGAGTGGTTAAACTAGATGGGAATTGCTTTTATCTGCCCAGCAGCCCAGGCCAGCAGGAACACGCTCTTGGAAGCTGCACACGCTTTTCTGGCTTTTGAACGTGGAGGAACCCAGGGCACACGGGATCCTCCCTGCAGGAAACACGAGCGCTGCAGCCTTTCCTCCGTGTGGGACCACACAGAGCTGGGGACACCCAGGGCTGGGGACACCCAGGGCTGGGGACACCCAGGGCTGGGGACACCCGGGGCTGGGGACACCCAGGGCTGGGGACACCCAGAGCTGGGGACACCCGGGGCTGGGGACACCCAGGGCTGGGGACACCCAGGGTTGGGGACACCCAGGGATGGGGACACCCAGGGCTGGGGACACCCAGGGTTGGGGACACCCAGGGATGGGGACACCCAGGGCTGGGGACACCTGGGGACACCCAGGGCTGGGGACACCTGGGGACACCCAGGGCTGGGGACACCAACGGCTGGGGACACCCAAGGACACCCAGGGTTGGGGACACCCACAGCTGGGGACACCTGGGGACACCCAGGGCTGGGGACACCCATGGCTGGAGATACCCATGGCTGGGGACACCTGGGGCTGGAGATACCCATGGCTGGGGACACCTGGGGCTGGAGATACCCATGGCTGGGGACACCTGGGGACACCCAGGGCTGGGGACACCCACAGCTGGGGACACCCAGGGACACCCACAGCTGGGGACACCCACAGCTGGGGACACTTGGGTACACCCAGGGCTGGGGACACCCATGGCTGGGGACACCCGGGGACACCCAGGGCTGGGGACACCCATGGCAGCCCCTCCTGCCACCTCCGTGGTGCTTGGAGACCCTGCTTAGCCCCGGCCTAACTGGGACTGCAATCGGTGTTAATCACAGAAAGAGGGATTCATGGAATATCCTGAGTGGGAAGAGATCCACAGGGATCATTGATGCAGCTCCTGACCCTGCACAGACCCCCCAACAACCCCACCCTGGGCATCCCTGTCCAAATGCTCCGGAGCTCTGGCAGCCTCAGGGAGTGCCCATTCCCTGCACCCTCTGGGGGAAGAAAATTTCCCTGATTCCCAACCCCAACCTCCCCTGACACAGCTCCAGCCATTCCCTGAGTCCTTTCACAGTCACAGAGAGAGGAGATCCGTTCCTTCTCCTCCCCTTGCCCTCAGCAGGAAGCTGCAGCTGAACGATTCGGGATCTCAGGAGGTGTCTGGTTGTGGGGAGGTGAATGTGAGACACTCGTTTGGCCTGGAGGTGGGGACGCAGAAAAACTGTGGGAATGGAGGAAAGAGAAGACCTGGGCTGATAAGAAGGTTAAGGAGGGGATTAAGAGGGGCTGTGCAAGGTGATTGTGATGATTTTTTGCGCTTTCCACCCTCACTGCTGTTTGCCTGGCTCTGGCTCACACCAACAACCACCACTGTGCTGAAGAAGGACAAATCCCTCAGCAGATCACCCAAAGGAGACCCCAGCACGTGCTCTGGGTGTCCTGTGCCTCACCCGTGGCTCACCCACACCAGTCACAGGATGGAGAGGTGGCCAGGCAGCAGCTGGGTGGCCAAGGGGCCTCTCTGCAGGCGATTTGTGTCCTTCCCATCACTGCTTTCCTGCTGAACCCAGCACTTCCCATGCCTCAGGCATCTCTGTGTGACCAAGCTGCACCTCCTGCACCCACAGAACCCCCTGGAAATGTCCTGCACTCCCCAGAGCTTGGGACCCCACTGAACCTGGGTGAGGAACCCTCTCAGGAGGGCTGTGACCGCCCGTAAATCAGGGGATGGTGGCAGGGGATGCTTCAGTGCTCAGCCCCTGACCTGTGGCCCGCTGTGTGTGAAAGCTGACAATGATTTACAGGCCAGGAGAGCTGTGCATGCCCACACACACTCCCAGGGGCCAAAACGCCCTCGCAAACTGCAGCTACACCCTGCGCTCCAGCCCCCGGGAGCGGGGCAGGGCACGGATTCTGCCTCTCAACCCAGTGCCAGCGTGGGAGAGGAGAGCAGATTGCTTCCCTCGTGCTCCTCATGGAGGTTTAGGAACAGCCAAAATGAGAGGAGAGGAGAGGAGGGCAGTGATGGGGACTTGGCTGAAGGAGGAACCCGGAGTGAGCCCTGCCCATCAAACAGGGCATCAAATCTGCAGCAATATTAGAAATGTCTCACTGCATTTGGAGCTCAGGTGTGCCAGGCTGGTCACAACCCTGCCCGTGCCTGGCCAAAAACCCAAAATCTGAGCCAGGATGCTGTGGCACTAAATAAACCAAGCTGGAGCATGGACAAAACCCATCCACCCATGGTGTCCCCACTCCAAGCAGGGTGGCTGCCCCAAACTGGCTCCTGGGAAATTACATTTTTACCTAAAAGTATTCTGGAAAATAAGAGATCCCATCCAAAAAAAAGATGGTACACATCTGCATACAAACCTACTCCAGGTGTGCACAAAGTTCAGGCAACCACAAAAACCTTGGAAAAATGTTCCCAAGCCAACCACCCGACCTGTGACTCCTGCCCATGGCCCAGTGATGTGATGTGACTGTTTTGGAGGGATATAAAGAAACCTGAGTGCCCAGCAGTTCCAATTCATACAGCAGAACATTTTCCTGCTATCGGCCTCAGAAACGGGTTCAAAAAAGCCAGAAGGTGAAGGACAGTAAAGGTAACACGGAGATAAACTGGAAATTAGTGAGCAGGTGTCTCCTAAACCTCCCTGGCAGCTGGGGAAGGACAGATGCAAATGCAGAACCACACTTGGTCTGGTCTGTGGCTCCTTCCAAGGTCAAATTCAGCTTCTCGTTCCAGGTCCAAGCAGAGGGCACCAGGCAAAGATGTGCAAGTTACTCAGCCACTCACGGACATCTGGGAGCCAGAAACCTCACAGAGCAAGGCTTTGTGGAATCCAGCAAATCCAGGGAAGTTTTCCTTCCATTTGGGTCATTCCATGTGGCTCGAAAGAGCCCAGACATGAGTAGGAGAAAATCAGTGTGAGATCGTTGGGCCACGTGTTTGCTGATGGGATCAGATCCCCAGGGATCAGAACGGATGGAGCCCCCAAATCTCAAATCACTGCCTCAGTGTAGGTGTTTGATGTTGTCTGGGGCACCAGGACATCCACGTGAGCCTGACCTGCAGGGCACCAAACCTTTTGGATGTCTGCATCCAGGTGGGAAGACAGCTGGAGGCTGGTGGAGGATTTTGGATGGTGGGAAGTCGCTGTGGTTAAACCCTGTTGTGCCTCCAGGTGCAGACACCAAGATTTAGATGCTTCAACGTGCATCCAAATCCCACTTTTTCAAGGCTTGGAGGTCAATCCAAAGGTTTCCTGTGGCCAGCAGAGCTTTAAGGGCAGTGGTGAACGAGAAGAAAACAGCTAAACTGGTGAATTTCCAGCAACTGGGACCTGGGGGTGCTTTTCCACCCTCTGCATCCTTTCCTTGGGCATGAACTCTGGCACCAGGAGTCTCCTAAATAGTCACGAGTTGCCCTGGGTTGCTGCCAGATTTTCCTTCTGCCACAGACCTGAGAGCCCCAGAGCTCAGGTTTTATTGGGAAGTGATAAAATAAAACCATTTGCTGCAGGAACAGTCAGAAGGGGAATCCCCGAGGATCAATGTCAAGAGTTTTACCCAAGCTGTTTTTGCAGGGATCACGTGGTCAAGAGCTTCGTAAAGGACTGGAAGTTTAAACCCTGGAGTTTTTATTTAGCTGAAAATTAGCATGGCAAACAATTTAGACCTGCTGGAGAGAGAAACCTGGCTGGTGACAGACCTTCTGGTTGCTTTTATTTGTTTGCAATGATCTGTGTTGGGCATTTTTGAGGGATCATCAACCTCTCTCTTCCCTGGCACAGCCAGGAATTTCAGGGTGGTTTTTTTTTAGGATAGTGCAAAAGGAGACAAAAAAAATAATAATAAAAAAAGCTTTAAAAGAGTGAGATGAGGAAACTGGAGACTGGCTACAAGAAACAGCAGAGTGATGTGCAGGGAGGAAGGATATAGAAATAACTGATGGATAATGGCTGTATCAACTAGTTTCTGTACCCTGTAGATGCCATCTGCAGAAAATGAGTTGGGATTTGAACTGAAACTGAATTTCTTGGGTTAATGGCCTTGGGAAATGGAAAATTTGCCTTAAAAGATGTAGGTGGTGAGATTGGACAAAGTTCCTGTGATTTTCATCTGCTGCCCCATGGCTGGAAGTGTCCAAGGCCAGGCTGGAGCAAGCTGGGATAGTGGAAGATGTCCCTGCCCATGGCAGAGAGTTGGAACTGGATGATCTACAAGACTTCTTCCAACCCAGACCATTCTGTGATTTTGTATCAGGCATGAATGTGCCTTTAAGATCCTCCTCAGACAGGATTTTCCTGGATTCCCAGAAAAAAAATAATAAATCAGGCTGGGAGTGAAGGCTTGAAATCAAAGCACTTGGAGCACAGCTGTCTTCCAGGGGGATGAGATCTCAGAGGCTGGAGGGTTTGCTGGAACTGGGTGGAGAGGAGCTGGGCTAAAACAGAGGGCACAAACAGGCAGGTGTGAACTGTTTATTTTAAATAGGTTCATTTTTTTTTTTGTGCTGGGGAGGTTTTTCTGTGTGCTACCTTGCTCTCCTGTCTTGAGAAGGAGGGGATATTTTGTCTTTGCTCCTTTGAGTCAAACTCTCCTTGTTATTAAACCATTTGGTGAATTTTAGCTCCTGAGTGAGTTTTCTGGGTGTCCTGAGGTTCCTGGGGTTGGAAGCCCAGCTGGAGATTTCCGAATGACCCCGCCACCCCCGAGCCCTGTGGCTGCTGCTGCCAGCCAGGCCTGCAGACAGGTCACAGTAATGTTTAACTCCAGCCTGTGGCACTGCATTCAGAGCCTGCTTTCCCTCCCCTCTGGACAGGTTTATTCCCAGTGGACACAGTGACCCCATCACCTCTCGGTGTCCCCTACACCAAGCCAGGCTGTCTGTCCCTCCACTGCCCTTCACAGGGCATCCTCTGAGAGCTCTTTTCATCTCAGCCCTTCAGCTCTGACCCTCTCCAGGGTCACACAGCCGCCCTTGGAGCAGCAGAAAGGATTTTTGTTAGGAAGAACAGGTGGATTCCTGTGCTGGGATGAGGATGGGGTCCTGAAACAGGTCAGATTCAGGGCTGTGGGGTGAGAGGGACTTATTGTCCCTGAGCACAAGAAAAGCCACCTCTGTTATCCTTTGATGTCGGATTTACTTCCTTATCTTTCACTTGCAAGGTTGGATGTTTCAGTCAGGGCAGTGAGATTTCCTTTATGATTGATGATTATGATATGATTATGATGATGATGATGGTTTGATGGTTTATTATTATCTACAGTCGTAGTTATTACTATGACTATTATGGTTATGTATTTTCCTATATATTTTATATATATATATATATTATTATATATTATATTTTACGATATATTTAATATATAGTATATAAATATATATACTATATTCTATATTCTATATGCTATATACTACATTCTATATATACTATATGCTATATGCTATATATACACTATATACTATATGCTATATGTACTATATAATGCCTACTTTATTAACTCAGTCCAGAGTTATTATATATATATAATATTATATATATTATATATATAATATATAAATATTAATATATTTCATACAGATTATGTATTTTACTATACATATATACTCAGTCCAGAGTTATTTTATATATATTATATATTATATATATATTTTTATATATATATTATTTATATATATATATTTTACATATAAATATTAATATATTTTATACATATTATATATGTATTTTACTATACATATATACTATTATATATACTATTATATAACATATATATAATATATATAATATAGTATATGTAATATATATATAATAGTATATAATATATATAATATATATTATATATACTATTATATATACATATATTTACTATTATATATACTATTATGTATTACACTATATTATTCTCAAGATTGGTGTGATTAAGATTGATGATTATTGATGATACCAGATTTTTATCATCATCATCCTCAGTTCCTGTGCTGTGGCCACTGTCCCACAAGCTCCTCCAGGAATGCAGGAACCTCTGGCACAAGGGCACATGGAGGAATTCCTGCCTGCACCCAGGGCTAAAATCACCCTGCCAGCCCAGGCTGGCTGTGTTTACCCCACTCTGTAATTCCTTGAGGAGAAACCTGTCCCACGCCCCCTGATTTGGGAACCTTCGGCACAGTTTCCCCCTGGAGGCAGGTGTAGGAATCCAGAGATGGAGAGACATTTCTCTGTTTGTTCTGTTCTCCAAAAAAGTATCAATCCTATCTGCTATTGACAGAAAGGCTTCCAAATATCCCTGGGTAAACCAGGATTTGTAAAAAATTAAGTGGAAAGTAGTAAAATGTTTAGTATGACTCTGAGATGAAAAATGTAGATTTTAGAGGGGTTTAATACATAAAGATGGAAGAAAAAGGGTGTGGTTTTTAGCTCTTCTTCCTTCTTCTCCATGATTCTGCAGTTTTTGGGAGCACAAAGAATGATTGGTTTAGAGTTAGTCGCAGTTTTAGTTACGTAAGTAGATATAGAAAACTTATTTGTTAAAATATAAAAACACTACACCTGTCCGTAGTTAATAGGGTAAAAATAGAAATAAAGGTGAAGCAGCTGCGTGGTTTGGGGCCATTTTGTACCATCAGAGCAAAATGAGCCAGGCTATGGTGAACTGATCTTGTATAGAAAGTCTGGAGAGACCTGATAAGTTTTGTAATGACCTTTTAATAAACATGAGAAACAAGATTCTAATGAGCTCGGGAGTTTTCTCCAAACCCAGAGAACTGAGATAAGCGGGACTCCCCACGAGGGAGGATCCCAAAAGAGCTCAGCCCAAAGGGGGCTGAGAAATCCCGGAGGACAGAAAAATACAGAGGAAGTATAGAAGAAGCAAGAGGGAAAAAAAAAAATAATAAGAGAAGTTACAGCCGGGACTAATTCCTACTGCTGATCCTCTTCTCCAGTCTGATGGCCACGACCTCTCCCCATCATCCTGTGTCACATCACTGCTTAACAACAACAAAATCAGCTTAATGACAAAAGAATCCGGCCAGGCTGCGGTGCTGGTGGAGCTTCTCCGGGTGGGAAGGGAACCTGCACTTCAAAGGTTACTCATCCCTGCCCTGGAGGGCTGGAAGTACTTCCCAAGTGTCCTCCGGGGAGGAACAAACACTCCAGGTGTTTGCAGACCATTCTCCTCTTGCCTCTTTCCTCCTGGGATGGTGACAAAAAGTCAAGGCCGTTGTTCCTGGAGTGGGCTTGAAGAGTGTTGACCTGGCTGAGTCACACGGATCCCAAGGCTGCTGAGGGTAGTCCTGTGTCTGCTCTGTCAGGGGCTGAGATCTCTCTTTTTTCCCCTCTTGGATGTTGTTTCCTGGTGTTGGGGGGCCGGGCTGTGTGTTTTAGGAGATAGGAAAATGGTTATATCCTGCTGGGGGTGATGGGAATGGTTCAAGGGAGTTATAAAGGACATGTTCCCAGATTATTGGGGGTGGTGTTTCCTCCTAGAAATTCCCTGTGGGAAGGGACAGGTTCTCTGGAAATTCATCTGGGACAGATGCGCCAGCTCAAGGCAGTGGATGCTTAATTCTGATTATGTTTGGGATCAAATTAAGGAGAGTCACAGAATCATGGAATATCCTGAGCTGGAAGAGATCCACAAGAATCATCCAGTCCAGCTCCTGACCCTGCACAGACCCCCCAACAATCCCACCCTGGCCATCCCTGGAGCGCTGTCCAAACACTCCTGGAGCTCTGGCAGCCTCAGGGCTGTGCCCATTCCCTGGGGAGCCTGGGCAGTGCCAGCACCCTCTGGGGAAGAACCTTTCCCAAAATCCAGCCTGAGCCTCCCCTGGCACAGCTCCAGCCATTCCCTGGGTCCTGTCCCTGTCACAGAGAGAAAAACTCAGTGCCTGTCCCTCCACCTGAGGTGAAAGCAGACATTTGTCACTGCCACACAGAGGTGTTTAAGTCAGGATGCAAAAATGAAGTTTGATATTTGCTGAACACACTGAGGGAGAAAATTTGACTCAGAGGCTCCTTCCTTGATGCTGACAAACCGATTTCTCTCGTGGACAGGTCCAGGTGATCAGGTAGATGTCCCCAGGGGCACAGCAGGTGTGGTGCTTGGAGACATGGTTCAGGTGCATTTGGCAGTGTTGGATGAATGGTTGGACTCAATGATTTTGGCTTTCCAACCTCAATGATTCCAAGGTCTTCCAGGAATTGAAATAGGGGTGTCTTCCCTGTGTTAGACACGTCCAAATGCGAGACACCTCCAAAATGATACCAGAGAGTAGAACCGTGTCGCTCTATTGGGAACGGCAAGAAGAACGACACAGACTCTCTTGGGAGTTGAAAAGGAGAGTTCTTTCTCTTTTTCTCTTAAGGTTTATTACTTCAGATCTTCTTTTATAGACAGATACGTGAAAGTACAGAAAAGTAAAACTCTTATTGGTCAGTAAACTAACACATCACCATCATTGGTCAGAGGGGTTCACCACCCCTCGACCTTCTCTTGCAAGAAAACAAGGAACTGACAAACAGCACCTGCAAGGTTGTCTTCTATCTCTGAGGATTGTTTTAATTCCTCCTTATGATTTCCCAGGACACTTTCTCAGGCGAGACTGAGAAAGTTACGCAGCCTGCTATTCCACAGGCACTGTGCTCCCTGCTTTATAGTTAACATCCATAGAACCGGACCCCTGGCTCCTCCACAGCTTCTCTGATGGACCTGTTCAGGCAGCAAAGGCTGCAGGGTGGGATGTGCAAGCTTGGGACTTGCAATCAGAGTAAGAGAAGACACTCCTGAGACCCTGAAACCCTGAATGGTGACAGCCCTCAGTCTGACTTATTGCTGCTAAATAACTTGGAGTGTGTTTTGCCTGTGAGCTCACAACCATTTGTGTGAAACCCCACCTGCTCTAGGGGAAGGTGCCCTGCACATGGACAGGTGATTTGTAGGGTCCCTTCCAACCCAAACCATCCTATGACTCTGTGATTTCTCATAATCAGCTCATTTAACTGTTGGAAAATCATCTGGGGTGGAAATAATAATTTCAAGTGGATCTGTGTGTGTTTCTGCTCCACAGAGCTTTTCAATGTGTGCATACACAGACACATACGGATTTATGCGTGTTTTTGCTCTCTCCACCAGAGATTTTTCCCTCTTCCTCCTTGTGCCAGTGTGAAATCCTTTCCCTGCTCAGCCTGGGAAGTCAGCCTGTCACATGAACAGCAGGCCAGGGGCATTATCTGCCCGGCTTTCCTCCTGAACAATGTAAGTAGATGATTAACCATTAAAGCAACACACTTTGCTGAGCCATTAACCAGAGAGGAAGGCCTCTGCTTGGCTGAACAATGGGTTCCATACAGAAACCAGCCCGGCCTGTCCATCCTGGAAGTGCCTTTCCGACAGAGACGGGCGGATTTTACCTTGGAATGACTCGGTTTGGGCTCTCAGGCAGCCAAACCCACGCTGGGGCTGGTGCTCCCCACCTTTCCATCTGCCCTGTGCTGGCCTTGGAAGCTGATCTTACCCAAATCCACGCTTTGGATCAAACCTCGGAAGGTTCAGGAGCTGCCACTCGTTTTCCAGCCTCCCTTTTGCACGCTGCAGGAATGCTGTGTGGGAATTCAGGAGCTCCTAAGTCAGACAGATTTCTTCATCTGGAGGCACTGGCCAAACACGAGGCAGAATTAAGCATTTCTCTCTATCTAATGATAACTAATTAAATATTTTTTTGGGAATTATGGTGCTCCATCCCATCCTGGCGTTCTCAATCAAACCATCACAGAATCACTGAAGGCCTTGGGTTGGAAGGGACCTTAAACACCACCCAGTTCCATCACTCCTGTGTTTTAAAACCCACCCAGTTCCATCTGGATGAGTGTTTTTGAGTCCATCCTTTTTTGTTTTAAGGACCATCTAATTCCATCATTCTTGTGTCTTAACTTCTGTGATTTTTGGGGTTTTTTTGAGGTTTATTCCTGTTCAGCTGTCCCATACTTATCCCCAGTCATTCTCCTTGGTGGGTGCCACTGGAAAATGAGGGAAAAGAATTTCCCAACTCTCTGAGTTCAAAAGAGAAGGAAAACTGGTGATATTATGATACAAAGGAGGGAATTCTTCTATCCGTATCTCATCAAAATCAGAATTTGACACAAAAAATGGACACTGTGATGGGAAGATTCCCACTTTTTCTGCCTCTCCCAAGGTTTGTACATGGACACAGACTGGGGAGGTTCAACAGAATTCAACAGGATGACTGGGTTGGAGGAGACCTGCAAGATCATCGAGTCCAACCCATGTTCTGCAGCGTGTACATTTGGCACATGGAATATTCCTTGGTGCACCTCAGGCTTCCCAGGAATACCGAAACAGGAACTCCCCCAAAGGCAGAGATCCTTGGAGCTGCATTGAACTCCAATTTCCAAAGCTCTTTAATACGGTGAATGTGAAAACAGAGCACAAAAGATTTCTTCTGGGGCTGGGAAGAAGAGTAAAAAAGGGTGCAAATCCTGCATTTGTGGCACTTGGAGATGCAGTTTTGGGGTGATTATGTTGGTGTGGGGTTCATGGTGATGCCTTAAGTTTAACTTTCATAATTTTCATATTCTGCACTGCCCAGGTGTGCAGTTTTGAGCTCCATATGAAGAGTTAGTGAGCTCTCTTCACAGAGTAGGTATTCCAAACAATTCCTTTTCCAGCTGGACACCAGGGACAATCCTTACAAGTTTCAGGCCCAAAAGCAAAAACAATGATGGGCTGAAGAGAGAAAACAAGAAGGGTGGGACTTTATAACCTGCAGCTGTAATTGAACAATTAATCCAGATGTACAAATGGACCAAAACTTATAAAAATGTGAGACCTCATGACCAATCATCCATTTTGTGACCATTTTTGGTCCACCTTAGGTGAGGCCCTGGCCGGGCTCTTGTCCTGCCCAAGGTGTGTCCTTTAAGGCCGCTCAATAAATCCCTGCTTTATTCTGAATTCTGTCCAGCCTCTGCTCCTTCTCACCCTTCTCACAGCATCAATTTTTGGAGTGGAAGATCGTGAAGGTCTCTTCCAGCCTTGATGACTCTTTTCCAAACTGAAACTTTGAAAAAAACACTTATTTGAAACAAATAAGGATGAACTTTCCTACATACAGAGCTTCATCTCTGCTTCCCCACACATATTCCATGAAAAATTCCTTTGGCAGATTAACCAAATGACAGAAGTGGGATTTTGGGCCAGATCTGGGGTGACCCAATTGGTACCTCTAGGAGGAGTATCCTGCCCTGGAGTCGGCACATCCATCCCAGCTTTCCACTGGGAATGGGCCCTGCTTCCCATTGCTCTGCTTCCCAGCTCTCCATTGGGAATGGGCCCTGCTTCCCATTGCTCTGCTTCCCAGCTCTCCACTGGGAATGGGCCCTGCTTCCCATTGCTCTGCTTCCCAGCTCTCCACTGGGAATGGGCCCTGCTTCCCATTGCTCTGCTTCCCAGCTTTCCACTGGGAATGGGCCCTGCTTCCCATTGCTCTGCTTCCCAGCTTTCCACTGGGAATGGGCCCTGCTTCCCATTGCTCTGCTTCCCAGCTCTCCACACCTCCCACACGGTGATGTCACATCCCAAACACCCACCAGACAGCACAGCCTTGGACTTGGAGCTCATCCAGCCCTGTGGGCACAGAACCCGGGATGCTCCAGGATTCCAGGGCTTCAGCTTGTCTCCCAAACTGGATTTGCTGTTGAGCTAAGACAGAGGACAACGTCTGACAGCAGAAACAGAAGGCCCTGGTGATATTCAGATTTTCCCCAGCTGTGAGTTACCTGCTGAGCTGAAGTTTTTGTTCTGCTGCTTAGCTGGAAACAAACCTGGGAAAGGATTTCAGGGATGTAGAAGGCTGGGGTGAGGTCTGCAAGAACTTGAGCAGCAACTGGATCTTGTAAAATTATTATTTCTCTATTTTGCCTGTGCAGGGAGGCAAAAACACCGGCAGCAGACAGGTAGAGCAGCAAGGAAAATACTCTACACTTAGAAACTCCAGAATTACAGAACAGTTTGGGTTTAAAGGGACCTTAAAGATGATCCAGTTCCACCCAGGGACACCTTCCACTACCCCAGGCTGTTCCAAGCCTCATCCAGCCTGGTCTTGGACACTTCCAGGGATCCAGGGGCAGCCACAGCTTCTCTGGACAGCCTGTGCCAGGGCCTGCCCAACCTCACAGGGAGGAATTTATTCCCAATATCCCATCTAAACCTTCCCTCTGCCAGTTTGGATCCATTCCCCCTTGTCTTGTCCCTCCAGGCCCTTGTTAAAAGGTCTTTTGAACTCGAGTTTTCTTTCAAAAGGCTCGTTTTACTCACAGGAGCAGGGGATCACTCACAAGAACCTTCTTCTAACTTGGCCAAAAGCTGGCAGTGCTCACACACCAGGCCAGGTGACAACACCCAGCTCCCAGACACTCTGGCTGGGGACCAGACAGATGACAACCTTCAAGACAATGACATTTCAGTTCCAGCAGGAAATCATAAGCCCAGTTTCAAAGAAAGCAAAACACTGTGAAATAAAACACTTTTATTAGCACGAAACGTCCAAAAAAAAGTGAAATAACACGGCCGGCATCACCCGTCCTCTAAAAATAAAAGCAAAGAGAGAGAGTTTTCAGCAGGGCTGGAAAATCCCCGACACACTTTCAATGGGTGGGCTTGATGTTGTGGCTGCAAAAATATTTCTGCTCAGTTTGTTTCTGGCTGTTTTGCAGCTGAAGGGTTGCCAGATCTCTTGGCTGGATACCCCTTTTCCTTCAGCATTCCGTAAAATGGGATTGCTCATCCCAAAAAGCCTTGGAGGGATGGTGGACTCGGGGAAATGTCCTAGAAATACCCCCACATTTTGAGCTGCAGAAACTGCCAACAACTTCAGAGAAATTCCTTAAAAAAAAACCCCAAAAAAATTAATTTTTCTCCAGAATATCAGACTGGGAAGAGTGGGACCGAGAGGCAACACTTTTCCCGTTTTTGTTGAAATAAGTGTGGCTGCTCACAGGATGGAGGAGCACGGGAGGACACGTCCCTGGGGACACTCCTGCCATCCAAGAGCTGCTGGGGAGTGGCTTTGGGAACCCCAAAACCAGGCTGGGAAAAGGAGGCAGGGGGAAGTTCAGGTAGTCTGGAAACACCGAAGGAGTTTGACCTTTTTTTATTTTATTTTTATTTTTTTTTTTGAGGCTTTCCAGCAACAAATGAAACCAGAGAACAGCAAATGTCCTTTTGGCTCAGCCCGTGACATCCATGGGAGCTCAGTTTTGTTCCCTTCTGAGGGCATTTCACTCCACCCTTCCCAGCCTTTCCTTTGCACACAGGAATATTTTTTTTTATTATTATTATTTTTATTTTTTTTTAAAGTCAGCTTGTAATTTGCAGGCAAAAAGGTCATATTTTGAAATATCCAAGGAAATGTGTTGATGTTTTGGACCTGCTTTGAGAATACTTTCATTTTTTCCCCGTAGAAATTTTCTCCCATCTTTTGTGCCACCCACAGAATTTAAACATGGATTTTTTGGATATCTTCCCTGCCAATCTCCATTCCCAGAAAAATCACTATTAAAAAAAAAAAAAAAAGAAAAACCCAAAAAACAAACAAAATCAACCAAACAAGCAAACAAAAAAAAAAAATTAAAATAGGTAGAGAAAGCACTGCCCAGACCTGTTCCTCATCCACTATTTTTATGATTTTTTTTTATCTTTGTTGTGTTAAAAACTGGTCAAACATCCCATGTCCCTTCCCAGTGGAGCCAATGGAGGGAGGATTTTTTAACTGGAATTATTTTATCGGAGCAGTAATCAATTACAGGAATTTCCAAAAAAAAAAACCCCATGCCATGGTGGAATGCAGCACCCACAGACATTGGAGATGTTTGGAAACTGTTAAAAACTTCAACCAGAAATGAATTTGTAGAGATTTCAAGAGATTTCTGTTACCTCTTTCCAAGGTGACAGCAGTGACCACAGCCAGGGACAGCTGAACTTCCAAAAAAAACGGTGTCTACTCCACACTTTCTACTCTTCATTCTTTATTTATTATTATTATTATTTATTTTTTCCTTTCCCTTTTTTCTCGCATTGTCTCATCTCTCCTTTCCCCCCTCAGGGACCATGCACGCCCTACTGTTAAATGGTTTTTTAATGTATGTTCAAGGTCAAAGAGCCTTGACTGGGGCATCTCCCGCTGCCATCAGTCCCTGAGAGGCAGAGGTGGGTGACCTTAAAGACAGAGGGACAATCACCAGGGCACCTGTCACCCTCGGGGTGAGGTAAACAAGAGGTCCTGGAGGAGCAGAGCTGACGAGGGCATTGGGATATTTACCCTCCCAGTAACCCTTGAGTCTCCCTCTTCTCCCCCAGTTCCTGCCCCCACAACCTCAATTTCTTGATTTCTCCCTTCCAGTCGCTCTCCCAGTGAGCCCAGGAGTGCCACGGCTCGGGAATGTTATTATAGATATTAGAATTAATCAGCTCAGAGGAGCTCCTCCACCACAGTGCACAAACCCAGGTCTGTCTCTGATTTTTGTAAGGAAACGGCAATTTTCAAATTGTCCTCACAATAATGGCTTGGTTATCTCTGACACCTGATTTTCGTAAGGAAACAGCAATTTTCAAATTGTCCTCACAATCCCTCAAATAATGGCTGGTTAACCCATGTGTTTTACAGCTCAGGCAGAAGGTGGGGACGGTCCCTGCTTCCTTGGCACTGCTCCTTCAGAACAAAAAAATCCCTCCTGCAGCTCTGCCTCACAAAATTCCCTCATTCCTGCCATGCCCGGTTGTCCTAAAGACAAAACTGACCTGATTTTGCACTGGGATGAATTGTATTAAAAAGCATTCTGGTTCTGACTGTAAAGCCCATCCTTCTCCATGGAATTACCAGTGGAAAGGTGATTTCCATGTGAAGAATTCCTGCCTGGGTTTGCTCGGAGGGGCTGTTTTGATGGTATGGATGTAGGGAAGAAAAAGCTTTGCAAGAGCTGAGCACGACTCAGGAAGGATGTGCACGGATGCAGGAGGCAAAAATAAAAATTCTCTTTTTAGGTATTTTAACAAATAATTTGCCAGCTCTTGGGAACATCAGTGAGAAGAAATGTGCTTTGCAGCCAGAACAAAAGGATTGGACCTTAAGAGAAGCAATAAGAGAGGAAAAAGAGGATCATGAAAACGCTCCAAGGGCTGGAGCCCCTCTGGAGCTGGGAGAGCTGGGAATGTTCCCCTGGAGAGGAGAAGCTCCAGGGAGAGCTCAGAGCCCCTTGCAGGGCCTGAAGGGGCTCCAGGAGAGCTGGAGAGGGACTGGGGACAAGGGATGGAGGGACAGGACACAGGGGATGATTTCCCACTGGTTGGACGGGATATTGGGAAGGAATTCCTGGCTGGGAAGGTGGGGAGGCCCTGGCACAGGGTGCCCAGAGCAGCTCTGGCTGCCCCTGGATCCCTGGAAGTGTCCAGGGCCAGGCTGGACAGAGCTTGGATCACCCTGGGACAGTGGAATGTGTCCCTGTCATGGCAGGGGTGGCTCTGGATGAGCTTTAAGCTCCCTTCCAACTTTTTTATGCTTCCATGATTCTCTGAAGGTCTCTGCAGACACCTCGAGGTCACTTCATGCAGAAAGGTGAAGAATCAGTGCTTCCTTCTGCTCAACTTGGAAGCAACAGCTTCCTAAATTAGAGGGAAAGGGGGAAAAATAATCCTAAAAATCACCCCTTTCTCTTCTTGCATGAGATACTTTCAAAGTGTTTTATTGTGTGTCCTGTAATCAGCTGAGGGAGGGGATCTCTGAGGGGAGGGGGGTTTAGGGAAACCTCCACCTTGTTGAGGTTTGTGGGGCTCTGCTGCATTTCCACCTTGGTGCCCTGGCTGATTCTTTCCCCACAAGGTTGCCCTGTTTGGGGTAGATTTACAGAGGATCAAGGGAAAATTGAACGCTGCAGCCCAATAACCACTTTGAGTCCATGGATTCTAGAGGGATCCCAGATGGACCTCAGAGGGCAAAGCTGGTGGCTCCACAGCTTCTGCAGCAGGGGACACACTCACAACACCCCAGATCCCTCCATCCAGCTCCGCTCTGCATGGAAAGAGTGGCAAAATGGCTCTCATTTGCTTTTTGTTTTCCATGCCACAGCAACGGGACCACTGCCTTTTCTTCACTGAGAGAAGTGGGAAGGGGCAGGAGTGGGGAGCAGGGCCATGCTACTCCTTATTCCAGTGATTTGCACGATGCAGAGGCCTGGGGAAGCAGGGATGCTCTCAGCCTGGCTCTCAGTATTCCAGCTGAAAGGAACAGGCGTGTTTTGGTCACATTTTTACCCCTCAGAATTACTGACCCGAGGAAGGGATGGAGGTATAACAGCAGCAGTGAGCTCAGAGGTGACTCCAGATGGAAGACAAGCAGGAATGTGGCTTCCAGCCCATGTGTGGTCACTCGAAGGGAGGAAACACCCTGGAAGTCCACATGATGGTGAAAAAAGAGCAGCTGGAAATGCAGGAGGTGGCAGGGAAGGGTTTCACAGCGTGACCCCAGTGGAACAAACGCTGTCCCGTGGGCAGGCGGCGTTCCCAGCTCTTGTCTGTTATTTCAGCCTCTGTCCGGAGGGCAGAGGAATGCCAGGCCCACTTCTAATTCAGGAAACTGAGGAAGGGAAATGTGAGTGGCTCCTCTCGGAGGAGATCTGCCGTGAGGAAACGCCACCGGAGGCTTCTCAGCTATGCCAGGAACGGCCTCGGACACCCAGCCCAGCCCAAGCCCGGTGAGGTCCCCACCTCTCGATGCCTTGCTTGGGTTACTCCAACCTGGGAGTCGCTGCCAAATATCTGCTGGGGAATCCATGCAGGGCTGGCAGTGAGGGATGAGAGAGATGAGCTCACGGGTATTTTCCTTCCCTCTCACCCTCCTTGTGAGTCAATCGCCCCGCTGAGCTGGGGTCACTGCCCTGGAGAGGCTGGGTCCGTGCAGAGAGACCTCTGTGGGCAAAATCTCGAGGTCTCCAAAGGGAATGGTTGGAGGGTGGGTGGAACCCGGTGGTGCTCTGCAGAGGAAAAGAGATGGAGTAAAGTCTTGGGAGGGAAGGGAAGCCCGGACCAAATGATGTGCTGGGATTCCTGCAAAAAACCCGTGGATGAGAGTGAGGGCTCCTCCGGGATGGGGAAGCCTCAGGCAGAGCTGAGTCATGAAGCAGGAAAACTTGAAATCACCCTCCAGATCTCCCTGGGAAGAGCCTGCTGGGGTGGACACAGCAGGGCTGGTGAGATCCTGGCACCTGAGCTGCCGTGGGACGGTGGCACCCACAGGACGGGGACACGGGGCTCACCCTGGCACCGGGAATGGGAGAGAAGGACCCCTTGCAGGATGCCAGGCTTGGATCCTCACAGGTCCTGCTTGGCCTGCAGGAGCATTCCAGAAGCACAGCGGTGGGGCCGGGGCTCGGGGGAGGACACAGGGTTTGTGCTGGTGCCAGACCAGAGGTGACAACAACTCCGGGGCTCCTTGTCCAGCGTTATCCTTGCACCTGGCACCTCTTGATCCCAGAGAAAAAAAAACAATTACGACCCTTCGGAACTGCCACTTACGCCACCAAACTCCTTGGGCGCTTGGCTGCTTCCCCCTGGCTCTGCTGGGTCCCCTCCATCCCGGAGAGAAACATTCCCACTCCCGCAGCCGTGGCACTGCGCCGATGTGGCACTGCCCTCTGCTGTCGGTGGCTGCGGGGACACCGCCCGAGGCCGCTGCTCTGAGCACAAACACCGAGGTTTATGTCACCCCAGGGCTTCCTGAAGGACCTGAAAGCCACAAAGCTGTCCCACGGAAGATGTTGCATCCGTGGTCCCCAGGCATGACAAGCGACAAAGCCCCGGAGGAGGTCGGTGCCTGCTCGGGCTTCCCTTTTTCCCCGGCTGGAAGCAGAAGTGGGGACTATTTTTGGTGCTGCCTCACTTTGGAAAGAGTCACACACGCCCAGGGCATCACCCTGGCTCCGGCACCTCGCTGTGGGCAGAGAAAATGAGTAACAGCAAGGGTCTCACTGCCTTTCCATGACCCACAGCTCTGCCTCGGGGCTGCCGGGAGGAGCCGGAGTTTCCTTCCACGTGCTGGGATCACCAGCTTCTTGGGGATGTGCGTGGAAAATGACTCCTAAACTGCATTTTCCACCCGACAAACGCTCAGGCAAAGCCTCCCCGTGATAACATGGCTCGTCCTGCCCTCCACCCACAGCCCTCCATCGCCTTTTCCCAAGCTGGAAGAGCTCGGGTGTCAGGAAAAGGACACTCAGCATGAGCCTGGCACTGGTCCTATCTCCCAAATTCTCCTCGAGGAAAGGCCTCTAGATGAGGTTTAAATGAAATATTGCTCTGGCCTCCACCAGGCTGTGATGGCCCACGGGGCTTCTGGCCCCCAGCACCCACAGGGGCTGACTTGGTGCCGCTTCACCCCAACCACTGGGAGAAGGAAATGGAGATATTCCCAGATCAAGGTGAATCATGTGGATTTGAGGAAGCTGGAATGGATGTGACACCCACCCCAAGCTGGTTTCAGCCCCTACATCCCATGCACGGGTGGATGTGGGAAGATTTGAATGGCGCTTCTCCACGAGGCCACTTTTGTTTTGGCAAAAATGTGGTCAGGAACAGGGCTGGGATGTTTTAAACATTAAAAAAATAAAAAATATTTCCCCTCCTCACCCCAGAAATAAACAGAATCCACACAGTTTGCACAATGCTGGGAAGACTGGAGATGCCCAAGGTCACAGTCAGATGTGAGAATAAATTCACCGAGCTCCCAGTGTCACTCCAGGAGCTATTCCAAGACAAAAGGCTCACCCCCGTTCACTCTCCCCCTGTGTGGCCCCTCAACTGGTTTGTCCACGGATTCTGGGGGTCAGGAACACTGATGACCCCATTCTGAGCACCCAAAGGTCTTGCTGCTCATCATGTGTCACCCGCTGGGCACAGTTCCGGGGTGGGGGGCTGAGCTTCAAGCCCTGGGGACAGTGGCTTTTGAGATGAGAGCCCAGTGCCAGGTGTCCTCCTGCCTCTGTCCCCATGGGGACACAGGGTGGCTCAGAAGTGTGACACACACATGCTCAGGAGGGGAACCTTCCTGCTCTTGGGTGCTGGAATTACCTCCAGGGTGACGATGACAGTGACATCGGCAGACCTGGAAAAACACTGCCAACGGGTGACATTCAGGGCATTAACTGCTGTCACTCTATTGGGAACAGCGAGAAGAACAACACAGGCTCTCTTGTGTGTTGAACAGGAGAGCCAAGTTTATTATTCTTGATCTTCTTTCATAGACATGTTCGACAAAGTCCGAGAGGTAAAACTCTCATTGGTCATTAAAGTAACACATAACCATCACTGGTTAAGTGTAACATCACCCCTTGACTGTTTCCCTAAACCTGCAAGGATTGCTGTCCTTTACCAAGGACTGTTTGGATTCTTTCTCATGCTTTCTCAGGCCAGGAGAAACCTGTGACTTAGTTTCACACAGGCTCTGTTCCCTTCTTTTTGCATTTAGTATCCACAGATACTCCGTGTCCTGTCCCTGCATTGCTCACAGGTGTGTGGCCGTGCACACGAGTGTGCAAAGCCTGTGCCTTCCTACATCCAACCTCTGCCCAGATGTGGCAAACCTGCCCCTCGCACAGCTGCCCACCCCTGCCACACCCAGCCCTTTCATGACTGCCTGGTTCTTGCACAGCTGCCCAGATGTGACACGTCCACCCCTCGCACAACTGCCCTGATCCTCGCACGCCCACCCAGCCCTCACACACCCCATCCCTGCCCAGCTGCCCACCCCTGCAGCTCCCACGCCTTGCACACCAATCCCTTGCACACCCACCCCGGCACACTCATCCCTGCCCATCCCACCCAGCCCCTGCACTCTCACCCCTCTCCCACCCAGCCGCGTCCCAGCGCCCCGCTATCCCCGCTATCCCCGCTCCTCTCCCGTTTCTCGGCGCTCTCCCCGCCCCGCCGCTCCGTCCCTCCTCCCGGGGCGTGTCCCCTGCTGTCCCCCCGCCCCTCCGCCGTGTCCCGCCCCCCCTCCGGCCCCTCCCCGGCCCGCCCCGCCGCCGCTCGGGCTCTCGCCGCCGGCCGCGCTATAAGAAGCGGGGCGTGCGGCGGGGCCGCAGCGGGCGCGGCGGGGGAACGAGATGAGCAGCGCCGGCGCCGCTGCAAGATGCTGGATGGACACGTCCTGCTGGGATGGCTCTCCTCCTGCGCGCTCCTAGGGCTGCTCGCCTGCGCCCCGCGGCCCTCCGCCGCCTACTTCGGGTAGGTGCCCCGTGCCCCCCGCTCCTGCTTTTTAACTTTTGCCTGAGTTTATTTTATTTTATTTATTTATTTTATTTTTTTGGATGCCGAAGGGGTTTTGCGCCTTGCGCGTTCCTCCCGAGGTGGGGATGCTGCCGTGCGTCTGCGGGCACCCTCCGTCCCCCGGTGGGTGCGGGCATCCCCTCCTGCGGGCGCTGACAGCCGGCCCGGGACGGGGCAGCGACAGCGCCGTGCCCGCGGCTGTCTCGCGTCCCAGCGCTCGGAGCCGAGCTCCCGGAGTTCCCTTGGCTCTGCCGGTCAGGACCGGGCTCTCCGGGAGCCGCCGGGCTGTGCCCGGGGACCGCGGGCAGGAGCTGCCGGGGGCGAGCGAGCGCTTCGTTCCGCCGCTCCCCGCGGGGGTGCCGCGCACGGAGCGGACCCGCAGCGCACCAGCCGCGGGCTGGAACCCCTTCCAGCACGGGACAGCGCGGAGAAAACTCCTTTTCCCCCGCGATTCAAGGGCTCGTTTCCGCAGCAGGTGCTGGCGGGCGGGTGTCGCTGTGTGGTTTTTGGGAGGGCTCCGCGGGCGCTGCGCGTTCGCCGCATCCCCGGCGCTCACCTGTGCGCGGGGCGGGGCGCGGGCGGCAGGGGGCGCTCCCGGCCCGGCGCGCGCCGCGCAGGTGGATCCCGCTCCCTTCCCGACCCCCGATCCCGGCGGTTTGATCCCCCTGATCCCGCTGTCCCGGCTCTGTCGGGTGACCTGGAGCCGCCAAATGAAACCGCGCCCCCGCTCCTCTTCAACAACGCGGGGCTTTCCCTCTGTGCTTTTTGGGGTGTCGCTGCCTCTTATCCTTAATTTGAAAACATTTGTCCCAAAATGTTGTCGGTTGGAGAGGGGAGTGGGACGCGAGCAGCTGTGGAAGAGGTTTTGTTGTAAGTTTACACAACAGTGGTGATTCTTGCTTATTTTTAATTTTTTTTTCTGCTTTTTTTTTTTTTTTTTTTTTTTTCCTTTTTTTTTGGGGATGTTGTGTTGTGACCACTGGTAGGAGCCACTGGACCAGCCCTGGAGAATGTTTTAGCAGACTTGAGGTTTTCCCCCCTTCTTTCCAGTAAAACAAATCCTGGTGTTGAGGCTTGTCCATTGCTTGTGGTCTGGCAAAGTTTTCCAAACAGTGCTACTTACATCTTCTGTTTCCAACTCCAGAACCGTTTCACTTCCTGCTGCTGGGGCTGGTTTTCTAAGGAAGCAGCCTGTCCCGGGTGTGCAGGTTTTTAGGGAAAGCCCTTTTCTCCCTCGCAGTGCTCGTGTGTCTGCCGAGGACCACCGGCGCTGTGCAGCTGAATTGTGCCTTGGGGACTGACAGGCTTTGGAAGGAGCTTGGCTGTAACTCCCCTGTTAATCCCTGCCGTGCTGGTATCTGCTCCAGAGCAGCAGGTAACTCATTCCAGTTCCTGCTGGGATTTCTCTCTTGGCTGGTTTTAACTTAAGAAGGGTCCATCTGAGCCAAGGGCAGTGTCTGCTGTCTGTCCTGTCCGCTTTGGGTTTTTCTCAGTCTCGGTCCAGCTGCTGTTTCTGATTCCAGACTCCCTCCCTGGCAATGAGGAGGGGAGAGGAGATGCTGCCAGATGTGCACCCAGCCAGATGTGCGCTCCAGGGCTGCTTTGGTGTGCAGTGGAGTTTGTTTATGCAAAGCATCCTTGTCTGTGGTTAAAACCCCAGCAAAGGAGCAGCATCTGCTGCTGATCCCCTCTTTGTTCTTCCAAGAGCAGAGGTTGCACTTGCTGAGCTGCTGGGGACCCTGGGAATAGTCAGTGCCGAGATCCCGGGTCCTGATAATCCGCAGTGAGATCCCACAAGTGTGTGTGGAGGAGCTGAGCCCTCCTGGCTGTGGGCTTCTGTCTGTGCATAAGGAAAGAAATCCCATCTGGTAGAAGCTGGATGTTCCTGCAGAACTCAGTGGCACTGCAAGTGCCCTGGGAAGGCTGGTATTGATATTTTTTCTTGTGCCACGTACATGAAGGAGCTGCTCCAGGTGAGGCAGCATATCTGTTCGTTCTGATAAATCTTTGCTAACAGCCCGAGCTAAAACACACCCTCCAGACAGGGAAAGGGATGCTTTTTTTGAGTCCGAGGCCTCCCCAAAGCCAGCTTTTGGTGGCCTGCTGGTCCCTCTGGGTGCTGCCATCCCTGTGGAGGAGGTGGTGGGGCACAGAGAGAGGCTGTGTTAAACAGATGTCACGCAGTGGCTGCAGCTTGGCTGCTCCCTTCCTCAGTCTGGAGGGGGATAGGGACAGCTGTGGATGATCCCTCCCCCCCAGCCCCAATGTCTTATTTCAGGGAAAGAATTCCATGTCTCCAAATGTGTTGCCTGGTGGGGAATTAGTGCCCAGGGACAGAAATGGGGCATGGTTACACGATAATGAGATTGTGTCAGCATGGAGTTATGTCTGTGCCTGTCCCGGGGGGCGGCAGGAAGGGATGCTGGGCTGGGGAGACCATGCCTGGAGGCTACTGCTTCCCTGGAAATCTGGCTCTGGTGTTCTCAGAGAGATGCACAAGCAGCCAAATAGGATAAATGCCCCCTGGAAACAGAGTTTGGAGTGTGTGTGTGAGTTAAAGCCGTGGGGCAGGTGGGGCTCTCGCTGCGGTTTTGCTCCATCCCCAAGCTGCCTGTCTGGGGGATGTGCTGAAGGTGATGCTGCAGGGAGGGAGAGAGAGATTTTCCCTTTTTCTGAGGGGAATTCTGGCAGACTGGGTGTCGCTGCCCTCCTCCCTGGAGCAGGTGCCAGCATCACCTGGAGCTGCTACCCAGCTGGGGATGCCGGTGTGCAGCACAGAGCAGAGCCGAGACCCTGCAGGCACCTGTTCAGGAGGGATTCTGAAGGGTTTGGCTCAGCCCTAACTCCTGGGAAACAGCTGGAGCAGCCTGGCTCCAGAGATGTGGTGATGCTACAGCTCCAAAACCTTGCCTGGTAAAAAACTTCTTGAAAGGGAGAAGAAAGCACATCTACAAAACTGAGCGCAGCCCTGCTGGCTTTTTGTGTGCTCAGAGCTGCCCCTCGGGAGGAGGATGATGACGGTGGTGGCTGGATTTTGGGGTAGGATGACTGTGGGAGAGGCTGAGCCTGCACCAGAGGGGGAGGCATTGCCTCGGGATCGGTGTCAGCCTGCTGGGATGCGCCCAGAAGTGAGGCTGCTTCTGTGTCCAGCCACGGGCTCTGCAGCTGGGCTGGCTGAACGCTGATTTGCACCATATTCCAACTGGCTGCTGGGGGGAGCTTGGAGCAGCCCCAGGCTGCCGGCATCCCTGAGAAAGCATTGCATTTCACTTTTCCTCCCTGCTCCGCTTTCCCGGTGCCTGACACGCTCTGGGTGTGGGCACCTCCCCTCCCTCCCTTTCCTCTCTCGAATGTGGCCGGGGGTGGTGGAAATGCCGGAGCGGCATCTGGGAATTGTGTTGGGACTTGCAGTTCTGGGCTCTGCAAGTGGCAGGTGACAAGATTAGCCGTGCTGGGGTGACAGGGTGGCTGAGGAGCTTCAATTCTGTTGTGCCCTGTGCTGCTGTGAAGGGAAACCAGCCTGTAGGAGCTTCTGCTTCCCTGAGCTGCCTGATCCGTGGATCTGAGGTGACCCGGGCCATAAATCAACCCCCTTCTATTTCTGGGGGTTCAGATGTAGAGTCTGATTCAGTCTGGATATGCCTCTTAAAAAAAAATAAAATTAAACAATATAAATTTTTGTTGGAAGAAGTGTTTTTCCTGCAGGTTGGGATTTGCTGCGCTTTCCCTCTGGGAGCAGAAGGATCCCAGCAGCTCTGCCCCCTCTGCAAACACTTGTCAAGACAGCAGTAATGTTACAAGTGGCTCATGCTTACATAGTGTTTATATTGACAGATTGCAATGTTCTGCATAAATGTAACTGATCTGTCCCCTGCACGCAGGCAACAGGAACCCTCAAATGCTCACGGGGGGGAGAGGGAGGGAGGGGAAGCATAGCTTGCCCTAATTTACCAACACACCGCTCCCGAGGGCCGCGCTCTGCGGTTTGGAGTGTGGGAAGCGCGATGTATTTTTATTCCCTTTGGCAGGTGTAGAATAGGTGCCCTGCTCTGCCATAGGACAGAAACCTCGTGGTTCAGGCTGTGATTTTTGTTAAGAGAGACTTGGCAAAGAGCGGAATGTTGGACTCGAAGGGCTGTTCAGGAGCTGTGAGCGCTCTGGGGTGGGATCCTGAGCGGGGCGAGAAGTCACTGCGAGTTCCCGAGCTCCGTGTGGCGTCAGCTGGCGTGTCACCTCCAATAAAAGCACTCCCAGGGGCTCTGCCGCCTGTTTTCCAGCCTGTGGGCCACGCTGGGCGATGACCCGGCGGTGGCAGGTCCTGGGTGTCAGTCGGTGTCACCGGAGGGTGCGTGAGGCCTGCGCGCTCCAGCACGACCAGGCCGCGGTGGCTTCGCGGGGCTCTGGCGTGTGTGAGACGGAGCAGCTGCTTCCCAGCACGACCCAAAAAAGCAAAACCTGGCCTCGGCTGGCGAGGCAGGAATGCGGCACGCAGGCAAACACAGCTGGAGCGGCCGGAGGCAGCGCCCTCGGAGAGGACGGCTTGGCCATCGCGCCCTGAGCGCCTCTGCCGCTTGCTCTGCCTCCGCCACACGGCTCTGCTGCGTTTAAGGTGCTGGATTTGTGGTTTTTCCTTGGAAAACTGGAAGGATCTGCCTGGTTTGGGAATTGTTTTATGTTTTTTTTTTTTTCCCCTTGCTTTTTTGGAGCTGGGTGAACTGTCAGTGCTGCGAGTCCCGCCTGGCTTCGCTCCCAAAGTTGGCCTCTCTGCGTCAACTCAAAGCAGTGTTTAAGCTCCATTCCTTTGGAAAGGGAACCCCAGAGGCAGCATTTGCTTTGTGGGTGCTTGGAAGTGGCGTTGGGTTTGCTGAGGTGCCACAAGGGTGGTGACAAAGCCGGGAACATTTGGGAAGACAACTCTGCCAGACCTGCATCTTCATCCCTGGGGAGCAGGATTTATCCCAAATCAGGCTGGGAGGTACCTGGAAGCTCCTCCTGCCTGCAGAGGATGGAGCAGCATTAACTCAGACAGGAATTAGAGGTTTTTTGGCTTGAGTAGTGGATTGACCATGTTGCTTGGTGTTTTGGAACCACTGCCTTGTGCCTCAGTTTCCCTCACCTGGGGCTGTTCATCTCTGAACTCAGGTTAATGATGAGCGCTGTGGCAGCCTCCATGTGCAAATACTGCATTTTTCTTTTTCCCAGAGCTGTAAATGACACCTTGGAGGGGGGAGATGGGTGGTTAGGAGAATATTGAGTGGATACCTGGCAAAGCAGGAGGCCAGTGACTTCCTTTAGCCTGACTGGTGATGCAGAACCCGAGACCAGGAATCCACAGGACTCTGGTCTCCTGCTGAAAGGCCTGGTCAATGATTAACTTGATTTCTGGAAGCTGCTGACAACAACAAAAGGGAGTCCAGCCCCACAACCCCAACACAAAAAGCTCCAGAGTGTTTAATAATTAAAGGCCTTGTGCTTTATCGGGGTAATGAGAATCGCCTTAAGGCTTATTCGGTGGCAGGTAATTGAATTAGGCTGTGGGATCAGGAAGGGGGAGCAAGTTCAGTGGAAAGTCGGGAAGACTGCAGGGAGAAGCCTCTGTGATGCTGCTTAGTCTGAATCTTTCTGACCAGAGCAAATTTTGTCAGTTTTTGCGGCTTTCTTCATTTTTCTGTCGGATTAATTCATTGTGCTGGCAGACTTGGTGTAGTTGCCTCTTGGAGAATCATGGAATGATTTGGGTTAGAAAAGATTTCCTTGTTCCACCCCCTGCCATGGGCAGGGACACCTTCCATCATCCCAGGCTGCTCCAAGCCCCATCCAGCCTGGCCTTGGACACTTCCAGGGATCCAGGGGCAGCCACAGCTGCTCTGGGTACCTGTGCCAGGGCCTGCCCACCCTCACAGGGAAGGATTTCCTCCTAACACCTCATCTAAACCTGTTCTCTTCCACTTTAAAACATTCCCACTTATCCTATCACTATCTACCTGTATAAAAAGTTCTCCCCAGCTCCCTTGGGATGCTCCATTCCATTCCCTTTTTAAGGGACATGCTGACAGTGTTGTTATTTCTAATAAATGTTGATATTTAAACATTCTTTAAGATTAAATTTTTTTTTTAGTGGAAAATCTGAGTCAGAAGGAACTGCTGAACTTAAACTATTGTGGGGGTGGCTGGGCAGCCAGAGGAGGTGCTGGACCAGTGAGCATCACTGGTATTTCTGCAATATCAGGTATTTGTGGTCCAGAGCTGCTCCAGGTGTGGTAGGACATGGAAATCTTGGCTCAGGAGAGCTGAAGATTGCATTTGCCTTCCCTGTCTCCTGTTTCTCCCCTGTGCCTTGAGAGGGAGTTAGGTTGGAAGGGGATTTTGAAGATGTTGAACTGAAATATCCCCACCAGGGGAACCACCAGAGGTGGGAGGACTTCTGATGCCAGAAGCTCCATGTAGATCCTCTCTGCTGCAGTTCCATGGGATAATGGAATTATTCCCCATGTGGCCCCTTTGGGACTCGGGTTCTGTGGCCACCTGAGTTCTGTAGAAGAGAAAGGGCTCAACTCCTCTCCTGGTGTTTGAGGAGAGGACTAGATGTATTAAAAGCATCTTGATCTGCTCTCTCTCAATTTCTGGTTCCAGCTGCCTCCTGAGAGACCCCTCTGGGGTGGGGTGGCGCTGAGTTCATGCTGAAACCTTCTGCTAGACACAAACTTCCCAAGTTCCCAACTTCCAGGGGTGTGTTGGAGCAATCCAAGAGCTCTCCTGGATGTAGCTTTCCAGCCTGAAACCTGCTGAGCCTCTGGCTTCCCTCCACTCTGCAGCAGCCCCTTCTCTCTGCAGCCAGAACAGCTCTCTGGTGGCTCATGGTGTGTGTTCACACAACTGGTTCCTCCACCTCAGGAGCCCTCGAGCACAGGATTTGTTGTTTGTGCTCTGAAATGGTCTTGGGGGGCCACTGCTCCTCCTGCAGAATGTGGCTGCAGGTTCTGGACCAACCTGAGCCAGGTAGGATCTGTTTTCCTGACTTTTTCCAGAGCTCAGGTCAAGTTGAGACAACCCAGAAATCATTATTATTATTATTATTATGGAAAGGGTTAACCCTTTAGAAGATTTTTTTTTTTTTGACGTCAAGATGCAAACTTTTTTTCCTCTTCTCCTGTTTGTAACTGTGCTTTTTAAGGTTCCTTCAGATGGTGGCTGTAAGTGCTAATGAGCCTTATCTCTCCAGATACTGTCATAAAACACACTTATGAAGTTTATCAGCTCAGCAAGCTTTACATTTTATTGTAATGTGTGTTTGCACTTCCCGAAGTGGAACAGGGAGTATTTTGACTCCATGGATAAACACAGCAGTTACAGGATTTGCTGGAGCTGATAGAAAAATCTATCCTGATTCTTTTTTTTTTATTTTTTTTTTTCATTTCCCCCCCTCAGCTCTTAGCAGGAACTCTTGTTTCAAATGGATCAAGCAGCTCCTGGTGGTGTCTGTAGCCTTCCAGTCTGTTATTATAAACCATTCTCTGAGGCATAATTTTGTTAATTCAGTTGCTGAAGGATTTTTGGGGAAGGGGAAATGACAGGTTAAACTCTTTCTTTTGGGAAGAACGCAGAGGAAAAGCTCTTTTCTCCCCATCCACCACAGGACATGCAAACTCAACAGTGTCTGACAGTAATGCTGAGTCTGGGATACAGCATGGAACACCCAATTCCTGTTGATTCCCAGCAGGCTGGATGGGAGTTGGCAGGAATTTTTATGAGCAGATTCATTTGGCCTAGCTGATTAAAATAGCATTAATTGGGCAGCCACATGGACTTTGGGGCAAAACTTGCTCTGATTTCTGCATTTGCCACGCACCGGATGGAGGAATTTCCCAATTGGAGCAAAACTTCCCTTTCTTGGAAAAGCTTCTTGGAGTCTTCCAGAGAGTGAAGCAGCAAAGGGGGCCATGAGGGGTAGCAGGAGGTGGCTTTTTGTGATGTGGAGGGACAGATGATTTCCCCTAGACATGAATGAGGCACTGAACAAGGCCCACAGGGATCTCTGAGTTTAGCTTGAAGCTCTCTCTGATGGCTGCCTCAGGCAATCCTGGGAGGAGCAGACAGAAGTTTAACCAGAACATTGGTGTGCTGTTGAAATCCTCTGAATTTCTGTGGAACAGCCCCCCAGCACAAAGAGGGTCAAGTTGTTTTTGTGGCCAAATCCTTTTGGAAGGGGTCAGTTGATGAGCAAAAGAAATAATACTCAAAAACTAACAGCTGGTTTTGGAGTATGCAGGGAGGTGTGTGGGGTCTGACCCCTGGGTGATGCATGGGAGGTGACACAGGTGGCAAAAACGAATTGTTCTGACTCACAGAGCCCTTGGCACTGGGATTTCTGCTTCTGGATCTTCAGCACCTCTTAACTCTGGCCATGGAGAGACCTTAGAGCTTCTTCCTGCTTAAAGGGGCTCCAGGAGAGCTGGAGAGGGACTTTGACAAGGGATGGAGGGACAGGACAATGGGAAATGGCTTCCCACTGCCAAAGAGCGGGATAAAATGGGATATTGGGAAGGAATTCCTCCCTGTGAGGATGGGCAGGCCCTGGCACAGGGTGCCCAGAGCAGCTGTGGCTGCCTCTGCATCCCTGGAAGTGTCCAAGGCCAGGTTGGATGGGGTTTGGATCAATCTGGGATGGTGGAAGGTGTCCCTGCCCATGGCAGGTTCTTCTCATGACTTGGTGGGATTTTTGTAGCCTTCCCTTACCTGATCCTAAAAGGAACAGCACAGAGGCCTCGCTGTGCCCTGCTCCTCATGGCTTTCCTGCAGGAAATTCCCAGTGCAGACCTCCGAGGGAACCCCTGTTGTCAGCCCCTGCTGAGCTGCACTGCTTTGTCACTGTTGTACTGTCCTCACTGTCATCTCTTCTCTGCAGATTGCTTCATTTATTTTTTTTTTAAATTTATGATCTGGTGTTTGGTATTGCAACAGAACAAATCCAGGCAGCTCTGGGGGTGCAACTGCACTTTCTTTTTAGAGATTGCAGAAGATTTTAGCTGAAGGTGGTTCTTTCCAGAGGGCCCTGTGGGGTTTTCCAGCTCTGTTCAAGGATCACTGTCAGCTAACTTCTTGCCCTCCAAAGTGTCCAAGGTGTGAAGTTTAATTTCCTGGGTGTTGGATGATTCTCCTTGCCCGTGGCTGAAGCTGGGACTGGGGTGGCTTCATTTTGCAATGTCACACCTGGGATCTGGAGGAGATCCCTGGCAGCTGGCTGCTCTCAGGTGAGATTTTTGGGGTGGATTTAACCATGCTGGGCCTTGGTGCTGGAGCTCCTCACAGCCTGCAGGAAGGGTTGCTGTCTTGTTTGCAGGGGAAACAATTTTGCTTCCCCAGATTTGGCTTTGTGTTCAGTGTCTCCTGATTCCTGTAGAGAATCACTCAGCTGTGCCTCCCACGGGTGCAGAGCCTCGCCTGAAGGTGAGGGCTCATCAGATGAGGCTTTGAAAATTACTCAGATAATCAAAGAAAATGTGTTTTCCCTTGAGTTTGACATGGAGAGGCTGCCGTATTTTGGTGTTACTCAGCTTCTTTACATCCTGCTTGAGCCTCAACCCATCCTGGATTGGGAAGCTGGGAGCCAGCCCAGTGATTGCACTTGGGATGAGCATCCACCTTGGACTGGATCCACTGGTGCTGGCTGCAGAGCCTCTCCCAGGGCAATCCATGACTCCAGGGGACCTTTCCCAGCTCAGGAACACAGCGTTCAGCTGCTCTCCAGGGCTGCCCATCTCCTCTGACA
The DNA here is from genome assembly GCF_030490865.1 of Poecile atricapillus. Taxonomy (NCBI): domain Eukaryota; kingdom Metazoa; phylum Chordata; class Aves; order Passeriformes; family Paridae; genus Poecile; species Poecile atricapillus. Next base: position 2,238,070 of record NC_081250.1, on the reverse strand, counting down.
AGAAACCCAATCCTGCAGCCCAAGCCCCTCTGGGGACAGTTCACCAGAACTGATACTTGGTTTAAAAGAACTGACTTGTTTGGCTTAATCTTGACAAAATTCTTTTCTAGCCCTAATCCTCTCCCAGTGTAAGGTGAGATCTTGAAATACCTGGCAAACTTAGAGCTCAGCTCTCTCTCTCTGCATCTCTGGGCCTCTCTGCAATCAAAGGTGAGGGGGGTAGGGGCATTTTCAGCCCCTGCCAAAGATAAATCTCCTGCTGGGAGCAAGCAGGGAGCTCTTTCCCAGTCTGTGGTTAACAAGTTGATCTGAGAGGCCAGAGGTGAAGCAGCCACTTGAGCTGAATTACAGGGTCTGACCAAAGATCCAACACTTCCTCTGGCTCATTAGCACAGCTGTGTTGCATCCCTGGGGACTGTTTCTATCTTCTGGCTTGTCCCATGTTGACTCTGGAAATCCAGAGGCTTAGCATGAGTTTGGAGAGAGGACTGGAGCTGAAGAGCTGCCCTGGGGAGGGCGTGAGCTGCACTGAGGAAGGCTTTGAGCAGTCCCTGTGGTCAGTGTTACGAGCTGTAATGTCCATACTGGTTTGTGGAGCTGAGGAAAACGTGTTTCCAGGCAGAGTCCTGCCTCTCTGCAAGGTGCAGGGCAGGCTAAAGGGAGGGTGCTTGGAGGGGACTGAGACCAGGCAGGATCAGCTGGACTCCTGAGCTTGCAGAGGGCTCACCAGCCATGGAGAAACAAATCTGACGTCGTGGAGATGCCTTAAAACTGCAGTGCCTGTGGGGATTTTATGTTCCTGGTGCACGGATGGGTTCAGCAGGGCTGTCCCAGGCACCAGGGGAGAAGAAGGGAATCCTCCCTCAGCACTGCATCCCTGGGGCTGCTCGAGGCTCATGGAAAATCTGAGGGTGGGGGGAGCTAAGCTGACAGCCTGGCCTGGGCTGACTCACTGGGATGAGAACGCCTCAGTTTGGGGCTGCACAGGTTCAGAGACCCCCTTACACCATGGCTCTGGGGGTATTTGTGCTGGGGGCTGGATGTTCCCCCTCACAGACTGGGGCACCTCGCAGTGAGGAGTTGGGGGGTGACTCCTCTGCTCCAGAGCCTCCACAGAGCCAGGACTGAGCTGAGCTGCTCCCAGGGATGCTCTGCTGCTGGACAGGGACAGGGACAGTGGCCTTGCCAAAACAGCTGCTCCTCCCTGCCCATGGGGCTGTGTGTTCTGCTCCCAGAGCTGTCTGGAGGCTCTTTTCGATTGAAGTGGCACCACAGCTGGTGTCTAACCTGTCTGGATGTGTTTGGTTTGACCCCGTTGTGGCTGAAGGGAGCAGAGATTGCTCGGGACCTGTGTGGCTTTGTGTGCTTGAGCTGTGGCACAGGGCTGTTCTCACAGTGAGAGGCTCTGAGCTGAGCCAGGGATCTGGTGCACATCCTCTGGCTCTTCTTAGAGCCCCAGAAGGCTGCTGGGCTATGGATTATATTTGAAAGTGCCCTGACAAAGCAGAGCCCGCTGGGTTGGAGTTTCTCCTCTTGTTGCAGCAATAAAAGGGATCCAAAGACAAATTTATAGGAACCTTCCTGCTGACCTGGTGAGGTCTGAAATGTTTAAACGCAGGAAACACCAAGCTTCAGCCCACCAGGTCTGGCTGCATAACAAGATGGGTGGTGCAGGCTTCGTTTTCGGGGTGCAGTGTTGCACCTGCTCTCCTTTTCCAGAGCGTGGCTGGATTTCCAGGGCAGCTGCTGCCCTTGCTTCAAGCACCAGCCACACGTTGCTCTTGCTCCTGTCAGCTGCCCGAGCTCCTCTGTTTGTGTGTCTAAAACTTGAAGGCTGGGAGAAGGAAGAAACCTGACCAGTGCAATGGAAACCTTCAATTCCCCGCGGTCCCAGGAGGAGCAGAGCAGCTCCAGGCTGGAGCTAGGAATGAACTCCGTTTGTACACCGCCTCGCCTCTCCAGGAGGAGCAGCAGCCAGGAAAAATATCAACAGTTCCATTAAAAAGTCTGCTGGTTTGCTAAAGTAGTGGAATAAACATACCTGTAGGTAAAACGGCCTGAACCGCACAGGAAACATTAGCGGGAGCGAACACACGCAGCCTCGCTGCCTCTCCCTGCGGATCTCCCCGATAAAAAACGCTGCCTCCATGGCGATGGGGACATCAAACAGCAGCTGGGGGGATTATTCTTAGCTGGGGAAGAACTGGCTTGCATGAAACAGGGGCTCTGTGGTTTCCTAGAAAGGCAAAACCTGGGCTGAGCCTGCCAGGTCTGGAGGGGGGAGCCTGGAGTAAAAATCGAGGCAGGATGTGGTTTGGGGTGGTTGATAGCTCTGTTAGATTTTTATTGTCCTTCTTAGCTTTCTGACCCCTGTTTCTGTGGGAATCGTGTGGGGCTGACCAGCTTTTGCTCTGAAAACCAGTGGGAAGTGGGAAGCACCTTGGGAGCTTGCAGGTGAGCGGGGCGGGTGTGGTAGCACTAAATGGGGGATTCACTCACCCCAGCCATCAGTGCGGGGTGGGGTTGCTCCCCTCCCACCTGCACAGACCCCAAATCCATCCTCTGGCCCCTTGGGGGACAGAGGGGGAATGGAGTGAGACCTGTATTTGATATTTCAGAGAGGGGATGTGGGAGATGCCACCAGCACTTCTTGGACCAGGGAGCTGCCCATAAAACCCAACTTCCCCTTGGCCATGCCCAGAAAATATGGTCTGCCTAGAAAATCCATGTGGAAAATGCCTTTGGTTGCAACCAGATGGCACCTGTCAGGCACAGGGAGACGTTTCTATTAGTGCTCTTCTTGGAGCGTTCTGGATCCCTCCCAGGCCCGAGCTGTCCTCCCCGGGGCAGATTGATGGGATTATTGCATGCTAGAGACAGTCCCTGTGCTCCCAGGCCTCATCTGCACAGCCACTTAGCACAACTAATCTGAACTGACTTTTAAAGTGGATTAGTTCAATTACTCTTAACTAGCCCCGGTGGAAGCGCTCTCCTTTGGGGATTAAAGATCCTTAATTCACTTTAACAGACTTGATTTCAATGCAAAGCAGGCTAAACTGAATTAAGGGCACTTTAGAGCCTTGTTTGGAGGAGGCACTCCAAAACTGATGTGGTTTAACCACGCCACTTTGCATTCCTGGGCTCGATTCATTCCAGTTGAGCCTTGCTGGAGTGTCCCCTTACGGGTGACTAACACAGGCAGCCTCTCAGATAGAAAGCTGCAAACTTTACCTCAGCTAACATGGGAATCAGCTCCTCTGTACACCTCCTGCATCTGCTGAGCCACTGCCTAAAATTGGTGTTTTGGAGGGGTTTACTTGCCGTAATTTTTATAAAAAACTTTTGTTCTCTTTTCCAGATCGTGCTTTTTTATTTTATTTTTTTTTTTATTTCCCTTTAACTCTTTAAACCAAGTTCTTTGCTTTTTCACTTAAAAGCGCAGGGCAGTGAGTCACACATCAGCTTTTCCCTGATGTCTCTGGGTGAACTGGGAATACTTCAGCAGCAGCACACTCCTCCTTTAGCTGAGGAGTTTCTCTCCAGTGGAGGGTGAGCTGTGGTTGTGAAAGACGTTTTGGCCTCGTTTTCCCTGATTTTTTTTGTGAAAAACAGTCATTCCATGTGGTGCCCTGGATAATTCTTGCTTTGGAGGGAGCTGGGTGGGACAGGGCTTTTCCTCTGCCTTTGAAGTGTTGGATGATGTGGGTGTGGAGGAGAAGAGGGGAAGTGCCAGGGAAAATCCCTGAGGGGAAAAATATCATGACATTTTTTTTCCTTCATGCTGATCCTAAACATTTTGACTCTGAAGGGGAGAAGAGGTAGCACTGACCCCTCTGCAGATGGGGCTCTCCAACCCTTGTCCTCATCCCTACACCCCATTCTCTCATCCAGTAGATCCTGAGAAGATCCTGACCCCTTGCCCTTCCCATGAGGCCCCAAATTTAATCCCTGAGGAGCAGATTGTGGAGGGAGTGTCTGCTTGGCACAGCTTTGCCACCTTTCCTTTCCAAGGAAAGGAAGGGTTAAACCCAGTGACTGAAATGAGTGCCAGCACTGCTCTGGGTAAGGCTTCTCCAGCGTGCCAGAGCAAGGTTTATTTTACTAATAGCCCTGTGTAACTTCACCCTCCCCTCCTGCTCAGGATATTTCAGCTCCTCTCCTTAGTTCAGCATCACTTCAGAACTGGGGGAGCAGTTTGGGTGGCCACAGCAGCAGCTGGCAGCCGTGTAAGGATTTTTTTTTTGGGGGGGGAGGTGTGGGGAGGAGCTGAACAAACCCTGAATTTCTTTAGGTTGGGTTTTTCACGTCTCTCCCGAAGAGTCCCTGCAGGCTGTGGAGAAGGGAACAGACACTGCACACAGGCAGGACATGGATGCTGCTGCTGCCCTGATGTGCTGGGGCTGTGAGACCTCTCTGTGCTGCAACTCAGAAATCCCTCAAAGGCCCCTCTGTGCTGCCCTGCCCCGGCTGGGTCTCGCTTACGGCTCTGCCTGAACCCTAAGCTGATTTAATCTCATTTTCTTGCTACCAAGGAACTCCTCCCTTGCTCTCCAGAGCAGCTGAAGGACATCACCAAGCTGCTCCTCAGTCCCTGGTGGCCGTCAGGCTCGGCTGGGAGCTTGGCACCAACAGTGGCAATGTGGCTGCCGTGGTTCTGCACTAAATCTGCTGAAGTTTTCTGGAGTGGTGATGGGAATCAGTGGCCAGATTTGGGGAGGTTTTTTCTTATTCTTATCATGGAATGGGTTGGGTTGGCAGGAACCTTAAACATCATCTTGTTCCACCCCCTGCCATGGGCAGGGACACCTCCCACTGTCCCAGGCTGCTCTGAGCCCAACCTGGCTCAGGACACTTCCAGGGATCCAGGGGCAGCCACAGCTGCTCTGGGCACCCTGTGCCAGGGCCTCTCCACCCTCACAGGGATTAATTTCTAACATCTAATCTAAATCTCTATTCTTGCTCAAAGAGTACCCTCAAACAGAAATACCTTTTTAATTTAAATTTTTAGTTATATGCCATTGTTTTTAATTGCCTGGGCCAAGAGCTCTTTCTCCCTAGGTTTTGCTGGCAATGCCTGGCGAGTTCAGCACCATGAGGTGCTGGTGTTTTATTCTTGAAGACACCAGGCTATTTGCCTTCATCTTTAGCACCTCTTAAGACTTTTGGGGACAGTTGCTCTGGGAAATACTGAAAACAAGAACTGAGAGCACATCAATTTTGTGTAAGAGTCCAACTGAGAAACTCCTGAGAAGACACCAAGGTGTTACTGAGAACTCTTTCACCTCAGGACACATTTTTATTTTGGAATGATGCTGTTTTTCAGCCTCAGGATCTTTAAAGAGGCACATTAATACATCCAGCAAAACCTTCTCCTTTCTTAGGGACACCTGGGGGTGTTCAATGGGCTGGACAGGGCTTGGAGCAACCTGGGACAGTGGAAGGTGTCCCTGCCCGGGGGAACTGGATGATCTTTAAGGTCTTTTCCAACCCAGACAATTCCATGATTCTCTGTCTGTTCTAGGATAGCTTTTTGAAGGCCTTTTTGAGGTCGGGCTTATATAGTTTGATTTTGTGACCATCATCTAAAGAAGGAGTCCAACAAGCTGCTGTTGAGGTGGGAATTGCTCACATCCAAGAGCAGTCCAGCGTAGTTTTCCATCCCTTGTGGCTTCCTGAGGGGGGACTGCAGAGCTCCAGAGCCGCTCTTGTAAGAGGTCAGGAGTGCAGGAAACCTAAATGCAAGACCTGCCTAGTCCTGGGAGCTGCGTTTTTAGACCCAAATTAAATTATTTCAATTATTTCCCTTGTGGTGCCAATTCTTCCATCGTGTGTTGCTGTGACCATTGTGGGGGTGGGATAAAGGATCTGCTGGAGTGGCCCTAGAAATGTTCTTTCAGTAGGTAGAAGATACCTGGCAACACCTAAACTGAATTTTTCCTCCTGTGCACTTTCAGTCTGAGGGATGTGGACCTGTGGCAATCATGGGATTGGTGAGGTTTTCTGTATTTCCTGTGCAGATCTCCCCCTTCTTTCTACTCCTGCAGCTTTTCCACAGGGAGGGAAACTTCTGTTTGAGGAAATCCTCAACTTCCATCTACAAAAATGAACTAATCAGTGTCAAAACCGGGAGTTGTGGATTGAGTGAGATATTGGTGTGTGGATTTGATGGCTTTTTGTGGTTTCATGTTGGGAAGAACAAGCCCAGGAAGGTTTGAAGAACCTAAGAACCTCGTGAGTTCCTGCTGTGATCAGGTGGTGGTTGGGTGGAGGAGCTGAACAGAATTAAATCTGGAGTAGAATCACAGCTGCTGCTTTGAGGATCCAAAGGGGAAATTTCTTTGCAGACCAAGCTCTTGTCCAGTTAGATGAGGCCAACATCTTCCCCAGTAGTTCCGAACGGAAAGGTGGTGCTCTCAAAATCACTGAAAACTCTTAAAAATCACTCAAAACCTCTGCTGTGGGATTTATATACATCCTGCTTAATGGGTTCACACTGGAACACTTCTTGATCTCTTGCTGCCCTGTTTTCAGCAGCCCCTGGCCAACCTGAGGGCCCTTGCATTTAGGTGCCAGGATAATTTGGTAAGGATTTGTCCTTTTTAATAGTTTCTTTCCCACCTCACTCTTTAAAGCTGCTCTAATTCCATTTTGCCCTAATTGTGATATGTAAACTTTAAAAGGAAAATCGCAGCCAATGTATTTTAAGATCCTTTTGGGCAAGCAGCCCCCTACTTAACGTGATAAATTTGGACAGCTTTTCTCACTAAGGAAAATAAAAAGCTTTCCAAATCAAGAAAATTATGTAAGCAAATCCGATGAGTGTGCTCTAAAATTAAACCTGCCTCGCAAGCTTTGGGACCTTCAGTGTGGAACTAGTGTTGGGGTTTTTGGGGGTCTTTTTGGTTGGGTTATTTTTTTTTTTTTGGAAGCTGTAAAACCTTGCTGGGGAATCTCCAGTGGTTTCTTCCTGGTCCACCCATCCACTTATTATGACCAAATGTGGAAGAATATAGAATTATTCGGGACCATCTTTTCCCAGGACCTTCATCCTAATCAGCCTTAATCAATGAACTTCCCATCGTCCCAAATCAGCCATAATAGGTATTGGCCCAGAAATTTTACAGGAGCGGTGGTTGACTTGTCCTGATCCTTCATGGATCTCCTGCCATGCAGCTTCCAAAGCCATGACTGTAGAATTCCAGAGTGGTTTGGGGTGGAAGGGATCTCAAAGCCCATCTCATTCCAACCCCCTGCCATTAACCTTCCACTACCCCAGGTTGCTCCAAGCCCCGTCCAACCTGGCCTCGGACACTTCCAGGGATGGGGAATTCCTCTTCAGGAACTGCAGTGCAATTGTAGCTCAGTGAGGGATTTTCTGTGCTGGAGCAAAATTGTGCTGTCTCCTCATCTGTGACCCAAATTCTTGTGTGAGCTTCCTGAACCTGGAGTTTGCAAACTGCAACGGACACTCTACAAATGATGATTATTCCAGGAGGAAGGTGGGATAGGAAGGTTTTTACTGGTCACTTTTCCATAAATCCCTGTCTCCTCATTCCATGTGCATTGGGAAATTCTCTTTTCTTGCTGCTGTCCTCATCGTCCCTCCCACTGTACCACCTAAACTCTCCTCCACTTTGTCCAAGGTGTGTTTTTCCATGGTAGGTGGCCAGAGTTGAAGACCTCCACTCCCTTGCTGCAAACTCGGAAGAGCTCAGCGTTATCCTCCAGGGATAGCAGTCAACAGCTTCCTCCTGAGGGAATTGGAGCTGAGGAATTGAGGAATTGATCTCCTCTCTGTAGTGACCAGTGACAGGATCAGTCAGGACAGGACAGTGACCAGTTGAGGGGTTTAGGTTGGAGATCAGGGAAAGGTTCTTCCCACAGAGGGAGCTGGCACTTCCCAGGCTCCCCAGGGAATGGGCCCTGAGGCTGCCAGGGCTCCAGGAACATTTGGACAACGCTCTCAGGGACAGGGTGGGATTGTTGGGGGGGTCTTTGCAGAGCTGGAGTTGGACTTGATGATCCCTGTGGGTCCCTTCCAGCTCAGGATATTCCATGATCTGAGTGTCTCCATGAACGTTTCCTTGCTGGGACTCTGGTGCCAAGTGCCCTTCCAGTTTGGAATGGGAGGGAGACCCTCAGCTCTGCATGCAGTTGTTTTCTCCAGCTAGAGCAGGAGTTAATTGACCTTAATGTTGTTCTGAGTCATTTCTGGGCTGTTGATGACCTGGGGTGAGTTTAGGGGTTCGTGGCACCTTTCCTGGCCAAAGCCAGATATAAACACCTGTAAAACTTTAACGTTTCACCCTCCAGAGTCTCACACTGTGTTCCTCGATTGTTGCCCACAACAGCTGTGTCAGCTTGGCCTCCCAAGGTGTTTCCATGGGGGAAAATCTCCCCTGATCCTGTTTTACTCCTTTATCTTCAGCCTGGGGACGGGTTTCCAGCAAACACTCGGAGCAGTTGTTAGCGTTGCTATCCTTCCCCTCTCTTGTTCTTGGCCCTTGGTCCTCCCGAGCTCGTGCAGCCAGGAGACACTGAAATCCCGACTGTGCAGGACACAGGATGGATAAACATCTTAATCTCACGGATCCTTCAATCTAAATGTTTTCTGGGGCCCTCCTTCAGGCAGGATTAGCCGGGAATGGCGTCCCAAAGGTCGCAGCCTTGCTCTGACTCGTGCCGCTGCTCAGGATGCTGAACGTGTGTGAAAGCCTCAGCAAAAGGCCTGAGATGCCATCACTGTTCTCCGAGGAGCATCTGTGTGTCCTCTTGGGCTTTGGACTTTGGTCTTGGAGCTCTGCCTGCCCCTGTTAGCCATTGTGATAGCGTTGCCTGGAGCGCCCAAATGTGACATGTAGCAACTGGCATTTTGGCTACACTTAAGTGTAAGATTTTTCCAGTGTAGGTTTATATCTGGTTTGTTGGTTTTTTTTTTTTCTTCCCCCTTCTCTCAAGTGTGTGCATATTGCTGTTATGATTTATTTTCAGGCTCTAACTTGGGTTTTATCACTTGAAATGCTTTGGAGACTTAGATGGCTTTTTTTTTTTTTCTTTTTTTTTTATTGGTGGCATGGCCCTCTTTACCTCGGAGGAAAATTCCAGGGCGAAGAATGCTTTTGATGCACAAAGAAGTTACGTTAGAAAGGTTTTCCTCTTATCTTTGTGTTCTCTGGGCATTACTTTCCTCCTCGAAGCTGCCATTTGCTTTGCTGAAGTTCGCTTTGCTTCTTGACAGCTCTAGAATGGATTAGGGTTTGTTACTGGAATGTCAGAGCCCTCAACGTGGATATCCTTCAGCAGCAAGTTGGGTGGGAAGTCATGGTCCTGGGAATACAGCCTTGAGTTCCTGCTTAAAGTGACACGGGGTGGAAGAAATGAATACAAAGAGTATTTCTGATGATAAAAAGCAATATTTTTGTGCTAGGATGGGTTGTTCTTGCTCCATTCATCCATAGACCTGTAACAACAGAGTGAACGTCCCCCAGGGGTTCCCTCCCTGTAAAATGCATCTCCATTATTTTGGTTTCGGTGTCTTTCATTGCTCCAGCTGCCTGCCCTGCGATGTGTTGTTGGGGCACTTTCAACCACGGCTATTTTGGGGCTGCACAGGAGTAAACTGGAGGGATTCCTTCCTCCACCACCAGGAAAACAGACGGCACCTTGGGGAATAATGTGGTGAAGCCAGCAAAGCTGGCCAGCGCTTCTTGTTCCTGTGGTTGAGGCCGCGGGATTGCTGGCGGGGTTTCGGGGACGTGAGACGCGAGAGCTGCAGGTTGGTGTCGCTGGGGATGCGGCTCAGGGGATGCTGGATGCCTCCCCAGCCTCGGGGAGGGCCAGGGGAGGCTTGGCAGGAGGCTCTGGCAGCGGGGAGCCACCAAGGCTGGGGTGGGACAGGGCTCTTGACACGGGGCCAGCGGGAAATCTCGGGCTCAGATGGAGAGAGGGGCTGGGGAATGTGATCCTGGCTCCCAGGAAAGGACGTGGCCAAGTTTTGTCACAGAGCTCTTGGGTTTCAGCTGCTGCTTCAGCAGCGTGGTCGTGCAGGGTTTGTTTAAAAAGCTGGGAATTCTGGTTGGGTTTGTCCAAGAAACCAAAGAGAGAGCTCACCCTGGGGTGTGTGTCTCCCTAAACTCCAAACTTCCTTGAATTTCCCTTCAATTTACATCCATACCCCTCCTTTTTAATATGTTTTGCCACAGGATTCAAGGAAAAAAAAAATTACTCAGGCTAAATTGAAGTGCAAGCAGGGCTCAGCCAGATTTTAATTTCTTTTTCCCTGAATTGTCTTTGTATATTGAGTGGGCAGCTCTGGTCCTGCTTACCCTCCCTATGGGGAAGTTTTATTCATAAGCAAGTTTTTATTTTATTTTTTCAACTAGAAATACATCTACTCTTGCACCAGTATCATTATTCGTATTTTTGTTTAGATTTTACTCTGTAGCTGATCACCTTTGTGACACTTGGAAATTAATTTAGACCCTTCTGGTTTTATTTTTTTAAAAAATATTTTTAGCTTATTAACTCTGATTCTGATAGGCTCCGTGTAGCTGTGCCCTGTATCCTCCTGGGAATAATGACTCAGTCTCCAGATCCACAGAAATAGGTGGGATGTGGGATTTGTACAGCTAAGCCCACGTGCATTTTGGAGACAGATGGAAACTCCATTTCGGGCTGGGGCTGCTCTGGTTGTGATTAGCTCTAATGAGCATCTGTTGATGGAGTAGTTCAAGAGGGGTTCTCAGTGTTCTTTATCCCTGCTCGTGTTGGAATATCAAGAGCTGAACTGAAAAGGAGGATTCGGGAAGTTTGAAGACTTCCAGCAAAGCTGTCTCGCTTATGGAATATACCCAATGTGGGGGTTTTAATCCTTGTTTTAATTTTTATTTCCCTTGTTGTTGTGCTTCCGTATCGGACAAATTCCACCCGTGTTATTAAAAACACTCACTTTTTATTTATTCATGCCTCAGGATTTCCCTGGTGTATCTGTACCCTCAGGTAAGGGCTGGACTCCCTGGAATTTGCTTGTCCCTTGTAGTGCTGGACACAATTCCTGGCAAATCCATGAAAAACTGAGCGTAACCCCCAAAATGCATCTGGGGTGAATCCAGCTGTAATTTGTGATTCAATGCCAGCACCTCAGCTATCTGGAGTCACCTTTTACTGTGCAATTACTGCTAATTAAGAGCTCACAATTAAATTTGGGAAGCTCCAGAGGAGGGCTGTAGGAGTTACCTCAGTCATCCCCTCCGTGCCTGCACCCTACCATGGAATTTTGTCCCGTGATTCCATGCGAGGTTTGTTCTGCAATTCCTCACCTCTTCCAGTGAATGGGCAATTACTGGATATTTCTTTACTGTTCTCATTAACTGCCTGGCCCCAGGGCTGATTTAGAACACATTATCCGTGTTCTGTATTCCATGGAAAACACATTTGGGTCCTCGTGGGTGTTTTTAAGGTGCTGTCTGAGACACAGAGCTCAGAGAAAACTGTCAAGAGTCCACTTACTCCAGCATCCCTCCTGATGCTGAAAATCAGATTTCTTTTCATTACTTGGGAGTACTTGGAATTATTATAGGTCATCCTGTATTTGGTTGTCACACCAGGGAAACCTAAAGCCTGGAAAATGAGGAATGTTGATGACCTGGGAACAACTGCGAATGTTCTTTCCCTGGATCTGCCTTTTTTTGTGGCACTACGAGAATGAATTTTAATTCTCAAAATTGAGTTTGCTCCTCCCATTGCCCACTGCCTCCTTTCCTTCTAGCTATCCTTTGGGAATTAAGACAAGATGGGAATGTGGAAAAGGATTCTGCTCCCTTGCAGTATGGCCATTTTTCTATTCTTTTTAATAGAATTGATTTCCTACTGCATACATAGAATTATGCTGATGTTTCCTGGCCCTTGAGTGGCTCAAATACAGGTAATTTGTCTGTAATGATCTTGTTCCTTTTGCTTCTTCCACTCCTAGTTCCCAAAGGAATTCACAAGGAATAATTTAGACCCCAAACCTTTCAAATCTCTTCATCTCTTTCACAGATGGATTCTGTAGCACTCTGGGTTTCAGAGGAATTTCAGGACGTAGATAATTATTTCAAATGAGATGTCATCTAAATACCTCTGAATCTTTAGAAAACTGATCATTGTCCAGGCCCGAACTGGGAATGGATCCTGTATTTTCAACACAAGCAATTTATGATTCACATCCTCGTGGGTCAGCGCCCTGTGCCGAGTGCAGGAATTGCACCACTCGGCTTTTCCCAAATGTGTCGATTTTTGGGATATCTCTCAGCTGGGACTTCTGGCCTCGCTGTAGTTTCTCACAGATAGAACCTAACGCCCTCCATTCAGCTGAAACTCAACCATCTTCCTACAGGAAAAGATTCAAACCCTGTGCGGGAGATTGGTTGGGGAATGGACCCCCCCAAACCCTCCCCCTTTCCGACATCAAAAGAGTAAAACTTTTTTTGTTAAGACAAAGGGAAATCATGGAATCACCCCATGGTTTGGATTAGAAGGGTAAAGGATAAATCACCTCATGCCACATCCCTACCATGCCGGGGACACCTCCCACTATCCCAGGCTGCTCCAAGCCCTGTCCAACCTGGCCTTGGGCACTTCCTGTGCCAGGGTCTCCCCACCCTGACAGCCAGGAATTCCTTCCCAAAATCCCACCTATCCCTGCCCTCTGGCAGTTTGAAGCCATTCCCTGTGTCCTGTCCCTCTCCAGCTCTCTTGGAGGGCACTAGAAGCATTTTTCCTTTTTCCTCAAGTTCTTTGGGACTTGGGAATGCCCAGTGTGGGATACTGGAAGGAGCCGGTATTAGACCATGGCAGCTTTCCTGATCTCTCAGTCCTGTTCAGCAGGTGAAGATATAACATCATTTTTCTGGGTAACCCATGATTTAGGATCTCTGCTGCATTTCTGAGCTTTCCATGGGTGTTTTAGGAAACAGGAACTCAGATTGATTGAAGGTGTTTTGGATGATGTTTACATGCAGGGATAACTCTAAACAGGTGGATACTCTTCCCATGAGAGTTCTTCCTCAAGATACTTCCTATTGTGTTTTCTTCCACTTTTTAATTGGCATTGAAAATGCTTTTCCCTTTAACTGCAAGACCCAGGGATGCAGAGGATTGGCAGAGGAATAACACAGTGTAGCTCTGCTGTTGTTGGGACTTCCTTCTCAAACACCCCCAATTGCAAATGAAATGGTTTCTTTACCTGCTCTGCTGCTCCTGAGGTCACCTTTTTTAGGCAGCGGTTGTAACTCGAGGCTTGCTCTGAGCCGGTTCTTGGAATTGAAGTGGAACAGCCCCAGTTTGATGAAGGATGGGTCTCACAGAGCTGGGGAGCAGCTCTCAGCTCGATGAATATGGATGCAGCTGTGGCATCCCACAACTTCACATCCAGAACTAAAGCCAGGCTCTGTCCCCCCAAAAGGAACCCGAAATCTCCCAAAACACTGTGGGGAACAGCTGCTGCATTCAGTGAGGACTGGGCTGGCGAGGCACACCGTGACATAATATGTCTTTGCCCTCTGTAATCTTTTACCCCTTCCAGCATCCAGGCACACAAGAGCCGATTCAATTCTTAATCTTGGTGTAACGAAACCACCTCGTGGTTTGTGTGTTTGAGTTGATCTAAATTGGGATGGCAGGAGCTCTTGAATCCGACAGCTTTAGGCTATTTTGGGTGGTGAAAATCTGCCATTGGCACCATGGGAGGCATTTATAAGTAACAAGCTAATTATGTAAAATGCACACTGTCCACTTGTTAAGATCTTCTTAAAGTTTCATAATCTAATCAGAATTTGCTATGTATAACACTTGGCTTGTTGTCCTCCCCCCCTGCCTTTTTAATGCCACTTTCTGGGGTGGGGGCATGATCAATACAGGAAGGAAATGCTTTCCTTAATACTGGTTGTTGGGGTGTGCCCCACGTGCTGCTTTAATACAGGGCACAAAGGATTTTCCTTTCCATTCCTCAGCACGAATGCGTTGCTTTGAAGTGGATCAGAGATTGGGTTGGGTTGGAAGGGACTTTAAAATTCCGCTCCTTGCCTTGGGCAGGGACACCTCCTGCTATCCCAGGTTGCTCCAAGCCTCATCCAGCCTGGCTTTGGACACTTCTGGGGATGTGGTGACTTCCAGGGAAGAAATTCTTCCTTCTGTCTAATCAAAATATTTCTTACTTTTGTTTAAAACTCTTCCTGCTTTATCCTATCATTGTATAAAAAAACAACTCTCCCTCTTTTTCCCATTTTTTATGGATGGCGTGCAGTCCCATCTGCTCAGCAGCACTCAGAATAAAACTGTGGCTTTCCCTGGCCTGGAGTATTTTGGTTAACGTGGCTCTTTGTTCAGACAGACTTTATGTAGTATAAAAAAAAAAACCAGGTATGTGCTGAACTCAGCAAGTATCCTGAGGGTGTTCACCTGAAGCGCTGGCCAGGGTAGGTCTGGCTGAGGTCCTTGCCAGAGTTCTGTAGTCAAGTCACATTCGAAAGGTAGCTGAGGTCTGTTAAAAACATCAATATTGATCTATTTGTCCCCTCTGATTAACCCCAGACACAGCATCTGCTTCCCTTCCGTGAATCTGCAGCCCTTGGAGGAGGGTGACGCCGTTCCTGTGGGATGTGGGCCTGTCCCGTGGTGGTGAAGGACCATCAGGAGGCTGAGGGCAGATGTTCACTGTTCTTTCTCTTTTCCTCTTGCTGGGACAAATTGAGGTGTGCAGGAGCAGCGCTCAGGGGCTGGCAGGGAAGGAAGGACCAGGCAGTGCCCCTGAATCTGGAGCAGAAAATGGTTTGTGGTGTCGGTGGCTTTCTGGGAAGCTGTTCCAGGATGCAGCAGCAAGAACAGATTCCCCTGCCCTGGTGGCTCGTCCTTACCTGAGTTTGAAACCTTGGCCGGGGCTGCTCTGTTTGGCTGGAGATTTGACCGTTAAAGTCCCATCTGAGGCTTGTGAAGCCTCAGGACTTGCAAGGCTCCTTCAGGAAGTCATTCACAGGACACCTTTTGTCATGGGATGAGTCTCCTGCAGGAGCCTTTGAGTGTCTTCCTGTTGAGTTTCGTAAGGAATCAACCTCTGTGCTCACAAGTGATTCCCACAACCTGAGTTGGGGCTTGGGACGAGGACAAACTTCCAAAACCGCGTCACCTCTCGTGCATCCTGCTCTGCCCAGTGCCCTGAAAGTTTGTTTTTTCACCTGTTTAGTTTTGAAACCTGCCACGAGGATAATGTGACATTAGAGTGGAAAAGCTATCGGGGCTGTGCAGGGGAGGAATTGCAGACCCGTAAACTGCTCCCAAAATAGCTGAGATGATGTGTCAAACCGCCCAACCATCCCAATCCTCCACGAGCTGACCTCCCAGGGATATCTAATAGGGGCTGGAAACGTTGTGAGGGGAGGGGGAGCTGACTCCCCTCCTCCCTGAATCCACATGCTTGTTTCTAGAAGTTGTCATTTATCCAGAAGTTGACCAAGAGCCAGTCTCCGTTTCCAGCTGGGACCTCCAGGTCCTGGATATAAAACTAGGGCTGGGGAAGGAGGAAGAAGCTCATTCTCCAGTTGTTTTTGTGTCCAAATGAACTGGACGAGCTCTTTGCACTCGCTGTGCCTCCCTCAAAGGTTTAATTTCATTTGTGTTGTCTGGAGAGTAAACTTGATTTTCTCTTTAGCTGCTGGAGCGTGTGTGTGAGCGCGCTCAGGGATATCTCCAGGCAGCCAGGGAAGCTGCTGCCTTGGCTCCAAGGAGTTTCTTCCCTGGCTGCCAGGCTCTGTGGTCTGGGCAAGGGCAGCTCTGTGGCTGCAGCATCTGCCGGGAACAGACCGGGCAGTGTTCGGGATGGACGGCACAATTTATCCCACAGGTGGGATAAGGCAGGGAAAGGCCCAGGCTGGATCCTGCTGCTGCAGAGCTGGTCAGCCTTCGCCCCCCAGAGTGGACAAAAGGGCTGGCTGAGGTGTGAGGGAGACAAATGGGAATTCAGTGGGAAGTCAGATGCATTCCCTGGCGGTGGGAGACTGACACCGACACATGGCCGCGGGAGCCGTGCGAGCCGTGCCCACAGCCCGGCGTGCCCGGGGCTGCCGTGGGTGGGAGCCGTGCTGGGGACCTGGGAGGCTTCTGCTGGGATTGCTCCAAGCCCCCTCCAACCTGGCCTTGGACACTTCCAGGCATCCAGGGGCAGCCTTGTTTTTCACCAGCCAAGAACTTGTTTGTAGCACCTCATCTAAATCTCTCCTCTTTATTTAAAACCATTCCCCCATGTCCTATTCCTTTCTTATTAACAGTAAAAAGTCTCTCTCTCTTTTATAAAACTTCTTTAATCCCTGGAAAAGGCCCCAAATGAAAAAATACCGGTGTGGTGTGTGCTTGTCGCCTCTGGGGCCGTTCCTGCCGTTCATCTGGCGGGTTCCAGAGTGCAGATGGGTTAAATCTTAAATGTCTGAATGCTGTGGCTGGAGCAAGGAGCACCTCACAGGTAGCTGGGAGTACAACAGCTGCCATAAATCAAATCAAATCAAAGGTTTCTCCAGACAGACATGGATCTCAGGGAGATCCCAGGAGAACCAGGACCGGTGATGTGGCTCCTGCTGTGTCCTGCTCGCTCCTGGCAGCCTGTGGCTTAAAGGCTTCCTGAGCCCTCGTGTTTCATCAGCCATCTGGATGAACCTCCCTTTCCTGAGTTTGTTTAATCCCTTTTGGAGTCAGTTCATCATCTTGGGCTTCACAACATCCGGTGGCAGTGAGCCTTGACGTTTAATGATGTGCAGTTTGGAAAAAGGGCTCCGTTCTCAATGTCTGCCATTTGTTATTAATATTATTATTTTTAATGCTGTGCCTGGTCTGAGTCAAAAGGTCTGACTCCTGCACTGCCCTGAGCAGAGTTCTCCCTGTGGAACCTCCAGCCCTGGCTGGATCCACAGGGTTTGGTCACGCCTTGTGTCAGGAGCTTGAGCTGTAGAGAGCCAGAAGGATGAGCAGGAGGTGTTTTGGGAACTGGAATTCCCCTTTTGAAGGAATCTCCTTACCCCCTGTGTGATGTTTTCTGATTTCTTCTGGTAAACCTGCTGGAATGAATAAAAGCATCAGTGCAAGAAGCACAGGGAGCAAACATTTATGGGCCTTTTGGGCCTCTTTGTTTAGATTTCAAGTGCCAAATATCGTTTATTCTGTGCAGCTCTTCCCAGATAAGGGGAGCTGGCGAGAGAGACCATGAACTTGGATTTTCTTTGCTTGGAACAGAAAATTAAAGCTGTATTCTGCAGGTTTATAGATGACATCTTGGCTTCTAGGAATTTGGGATTTGTGGCAGGAGCAGATGGAACAAAGTTTCCATGGGGCTCAAATTGGTCATGAGAAACTCAGAGCACCTGGGCCACTTCCTTTGGTCTTCTGTCTTTAAAACCTGGTGTAAATTATTTTGCTCTCTTCTGTCATGTGATCCATGATATTTGTGGTCCTTTCCTGGTGCTGAATCCCACCAAAAACTGCTGAAAAGCAAGGCAGGGATGATTTTGCATATTTTCTGTAAGCATAAAATGTCCTTTGTTTTTTGTGTTGTTTTAGGCCTAATTTTAAATTAAAAATCACAGAATATCTTGAGTTGGGAGGGACCTGCAAGGATTGAGTCCAGCTCCTTGCCCTGCACAGGGCACCTCAACATTCTCACCCTGTGTCTGAGAGCAGGAATTTCTCTAACCCTATGTCAGGGATGGAGCTGGGATCCTGGGATGAAAGGATATTCAGTAGAGTAAAAAAAAACCCCAAACCCACAAACTATTCCCCACTCCCCAAAAAAGCCCCGAACAAAAGCCCAAATATTTTGAAAATCTCTCTCTTTTTGGGTTTTTTGATTTCTTTTTTTTTCTCCTCTCTAGACTCTGTGGAGTTAATGGGTTTAGAAAAAAAAACCAAAAAAAAACCACTTTTATTTTCTTCTCTGGGTTAATTCTTCATCTTCCATCCTACTGCTCCCCATTTTCCTGCTTCCCTGCACCAAAACTCCCAGCTCCATGTTGCCTACTCTGGAGCAGGCTCCAGGCCAACAGGAATGATGTTAGGCTAAAAATCAAATGAAATAAAAACAAGCAGTGGCTGGACAAGGAGCAGGGGTTTGGACTGGGGGTTCGGGAGCTGTCCAGCCAAGGAGGGGACAGTGTGGGGGGATAATTCCTGGCACAGGCTTCCAGGGGCAGAGCTAATGCCTCTTAAATCGGGAGTGAAAGCCCCTGTTGCCGCCTGGCCCGTGCATTCCACTGGCACCGTTGGGTTGAAAATCCTTTGTAAATCTCCCTGATTGTTGTTTCATTCTTGAGAGGATGAAGGGGAGAGGAAACAACCTTTCCCTCCCCGCCCTCTTTCTCTGCTTCTGCTTGTTTGTGGACAGAGTGGGTTGTTCCAGGGGAATTAGGTCTTGGGGCTGAGGTGTTTACCTAAAATAAAAATGTCTTTGGCTCTGATGGGCTGGGAACTTCCTGAATAAGGTTTGGTGTAAGGAGAGATGGGGGGAAAGAGGAGAAATCCTTCAGCCTTGTGGTTCAGGTGCACCACCAAAGACCCAAAATTGACTTTTTTGCTTTGCTGTGGGATCTCTCTGAGTTTGTTCCCCTCACTGGAGAAGGGAAATCCTTCCTTCACTGAGTTGTAATTCATAACCAGTGCAGGTCTCCAGCTTTGCAGGAGTGGGGAATGCTGCAGCAGCTCAGAGGAGTTTCTTGTGGTGCTCCTGATGGCCACAGTGCCAAAAGAGCTGTTCCTCATGGCACCTCCATCCCATAAAGTCCTCTGCAGGAACGGGAACATCTCCAGCCCTCCACAGCTCAATTGAGTCACATCTTCCCTGCTCATCCACTGAGAGATTTTTTTCCTTTCTATATTTTATGCCAAACTCTTTGGTAATTTGTCCAGGGGAAGGTGAGGGCCTGTTTTGGCAGGAAGTTGGATGGAAGTTTATTTATTCGTGCAGCAACCATCCTGCATCTGGGAGAAAACCATCCATGCCTTGTCCCATTCCCAGGGAAATCCCTCCTGAACCGATTTAACAGCCCAATGGTTGTTGGAGTCCAGTGTTCTTGGTGCAGGCCTGGGGAAACTCCTCTGTCTTCAGCAGCCCGGGGGAAATCTTCCAACTTCCACATGAGCTTCACCTGCGGCTAAAATGGGAAACTCTGGTAACATCCAGAATGAATTTCAGGATCAGAGTGGTTGCTGTGAGTACTGGAAGCGTTCAGGGAAGCTGTATTGGGAGGGGAGAAGCTGGAGGCTTGCACCACTGGATTGTTTTGTCCAGAGGCAGCTGTTGTTTTCCCTTTTTGCTGGATGCTGGAAGAACTCTGGATAGAGGACCCAAGATTGTGGATCCTTCCATGTCCATGTGTCCATCCTGAAACTCTGAGAGGAGGCTCAGGAAACCACTGTATGGATCTATCCAAGCATGGTTGAACAAAGGCTTGGAAGACTGAAACCCACATGAATCTGCACCTCTTTTTCCTAAAAAAGAACCCAGAAATCTGTCTGAGCAGATTCCATAAGGAGATTGCTGCTTCCTTCCCTGGTAAGTGGGATCTGCTGGGCAGGAAGTTCCCCTGTGCTGTCTCTTTCATCCTCTCTCCTCCTTCCCATTGCTCAGAAGCCGATCCAAAGACCTCGAGGATTTCCCTCTGCTAAAATCCCAGAACCTTCCACTGGAAAATCCTATCAAGCACGTGCTGTCCTTTGGAGCAGGACTGTGGGGTTTGGCTGCTTCCCAGCTGGATTCTGTGCGGTTGGAAGGTCCTGTCACCCCAACTTTGTGTTTTTGGGAGCGGGTAAGGTGGCAGTAGCCTCTGTGTTGGGGGCTGTGACTGGTGTAGAAGATCTGAACAAGGAGGAAGTGACATTTGAGAGGTTGTCACCTAAAGAAAGCTCTGGCAGAGTTTGTCACCTAAAGAAAGCTCTGGCAGAGTTTGCTGTTGAGAGGAAGATAAGGATCAAAACAGCCATTTGGCCTAATTGTGATGGGAATTGCTGGAGTTTCCAATTGCTTGGTTCAATGGTCTCCCACAGCAAGCCACCATTGTTCAGGGACAATGACAGGGAGAGGTGAGCCCAGGGCAGAGCTGGTTGGGAATGGTCCTGAGGGAAGAGAGCTGGCAGGGCCATGAGGAGCGGTGGGACTTGCAAAGATAAGTTTTAGGAAAGCTGGGTTTGATTTCTAGCCAGGGTTCAGCTCTGTCTTGTGAAACCCTGGATGGTTTGGATTCCCTCAGGCTGGGATAAACACCTTTCCTCCTGTCACCTTCCCTGACACTCACGATGTCACAGCATCCTCTCAGGGAAGATCACTGGGGAAATTACACCAGGAAGGGGCTGAGGTAGAAGAATTCTGTAGAATTCTGACACAGCAATCTTTGTGAACATTTGCTGAGATTTCACTGTGGAAGCCTGAGGTTTGGAGAATCCATAGCCTTATTTTTATGCAATCTAAGGAGATCTGGGGTATTTTAGACTTTAGGGTTTGCATGGGCACTTAAAGCTGTAAACACTTAAAAACCCAAACAAGACAGTGCAGAAGAAGGTGTTTGAGCCTTCAGTCCAGCTCTTCTTCCAAATATCAAATCTTCATCACACAGCCTGAAATTCGGATTTTTTTTCTCAGACTTTTGGGTTTTTGTACTTCAAATATTCAATAGCCTTTGTGGGAGGAGGTGTGTTATGAATCAATTTAGGAAAGATTAATGGTGTGGGAATGTGATGATAGGAGAGAGAGAGCAACTGGAGGTTATTGGGTGCAAAATAGAATAATATAGGCCTGGTGTCCAGAAAAACTCAGACTCCTTGAGCTGTGCAAGCATTAATTTAAGTGTTGTAGTGAAGATTGGTGGTCAATTTGTCAATTTTCCAGAAGCTTTTTTAGTTATTAAAAGGAAAATGGTGGAAAAAGAAGAAAAAGGGCTGAAAGTGTGGCAATTCCACAGGAAAAAAAATAGTGTGGAAAGCAGAACCAGAATTAATTCAGTCATCGCAGGGATGGACCAAAGAGAAATTTCTTAACAGAGGAGGAAGTGGGATAGGAATGGAGATTTCAGCAGTAATTCCAGATGGGAATAGCAGAGGAAACAGCTCACCTTGGATCCCATCTCCAGTGGCACTTGCAAAGGAAACACTGGGGCACCTCAAAAATGAGGGTGCACTCACAGTGCAGATGCCTTAAATCTGCCTCATCCTGCTCAAATCCTCATCAGGAAAGTCCCCACTTAACCAAGGGAAAATCCAGGGGCACTGATGGAAGTGTGAGCTGATGAGGCCGTAAAAGCTCTTGACCCCTGAGATGAGTGGGAAGCAGGATCTGTCTTGGATTGCCTCTTGGAAGGGCAATAATTCCATGATGTCACAGATAAAACTTGGCCTGTGTTGTGGCAGGGGCTCTGCTTGGGATCTCTCCCAAATCCTTGGGTGATTGAACTCCAGGAAAAAAAAACAAAAAAAACCCCTGCAATTAGCAATGTTTGAGATGAAGCTCACAACCGAGGAAGCCGAGTGACACCAACAGAGTGTGTGTGCAAACCAGCTGGGTCTTGCTTTTTTATCAATTAATGATAAACCACCTGGTTTTGCTGGCTCCAAACTGGTGGAACTGGAATGGGAATAGCACAAATGATGCTGCAAAGGCTCCTCTCAGCGTGGTGGCGGTGGCACAGGGCAGCCAGGTCCTTCCTGAGGTTTGGACGTTGCACTGGGAGCAGAAATTGGGCAAGATTAGGTCAAAAAAACCACAGAATATCCTGAGTTGGAAGGGCCCCACGAGGTTCATCGAAGTGCAGAATTCTAGAGCAGAAATTCAAAATCCTGAGTTCTATAAACAGCCTCTTGACTCTGGAGGTTGATGCTGCTCTCAGAGAGGCCGGAGTTAACTTGCAGAGAGGTAAAGCGTCCCGGGTTGTGTGCAATGAGCTGTTTGCTCTCTCCCCAGCTTCCTGGTGGACGCACACACACAGTCCTTTGGAATCTTGGAATCTAGCTTAAAATTCTTTGGGTTGGAAGGAACCTTAAGGATCATCCAGTTTCAACCTTTTTCCCCTTAGAGGTGTCCACTCCATCTCCCACTCATCCCTTTCTTGGAGCGAAATAACACAATCACAGGGTTCTGGCTGTCAGTTTAATTGTAACAGTCGTGGCTTGGGTGTGTAAAAAACAAAAAAAAACACACACACAAATACACACCCCTGAAACGTTTCCTTGGAAAGAACAGCTTGGCCTTTGTGAGGAGCTGAGAAAGCGTCCGACTGACACCGTTGCCTTACAGGACCTCTCTCAGCTGAGGTTGCATAAAAGGGCTTTATGGGATTAGAAAGGTTCCATGCAGCAGCGTGTCAGGTGGGGCAGCTCTCCCTGGCTCTGCCTGCGCTTTGTTATTGATGCCACGCTCTGGAAAGTGCCACCTCACCCCTGTTCCCAGGGCCTCCGGAATGTGCGGAGCTGAGGGCCCCGCCAGGGAAAACGTGCGCATGGGTCCATGTGTGTGTGTGTGTGTGCTCCTCTGCTCTTCACCTGGCAGAGTTTCTGCCTGCTGATGAGGGAAAACCCCTTTTCCCCCTCAATTTACTCCTTGTCTTGTTCCAGGGATGCTTCTGAGCGATAATGCAGGCAGCGATGGGCGGATCCGTCGCGGTGTAACGTGGGTGGTTCTTCCAGCAGCTGTGGAAGAGTTGTGGCACTGTGAAGCACCGTGAATCCTATTTCCTACCACCCACCGGATCTTTATTTCGTGTGTGTTTAGGTGGCTTTTGTTGGAGACGCACACGATTGATATCAGCAAGTTTTGGAAGGCTGATCTGTGGGGAACCGTAATTTGAAGTACCCCAAAGCCAAGCACCTGAGGGGGACAGGTGGGAAGAGGGCGAAAATCACCAATTGCTCTGCAGAAATCTTGGCTGTAGGATCTATTCCCATATCCCTCCTCACTCCAAGAGCCATCTGCTACAGGCTCCTTGGAGTTTTTTTCCCAGACCATTTAGGTGCACAATCCCTGCTCAGCTGGAAATTAAAAATGGGGAGAGGGAGCTAAGGAAATGCTTCCATGCCTCCCTCCCTCTCCCTTGCCAGCTGAGGGTCTCTTGTGCCAAAGATGAAAGCTTGCAGGAATGAATCTCCAGGGTACCATGGAAGCCAAGAATGAACATCCTCCATGGAGATTTTGTTACAGATCTTTGCTCCAGTGAAGCTCAGACTGAGGCACCTCTCTCAGGAATGAGCCTCCTGGGAGCTTTGTCTAACGAGGCACCAGGGCTGGCTGAGGTCCCCTCTCCGTGGGGAGCAGCTGGGACAGAGCAGAAATGAAAGGGTTAAAATATGCATCGAATGGGCCTTGCTGTTTGGCCTTCCAGATTTTTTTATTATTTTGCCAGGAGAAAAAGTTGAGGGAAGATATTTTTCCATGTTTCCCACAAATCGCTCTGTGCTTTTATCACTGCAGGGTTTTTCTGGAGATATCAATACCTTTGAATGTAACCAAAGGAGAACATTTTCCTGCCCATCTTTGTTCTAAAAATCCTGCCTCAGCCATTTTTGCTCCCTCCCTGAGATATCTGATATTAGATCACCTCATCAATGCCTCGGTGATGACTGGATCTGTACTGGATGTCCCTGGCTGGGACTCAGGTCAGGATTTTATGCCCATTGTGCCCCAAAGTTTGGGAGTTAAAGCACCCTGAGTGCCTGCCCTCAGGAACTGTGCTGCTGGCAGGATGCATCCCACTGATTAGAGAAAAATACTCATTAAAAGCAGTGAATCACTGCTCCTGCAGTGGGAGCTTTAGAGGGTTCCCAGGATCTCAGCAAAGGGGGTGAGGGAGTGCTCCCCTCTCATTCCCATCACCCTGCTTTTCCCAGTGCTCCTGCAGCGCTGCAGATGCCCGAGCCCCCAGCCCACCCCTGTGCTCCCCAGCGCAGGACTGCCACATTCCAGCATCTTTCCCGTTCTGGATTTCAGCCATTCTTCCTTTTTGGCCAGGGAATGCGTCTCCAGGTCCTCTGCGAGCCCGGATAGTGATTCCCATTGACTGTGTGGACTGGCACCTGGCCGGAACAGGGCAGAGCCAGGAGAGTGGGGTACAGCAGCCTGGCCAACAAAGCTCTCCTGAGCCCAGCAGATGTTCCTGCAGCCTCTCTGCTCCCTGGGGCCGATGCCAGCCTGGTCCTTTTCCAGCAGCTCGTCACTTGACACCGGGAACAGTCCGCTGGCATCTTTTGTTGCCCACTGTAGAGCCAAGGACCTTGTGCTGGAGAAGGCAGGGGAGGGAGGGGACACGGCAAAGGGACACAGATTTCTTTGGGTTGGCTTTTTTTTTTTTTTTTTTTAGGTTTTGGGCTTGTTCTGTCTTGTAAAAGCTTTTGGCAGCATCTCCTGGAAAGTGTATCCTGCTCTCCAACCTCGGGCTGTGGCTCGCTGGGTTTTATGTCAGGATCTCTTCTGCTGAGGGCAGGGTGGCTTTCTGTGCTTTCTCAGGGTGTCTCTTGGGCTTTGATGGGACAAATCATCCTCTGTCCCTTCCCAAGCTGGGTTCTGGCTCTGCTTGATGTGCTAAAAGGATTTTTTTGTTTATGCCCAGGACAGTGACGGTGGTGCTCATGTATTTTTGCCAGTTCCCCAAGCTCATGCAGTGGGGCACCTGGAATTATTTCTTTCCACTTTCAGTTTTGAACGCAGTCCTGTGGTGGAGGTGGCCAAGAGTTTATGTCCAAACAAGCTCTGTGAGAGCTGGTAGGGAGCATAAATGCAAATATTTCCTCTTACCTTTCTCCTGCTGCCACCTGGCACACACGCTGTGAGGAGCCTCACTGTAAAATCAAGTCCACAGGGATGCTCAGCCAGGAGATCCCGATCCCACCACTGACCCCATTCCTACCACAGGAACCCAAATCAAACCCATGGGCTGGGTTGGAAGGACCTCAGAGACCATCTAGATCCAAGTCCCTGGCCTGATGCCACTCACTGGATCAGTTTGCTCAGCTCCAGCCTGGCCTTGGACACTTCCAGGGATGCTGCAACCACAGGCCTCTCTACTCAACCTGTGCCGGGGCCTCACCACCCTCACGGGGGGAGAATTTCATCCCGCAATTTTTGTTTTCCCTGCCCTCACCGTGTTCCCGCTCTCTTTCTCGGCAGGCTGACGGGGAACGAACCCCTGACCATCCTCCCTCTGACCTCGGAAATGGAGGAGGCGGCCGTCAAGGCCCACTACAAGGTGTGTGACCGCCTGAAGCTGGAGAAGAAGCAGCGCCGGATGTGCCGGCGCGACCCCGGCGTGGCCGAGACGCTGATGGAGGCCATCAGCATGAGCGCCCTGGAGTGCCAGTACCAGTTCCGCTTCGAGCGCTGGAACTGCACCCTGGAGGGCCGCTACCGCGCCAGCCTCCTCAAGAGAGGTGAGTCTGGGGGGGCTCTGCGCCCGTCTCCTGCCCCGATTGTAACTTCTCTTGTTCTTTTTCTTCTTTCTCTCCTCCTATACTTCCTCTGTATTTTTATTTTTTCTCAGTCCCCTCTGGGCTGAGCTCCTTTGGGATCCTCCCTCGTGGGGAGTCCCGCTTATCTCAGTTCTCTGGGTTTGAAGAAAACGCCTGAATTCATTAGAATCTGGTTTCTCATGTTTATTAGGATGTTATTACAAAATTTGGCAGGTCTCTCCAGACTTTCTGCACAAGTTCAATTCACCACAGCCTGGCTCATTTTGCTCTGATGGTACAAAATGGCCCCAAACCACGCAGCTGCTTCACCTTTACTTCTATTTTTACCCTATTAACTACAGACATATGTATTGTTTTTATATTTTAACAAATAAGTTTTCTATATCTACTTACATAACTAAAACTGCGACTAACTCTAAACCAATCATTCTTTGTGCTCCCAAAAACTGCAGAATCATGGAGAAGAAGGAAGAAGAGCTAAAAACCACACCCTTTTTCTTCCATCTTTATGTATTACACCCCTCTAAAATCTCTATTTTTCACCTCAATGTCATACTAAACATTTTACTACTTTCTACTTAATTCTTTTATAAATCCTGGTTTACCCAGGGATATTTGGAAGCCTTTCTGTCAATAGCAGATAGGATTGATACTTTTTTGGAGAATAGAACAAATAGAGAAATGTCACTCCATCTCTGGATTCCTACACTGATGGGCAGTCTGGGCTGTCCTGTGCTGGGGGTGCTTCCTGCCAGGGCCACAAAGGGCTCTGTTGGAAGGCTGGAGCTCATCCCTGGAAGTGCACAGCAGGCAAAGAATGTGCTGATGGGGGTAATTTATGGGCTTGCCCTGCCTGCTTCCCACTGCTGGCTGCTCTCCTTGGAGCCTGGAGGTGTTTGTGCAGGTCTCTGCAGCCAGGAGCTACATTTTCTCCCCATTTCTGCTGGAAATTCTGCTGCTGGAGGACAGGGCTGGGAATCTCTCAAAGCTGTCCCCTCTTTCTTTATTGTTTTGCTTATTTGTTTCCTATTTATTTCTCCTGTGTATTTTTCCTATTTATTATGCCAGCCTGTCAGGAAAGAAGTTAAGAAAATGCCTTTTTTAAGGAAATAAGGTGAACCAGGCTGTTCTGTGCTGTCCTGTTAGAGGGGGCAAGGGGAACCCTGTCACAGTACAGGGTAAAACCGGCAAATGGCTGTGTCCTGTTACTGCCATGGATGCGAGCACTGGGTAAATCCCAGACCTTTCTCCATCAGCCCAGGTGGAGATGGCCAGGAATATTGGAGGAGAAGGTGATATTTTTATTTATTTTCTTTGTTATTACCACATGCAGTCCGGTTTCGCCCACCCTGCCAGTAAAATCCAGTTCTTATTTCCAGGCTGCAGCACCATTTTACAGACAGCATGCGAGGGTCTCCAGGGCTTTAGTGACTTCCAGAAAGTCCCACACTCAGGGCCTGGACCTGGAAAAGCCGGGGTGTGAAGTCTTTACAGATAAGAGCAGAGGTTTGCAGGGCTAATTAGTGAGGAGGAGTAATTCAGAAGCACCAGGGCTTAACTAATGCACTGTCACTGACTGGTGGAAACAAGGAAAGTCCTTATGAAACCCAAGAGGTCCGGCCAGAGCTGCAAGACATTTAAAAATATCCCCGCATGCCAGAGGAGTCCCTGGATTAGTGGTGCCTTGGGGAAGCCAAGCACTTTCTCATGCTGACACCTGGAGGCCACAGCTCGTTCCTTCAGACGTGCCTGTCCCCTGGGCAGCCCCGAACGAGGGGCACTGCAGAGCCTCCAGCACTTAAAACCCCACGGAGACCCCCTCGTCCCAGCCCTTGTCAGGGACCTGGGTAATAAATGAGAGCTGTGAGGGCCGCAGGGCTCTGCTGCTGTCTCATTCTGCCGTGTTTTATATCCCTGCAGCATCTCTGCCCTGCCCCGCTGCTGTAAATCCTTCAGGTGGTGTTCCCCAGCAGTAACACCGTGCCCTGTAAATCTTCCTCCTCCTCCTCTCCAGGAGCTGCTGGTTCCTGGCTCAGCACTGCAGCAGGGGATACCCCAGGGCACAGGCTCACCTCTATCTCCCACCAGGAGACAGCTTTCCAAAGTCATCTCTGAGGCCTTGTTTCCTCTCCTCCAGGAGAGGAGAAAGGGAAAAAGGAGGGGGAAAAAAACCTTTTTTCACTTAAAAATCTCTCCCTCTGCTTTCACGTTTTGGTCACCAGACCAGCCCTGGCTGCTGGTTTGCAGCTTGGGCTGATGCAGCCCCGTTTCTTAAAATAACAGGGGATTGTTTAAGGGACTCGTTATCCTCTTTGGATACTCGGGCACAATTTTGGAAATGGCTGAAACTGGATAGCCAGGCCCGGCAGACTGTCAATGCACTGGGGCTTAGAATGCCTGCATTGATTTAAAGCTCATTATCTTGTTACAAAATATCTTAGTGCAATCAAATAGTGCCTGGTGGAGATGGCTTTAAAATCTGGCCAGAGCCAAATGTCACATGGGGCTGGTTGGGAGCTGCCTGTGGGTGAGATGATCCCCGTGCTGATGGGCACGGGGAATTTGGGAAGCTTTCAGTGATGGAGAAGGGGAGGAGTGGAGACAAAGCTGATGGCAGGGGAGATCCTGGCAGATGAGCTGTTCCTCCTGGCTTTCTGTCAGGTCTGGAATGTGTTGTGGTTGCACGGCACTGACTTTCTGCTGGGATTCCACAACTGCTCCGAATTCAGCGCTTTAAATCCGGAGGGCTTCAAGCAGGGTGGAGATCTGGGCTGCCTAATGAATCAATTAAGGCTGATGGCTGTGAGTTAAGTGTGCAAGGCCGGCTTGGATGGGGCTTGGAGCAACCTGGGATAGTGGAAGGTGACCCTGCCCATGGCAGGGGGAGGCACTGGATGGATCTCAGGGTCCCTTCCAACCCAAACCATGCCATGAGCGCAGTCTCTGACCCCCAGGGCAGGGTTTGCACACCCCATTCCGCTGAATGAGTGTCAATTCTCTGTTTGACACTGGTGCCGCTTCATTCTGTGTAGCTGTGGCAAGAATTCTCCAATCCAGGAGCACAGAGGCTTGGGAGCATCTGTTTTTGGTAGTGGCATCCCTCTGACAGGCATGTGGGCAGTCCGGCCTGGGATGTAACCTAGAGAAAATAGTTTACAAGGGATGAGAGATGCTTCGAAGGCATTTTCTACCCAGAGGAGTCATTGGGATACCCAGGAGTTTTTGTTGTGTGAATTAAGAATTCTCTCACCACTTCCAATGAAGTATTTGAAATGCTGAAGCTGTTTCTGGGCTGTCAGAGGACATGGTTTGACTTCAGGGAGAAAACAAAATTTATTTTTCTAACTCTCACCACTCTTTGTGGTGTCCTCAGTTAAAAAAAACCTTTTTTATTTTAATGTTTCTAGTGGGGAAAAGGTTCCTGTTCTCCTTTTCCAGGTGAGCAGTAGAATGATTGGGTAATTCCTACCACAGTCCAGGAGGAAATAGAACCTCAGAACCCTTGAGAGGACCAAACCTCAGTCTCCTGGGCTGGATTTTCATCAGTCTTCCTGCTCCTGGGAGTGTTTTGGGAAGGCAGACTCTGGGAATGGCCACATGAGTTTGCTTGGACTGTCATGAACCTCCCAAGGAACAGTTCCAAAAATGACCTGGCAGTGTCTCTGCATGTCCTTGGTTGACACACCAGCTCACAGATATATCCACTACTGTCACCATCCACTTGTGTTATTTTTGAGTGGGGGATTTCTTGAGCCCCATCCAAAGCTGTTCTGGAATTGCATCTCAAATATGCAGTCGTTTATGGCTTCCATAGCTGGAGAATGGGCGGCTATAAATACTGCCATGTTTGCTTTTTATTTCTGGCTTTTGTAACTTGGATTGAAACCCTGGGTCCCTCTGGGTGTCGTTTACCTGTCAGGGGAGTGGATGCTGGTGCATCCCCGCAGGTGAGTGTGGAGGTGTAAAGAAAGGCTGTGCATGGAAGGTTTGAGGTGTAAACTGGGTTTTTTTCTCACCCACTGCATTGGGTGACACATCTCCTGCTTCCCAGCCCTCAGGTGTCTTCTGTCAGCAATTCTGCTGGTCTGGAGTAGGACCCAGTGATTTGATTTGGGAAGAGAGGGAAGAGTGAGGAGAGTCTGTGCTGGGTTCCTGCTGCTTGGTGTCCCCTTGGTAGCAGCACTTGCACCTCCGTGTCCTATCCAACTCTTCATGGAGTCCAACAAAGGCTTTGAGGGGACCTTAAAGCTCATCCAGTTCCACTCCAGGGACACCTTCCATTAGACCAGCCCTGTCCAGCCTGGCCTTGGACACTTCCAGGGATCCAGGGGCAATTTTTGCTCAACTCTTTCCGTTTTCAGGCAGAGACTCTGAGTGACACAGAGTGACAGCCACCGAGCCAGCCAGATTCCATTTGCATTCCTGAATCCGAGCTTGTGCCACCTCTGTCCAGCAGTCCTTGCCCTCCCCCGTGCCCTCTTCACCATCAGTGATGCAAGGAGAGCTTGCCATGCTTTCAGGGTGTCAGGACCAGGCTTTTCCCAGTGGTGCCAAGGAGGAACAGGCAGGAACTGATGCCCAGGAAATTCTACTTGAACTTGAGGAATAATTTATTTCCTGGGCAGTGACTGAGCACTGGTGTGGAGTCTCCCTCAGTGGGAATGTCACTAAATGATTCACACAAACACTCTGAGTGTCAGAACAAGAAACCGTGCCTTCATTCTCTGACTAAGTATTCCAGTATTTATAGATTCACAACAATGACCAGGGATTGGATAATTAAGTTACCACCTTCCCAAGCACACTGGTCATGAGAAACGTCCATCAAAAGATGTTTCATAGAAGGAATGTGATAAACAACTTACGTTTATAGGACTTTAATGGGAAAGTAACTAAAACTGTGAGAACATTATCAGAAGGTTTAACTTTCAGGGTGACATGGGGATTTTCCAGAGCAGCCTGGATGTAATCCTGTGCTCTGGGATGGCCCTGCTGGAGCAGGGAGGTGGCACCAGATGCTCCACTGTGGTCCCTTCCAACCTTATCGCTCTATTGCTCTGTCACACAACTCACGCTCTTCTCACGATGGCTTCTGCCTCCCTTTCCTGGGTTTTTTCCTTCCTTCAAGCTGCAACTAGAGCCTCTCCCTCTGTCCCTGCAGGTTTTAAGGAGACAGCCTTCCTGTACGCCATCTCCTCGGCGGGGCTGACCCACGCCATGGCCAAGGCGTGCAGCGCGGGGCGCATGGAGCGCTGCACCTGCGACGAGGCCCCCGACCTGGAGAACAGGGAGGCCTGGCAGTGGGGAGGCTGTGGGGACAACCTCAAGTACAGCAACAAGTTCGTCAAGGAGTTCCTGGGGAGGAAGCCCAACAAGGACCTGCGAGCCAGGGTGGACTTCCACAACAACCTGGTGGGCATGAAGGTGCGTTGAAGGCGCCGCGGGGTGGGGGGCTCACGCCACTGTGGGGTTTTGGGGGTAATAACGCTGGTTTTGGGTGGGGAGAAGGAGTTGTTGGGTGTGAAATGAATGAAGTGATGCTTCTTCTGGAGGGGAAGAGTCTGAGTTGTGGGATTGTGCCCTGGTTTTCACTGTGCAAAACCATTGGAGAGAGAGCAGAGGGAAAGAAATGGGACTGGCCATAGGAAATAGGAGGTGGAGACAAAGGTTGCTGGTTTCCCACAGGGAGGAGAGGGTTTCACATCACAAAGGTTTGGAAAGACAGGTTCCTCAGGTCACATGAGGTAGGACACAGAGGAAGGGTTTTACGCTGCCTTGAGGGACGCCTCTCTTGCAGCAGTTCAGTAGAGCATGGACAGTGTAGCATCTCCCTGGCCAAGTTTCTTTAAAACTGGCTGGAGAAACACCTGGCAGGGAACCAGGGTGGAGAGATTAATTTCTGGCTGACCTCAGACCTAAAAGTCCCTTCAGCTTTGTCTTCTGGCAGAAACCTTCTGTGTCACCTAGAGCAGAAGACGGTGCTTGGCTGTAGAGTCCCTTTTTCCTTCTCCCATCTTTATCCTCTCTTCCTGCTCTTCACACCTGTGAGGCTGCCTAGGGCCTTCCCTGCAGGACTGCCAGAGTTCAGGAAGCATTTGGACAATGCTCTGGGGCACCTAGTGGGGTTTTTGGGTTTGTCCCGTGCAGGGCCAGGATTTGGACTGGATGCTCCCTGTGGGTCCCTTCCAGCTCAGCGTTTTCTGTGACAGATGTAAAAGACAGGGTGTCTGCAAGTGCTGGGTTATCCCAGCAAGGGGGAAGAGGAAGGGGCTTTCCATCTTCTCCCATGATACACTTGGCTGTACCTAGCCTGGAGTTGCTCCAAGACGAAAATCCCTCAGATTGGCCAGCACAGGTGCTCAGGATCAGTGTTTCATTGCACCAACCTCCAAGGGGGACATACTGCAAGGCCAGAAATAGCCCTCGAGCCTTGTTATTGTCTGTGTGATTGGATGCAGGCTTGGGGCTGGGATGGGGGACCTGGGTCTCCAGTTTCCCAGGCAAATGCAGCCCAGCCAGTTGTGCATTCTAGGAATGGCCACCCCAGCTCAGTTGTTGCTGTGTCTATGTATAAAATGTCATTCCTCGCGACGGAATTGGGGCATCGGGGAATGCCACCAGCCAGGGCTGGCCAGCAAAATGTCTCCCCCTCTCCCCAGTACCAGATGCTCCTAGACAGCGCTGAGATCAGGATTAGAAATATCCTGGATTTAGCTGGTGTCTGGTTTTGGCTGACAGCTTTCCTGCTCTGGATTAAAGGGCTCAGTGTCTCTGAACTCCTGTGGCAGCTCTTTGACGTGTGAAACGGGCTTTTCAAGGTGATGGAACTTGATTCAATCCTTGTGTTGGTTGCTCTGTCCCATCTTTTGGAGCTGAGTGTGTAGCAGGTGGGACTGGCAATGGAGAAGGTGGCCCATGGAGGCTGTGATTTCATCCTGGATGCTTCTGTAGATGTGCTGGCTCTCCTCTCATTCCAGAGTCACACAATACAACCCCATCAAAACCTCCAAGGATGTGACTTCAGCTGCCACTGGCACGTCCTTGTAGCTCCAGGAAAATCCACCAACAGTGGCAGGGCTATAAGACCTCCCAGATGGGTTTGGCACAGCTCCCCAGTGTTCCCAATCCCAGGAGCTGCAGTCAGGATGTCCATGTGGCTGAGGCCACTCTTGGATTTGGGATTTGTGTCCATAATTATTATCTGTGTTCTACACTGCATGACTTGGAGCTAAACAAACTCCAAGGATGAGCTGGAGGGGTTGAACCTTCCCTTCTGTGTCCTGATCCTTGCGAGTTAGCTGCCAGGGGAAGATGCAGGGCTCTCCAGCATCCTCTGCCTCCGCTTCCCTTGGCACAGGAGGGCTCTGGCCACTGGCAGTGGTTTCGTGGTGTGGTATCTGCAGCTAAACAGCTGAGTAACAGTTGTGACGGTTGTCCAGACGCCGAGAGCCCTCCTGGCAGTCCAAGTCACAGACCTTTGCTGCAGGTCAGTGATCCAGTGTTCCTATTTTTGTCCACCCACAATGTGTCTGTCGAGTTGGGATTGCTGTCTGACAGCTTTCCTTCGCCTGTTTGCAGCAGCAGTTGAAATGATTTCTCTCTTGGTGCTGCTGGAATAATTCGTTGTGCTGTGGTTGAAAGCCAAGCCACGCAGCCCACCAGGCTGACAGCACCACCGTGGAGCCCGGCAGGGAAGGAGGGAATGTTGAGAAGGAAGCTTTCAGGAGGGTGGTGGTTGAAGATCAGGAGAACACACATCTGTGTGCTCGGGGTACGTGGCCCTAAACCGCTGGCACAATTCGGTGTCACTTCAGATGATGATCAGAGATGAGGACCCAGGCTGGCTTTGTGACTACAAAGTCAAAACTTGCAGTGCTTGCTTCAGATTCCAGAATACTGAAACCGGTTTGACCCTCCTGATGTGGAAGATGGATTGTCTTTGGCACTGCTTGCACTCAAGTGTAGATTAATATCAGGTTTGGTCTCTGTTCTTCCTCCTGTTCCCACTGCAAGTTCAGGGGTGAGAGGATGGAGGCTGAGAGCATTCCTAGCTGAGTTTAAGGATATTTTCCTTGAAGAAAAAGGTAGTGAGTTAAATATGATTCTCAGCACATTTTCTGTGTCTTCAAAGAAGCTGCTCACCACCCAACTCCTGCCGTAAAGACTTTGCAACCATCGGGTAGGGTTTGCTCACCCAGTGACTGCAGCAGTCTGAAACCGCTTTGGACTAACCTGGTGTGGTTATTGGAACAATATCTCATCTGGATTTGATTTGGGGTGGATCAGAGGCAGCACAGGAGTGCAGACAGCCTCGATGTGTGACATTTTGGAGCTGGGGTTCTTGCAGTGCATGGATGTGTGTGTTCGCTGAGGGAGTGGAAGAGTCTCTGCGAAAGATACAGCACAAGCTTGGTGGTCTCCCTCTGATCCTTTACGTGTCATTTTTCCCATCTCATTACTCCCAACCATGGCAAAACATACAAATAATCCCTTGAGACCCAGCAGAAAAAGGACCAGTGCTGGATTGACTAATTTGGCAAGCAACCCTCTCCCCTCCTGGTCACCGCAGCAGTTTCTCCATGGTGTCACACCAGCAAACAATCCTTGTATTTCTGCGAGGGTGACATGATCCTATCCCGCCTAGTTTTAGTGTCTCTTGGTAGACGTTCTCATTTAATTATGATTTTACTTCTCCTTTTTACAACCTTGATGGGCTGCCTGTAATTTTGCTGCCACCAGTGAAATAATCACTGAACATGTTGTGCCTGTGGTGGCTCACCAAGTTATATGATATGACCTCAGTGGTTAATGAAAGGGCGAGCTTGTCTAGTGTGAGGATGAGGTAATTAGACCAGGACTTCTCCAGCCTTCTCTTTATTGAAAAGCAGGAGCTCTGAATAGACCACTTATTAAAAAAGCAATTTCCCTTCCTTTGCCAGATCGACTCTCCCTCATTCAGCCATTCTTTCGGAGGGGTCTTGGGTGGAGAGGGTGTTTTGGGGGGAGATGTGTGTGTGGAGGGGATGGGGGTGAAGTCAACTGTATTAAAGCTCCGTTGCCAGCAATGAAGTTTCTGAGTTATATTAAATGAAGCCCAGGCAGCCTTGCTAAAGCTCTCATCCTCTCTCTATCCTCCCCCCTTTTCCCCCTTGTACACACAAGTGCAGCCCTCTTTTGTAACCCATTAATGAAAAGGCGGAATATTAGAGCACTCAATTAGTTCCACTGGGCTTGAGTAAGTGATGTTTTAATTAAATTTGCCCAGTTTCTCAGCAAAGTATCATTAAACATGACTTTCCAACTCCCTCTCTGGAGCGTTGCTAAGTTTCTTAATCCCAGGAGTGCTGACCTCTTCCAGAGGTATGTCTGGTCAAGCATGTCTTACAGATCCAAGGGGCACAATTAAAAGGGGCTGCTGTTACCCTAGAAAAAGAAATTATCATGTTCTCATTGCCTTTTTCCTCATCCTTCCAGAAGGAGGGACACAAACCTTTGCCTGAAGCCCGTGTGTAACCTCAGTTGTGTTGAGAGCTGAGGGTGATTAGTACAAAATTATGGGGAGGCAGGAATGGAGAATGAGAAAAGATCTCTTTAAGCAGTTTTCTGCTTTGAAACTGGTTCCTTTCATGAGGCTTCATTGTTTTTTGCACAAGATGTTTTGGTCTGTGCAGAGCAGGTGTTTCTGAAGGATCACAGAATCCTGGAATGGTTTGGGTTGGAAGGGACCTTAAAGGTCGCCTTGTCCCAACCCCCTGTCAAGGTCCTTGTCACCCTTGTAGGCTTCAAGTCCAGACCCATCCTGAGGCAGCTACACCTGAAACCATCTGGGATGCTCTGGAGAGGATAGTGGGAGGTGCCTGGACTTTCCCTTGCTGTTGACTTGCTTATTTTGGAATTCCATGTGAGGAATGGCTTTTCCCCCCAGGCGGTGCTGGCAGGGATCTCTCTGGAGGGCTGGAGATGCGCTCTCCATATCAGGGAGATGTTTGCCCAGCTATCATCTGTCTGAGGAACTTCATGAGCTATCACATAACACGTTATCAGAGCATGCCACCCTCTTCATTTCTGGAGCTCCGTTGGGCAGAGGGGGGAAATTGAGACCCAGAAAGATTAAGTGACTCACTAAAGGTCACACACAGGCGGAGGGAGGCACAACTCTCCTGCTGCAGAGGCAGTGTTTACAAGCACTGACCATCCAGTCTCACACAGTTCCTACTCGTTAACACAGTTCCAGTCCAGCTCCAGGTTTTGCTGCGCACTCGTGATGTGCAATAATTGCTGTTTTGGAGCTTAATCAACTTGGTGCATGCAAAAACAAAAAAAAACCAAACAAACAAAAAAAAAAGCAGAAAAAATAATTAAAGCATCCTTTTTGGCAGTTTTTTAGGGATGTGTTTGAAATGAGAAGTGAGAAATGGGGCATCACATGTTTAGCAAGGTACAAATCAAACCCAGCAAATAACAACCTGAGAAGAGCTCTTAATGTACAGATCAGTTTTCAGGGCCACCACTGGTATTAATTGCTGCAGGTTATGACAGGTAGGAATGCCCAGGCGTGCTCTCTGGATTTTCTTCTCCTTCCAGGCTGAGAATGGCTCAGCCAAAGCCTTTCTTAGGCCTGGAAATCAATACTCTGGAAAAAAATTGCTTGCTGTGTCCCATAAGTGATTGCAGTTGGTTGTTTATGTGGAGCTTTTTTAGCATGGGAAGCATGCTAGGAATACTGAGCATGGGGAAAATACTTCTGAAGTTCTCAACTTTAAGTAGGGTTATGTTGTTCTATGCTTAAATGTTTGTATTTTAATACCTATGTCACTCAAATATGAGCGTTCCCATTTTTTAAAGAAGGGAAGGGTGGTAGGAGGGGAAAAGCTGTTCTGAAAAAGCAGGTTGAGAACAGGCTGAAAGGAAACCTTTTCTTTTTAACAAGGTAGAAGAAAAAAAGAAAGGACAACTTCTAACAATCTGTGAAAGTTTTTTTTTAATTCAGCCAATTGGCGTTGGCCAGTGTGAGGGGACAAGTCTGGTCCGCTGGTTGTGTGTGGGGACCGTGGCTGCTGTCCAAACAAACATTAATACTTGAGCTGAGAGAATGACTAAGCCTACTTAAATTGAAGAGGGCTCTGTATGCGGGGGATGGAAGGGATTGGATTTGTGGGGAAGCATCCCAAAGCCCTTTCCGAAGCCAGGCAGGGCTTTTCCCCGTACGAGCTGCCTCCGAGGAGGGTTTGCTGCCTCCTGTCCCCCAAACCATAGCGAATGGTTTGAAGCCCTGGAGCCGCAGCCCAGCCATGACGACAGCGGAGCAATAAGCGAGGAATTCCCACGGCTGGGTGTCCGCCCTGGACTGCTGCTGCCCAGACAAGAGTTGTCTGAAAAAAACCACCGCCAGAGCCCCGTGACCCAGCTGGGAATGAATGGGAATCCTGTCCTCGGCGTTTCAGCTAAAACACTGAGAAATTGTGTGTTGCAGCATGTCTGAGACTGATCATGACGGGGGCACTTAGTCTGAGCTTCGCAGCGCACCATTGTGGGAGGAAGGATTACATGTTGCATAGCAATGCTCTGCTGTGATCCCTTTTCCCCGTGGCTCCTCGTAAAGCCAGTTGGGAAGGCAATCCAGCAGCGCTATCTGATTTCCTCCGAGCAGCAAACCCCAGGAAAAATGGTTGTGGCTTGCTTTGTGTTTTCCTCATTCTGCGTTTGTCAGTACTGGGTGTTCTCACAGCAAGGTCAGCGGGAATTTGAGTGCCTAAGTCAAGCTAAATAGCTCAAAAATCCTTATTTTCCTCCCAAACTGTTCTGTTTGAGACTGCCAAACCAGGTGGTTGTTCAGAGGAGAGTGGGAGGGTGGAATTTCCATGTGTGATGCCATCCCTGACCCACCACTTGTCTTTGTTTGGCTTTGTTTTCATGGTAGGAGCTCTCTACAGCACACCATACTCAAAGGATGCTCCTTGTTGTTACTCCTGAGTTGCTACAACCCTGCTGCTGCGTGGTAGCTGTAGAGTTGGGGCTGTGGGGAGCATGAAATATTTTGTGCCTTGGATGGAAGCTGAGCCATTCTGCTTCACATCTGTGACAAGCGTGCAGGTGGCCACATCCTTGGTGATTATTCAGTGGTGTGTTCAGAACAGGTTCAGGTCTGTGTAGGATAAGGGTAAATCAGGCCCTGGACTGTGATGAGCCTTGAAAAGCTACTACAGCTCTTGAAATATGATTTTATATGGTAAAAACTTATTCTTCCTCATCTAACCAAGAGTTTTTTTGGGAATAAAAACTGTGTTTTTTCCCATCCTGGAAGCCCCTGCAGGTTTGAAAGCATGATCCAGACATTTGTCCCAGGATCCAGCCAGCAAAGCTTTCTCCAATGCTGCTCCAAGCAACCTGCTGACTTGGATCAGCCTTGCTCTGCTTCCTGAAGAAATGAGGTGGATTTAAGTGTCTCTGACAGGAGCTTGCAACAAGAGGAGGAAAGGTCGCTGTGGAAGCTGGGGAGCGGGACAGGAACCAGAAGGGCTTTGCCAAGATTCATTTTGGCTCGTGGGTGGTTGGGGCCCGGAGGCAGCAGTTCCCCATCACGCAGCGCCTCGAGGAGCTGCAGCGTGACTGACAGCAGCAGGGGAGGCTGCCTGGGCGAGGAATTTTTCTAGGATTTTCACTCTTGCTGTCTCGTAACATTCTTGAGCCCTTCCTGGTCCTTCCAGGAGAAGGTTTACGGGGCGGTTGGGATGCGCCGCACTTGCACGGCAGCCATGTGAAAATCCACACGCTGGATTTCGTGAACTGCTGCATTCATGGGGATAGGGACAATGGAAACCTTTTACGCTTTGGTCTACCAGTGCATGACACCAGAGCTGTCCCAGCCACTGCTTAAGAAGGAGCTAGAAGTGAGTCAGGAAAATCCAGGCCAGGGTTCATGTGGAACTTTGTTTGAGCCCAGATGAGGAGAATAGAATTAATCTACCTAAATACACTTATTAGTAGTATTTATTAGTACTTATTACTACCCCTTGAGAGACCTTTATGCTGCTGGAAGGACAGCTGGTGTGAGGAGAATGTTTTAAAACACCTCAATTTTTGGTGCTAGGTGGAGATATTTAGACACCTGAATTTGGCCCGGAGGGTGGGGTTCTGCTCACAGAATCCCCAAGCTGAGGTGCCTCTGTGTGAGCTGGGTCCCCAGGCTCCCGTTGGTGATAGAGATGTGCTCAGCTGTCAGTGGCAGCCTGGAGAGCTGTTCAGTGGAGCAGGTGTTTGCCTCACTGCAGGGCCCTCTCCTGCTTTGGCTCCCCTGACTCTGATGGGACCTCAGAGGTGTTTCTCAAATGGAGGTGTTTAAATCAAGTGTTTGCCTCAGTGAGGTCAGCCCTGGCTGGCTGATGTGATTCGAGTGCCTAAACCTACCTGACCGAAGCTCTTCTGCCATCAGCCAGCTGCCAATCCATCAGGATCAGGTTTTCCAACACGTGTTGGGCTGTATCCACCAGCCCCACGTGGATGCCTTGGCTCTAGTGCTCCGGCAACATCAGCACTCCCACAGAGCTCCAGAGAGGTGGCTCCTGACAAGAACAGCCCCGACTCCAGGTTCCCTTCCTGAGTTTCATGACCCTGTCTTGTTCAATCAGCTCCAAGTCCAGGAGCATGACTACAAGCTGAGCCAGTTCCCGTTGGTTTCTTGTTTTCCCAGCTCCTGGACAATGGGGGTTGTCTCCTTTTCCAGGTGGAGCAGATGCAGAAGCGCTGGGGGAGGAGGAAAGGTTGAGGAAAGCCTGAAGTGATGAATGACTGCAGTGTGCAGCCCTTTCCCAAGTATCCCAGCAATTTCTGCCCGGTTTGCTGATGGTGTGGGCGTGAAATCAGGTGGAGGAGCTTTGTTTCACACCAACTCAGCTCTCACTTCTGGACAAGCACTGAAACAGGACTTTACACGAGGGAGGGCACGGGTGAGGGTTGGGGTTTTTCCCCCCCGCCTTGGTGTTGAAATGCGTTCTGCACGCTCTTGTCTGACATTGTGGGATTTCTTGTGGACTTGGCGAGACACTTTGGCACTCAAAGCGTGACAGCCCTTACCCAAGCCATCCCAGCTGAGCGCTATAACCAGCAACACATCTCCCCCTGTAACCCGTCACCGCTTTGAATGCTACTGTGTATTATTGGATTGCGCTTGCAGAGGTCTTTGGCTGTCACAGGAATGAAGTGTGACC
Source organism: Poecile atricapillus (assembly GCF_030490865.1). Taxonomy (NCBI): domain Eukaryota; kingdom Metazoa; phylum Chordata; class Aves; order Passeriformes; family Paridae; genus Poecile; species Poecile atricapillus. The sequence goes on along the minus strand of NC_081250.1, from coordinate 2,198,405 downwards.
ATTGGACAGGCTCTGCTGAAGGCTGCATTATGCATATTGTCTTTCTAAAAACGTTTCTGGAATATCACAATTGGGCCAGGCCCCAATTCCGAGTCCATGACCTATTGCACGGTTGCACATGGGGCTCAGCAGGATTTGTGCAGCCAAATAATTAAGAACCGGATGGTCAGGAAATGGACTGCAGCCAGTCCTCTGCTGTCAGGAGGCCACAGCGTAGCCAGATGCCATCATGGGCACGGGGGGAGGTTGTTTTCTTCTTTTTTAGGTACCGTAGATGCCCGAAGGAAGGGCACTTTCAAGAGTACTTTGGTACCTTGTCAGGACCCAGCTCTGTAAAACAAACTCTGATCTCACCTGCTGTTTTAAGAGGTGGTTGTACCTTACCCATTTAAAGTCAACAGAAACTAATTTTGGGGAAGGGGCAGGGTGGGAAAATTGTAAATACAAATTTGTGTTTATAATCTGTGGACAAAATGTGAAGTTTCTGTGGCTGTCCAAATAACATCTCTGCTCTTGTGTTGCCCATGGAGGTATCCCAGGTGTAAATCTCTCTCTGAAGAAAGGGAACTGGAACCATTCCAATGCCATTTCTAAGGAGATGGATGTGGTTTTGTGCTGTGAAACTTCTTCATTGCAGCTGATTTGAAAAGGACGGGATCCTTTGTTGAGCATCAGTCAGTTGTTGATGCTGAACTATGATTACTTCTGCTCATACTTGGCTTTGGGGTTCTGTGGTATGGAGAAGGTTCCTACTGTCCACATTCCTGCTCTGAAGCATGTGCCACTCCCCACCTCTTTCCACTAACTTCTTCCACTTTTATATCTTACCTAATTATTGGCAGAGAAAAGTAGGTGTTAAAGTATGTATTAAACTCTTAGTTGTATCACAGCTTCAGATCTCTGTCAACATGATGAATGGCAGCACTGGACAATCATTGTGCACCTTTTTAGTATCTTTAATTAGCCCATTAAGCAAAGTTTTTGCAGGCAAATGTCATACTCTGGGAACCAAGAGCCTTTTGAAACAAGTATTTCCTGTAGGATGTGTTTTCTGTCTTCTTCCAACAGTCATTTTTTTTGTATTATCATCAACTTAGTGTCCCTGAAGTGTCTTCTAGAAAATGTGGTGTTTTACTTGGTGTTTTGATTTCTTCCACCATGACTGATTTTCTCTGGGGCCGTGTGTGTGTGTGTCTGCAGGTCATCAAAGCCGGCGTGGAGACCACCTGCAAATGCCACGGCGTGTCCGGATCCTGCACCGTCCGAACGTGCTGGAGGCAGCTCTCCCCCTTCCACGAGATCGGGAAGCAGCTGAAGCAGAAGTACGAGACCTCGCTCAAGGTGGGCAGCACCACCAATGAGGCCACGGGGGAAGGCGACATTTCCCCCCCTAAAAAATCCATCCCCGGTCACAGCGATCAAATCCCAAGGACTACAGATCTCGTCTACATTGACGACTCCCCGAGCTTCTGCCTGATGAGTCGGTATTCCCCCGGGACCTCGGGACGGAAGTGTTACAAGGACAAGAACTGCGACAGCATCTGCTGCGGCCGGGGGCACAACACGCAGAGCCGGGTGGTGACGCGCCCGTGCCAGTGCCAGGTGCGTTGGTGCTGCTACGTGGAGTGCAAGCAGTGCACCCAGAGAGAGGAGGTTTACACCTGCAAGGACTGACACAACCTGCGGCTTCTGCTGCACGGCCACCCCCGGGGATGGGCCAGCTTGGAGAACTGCCTATGGAGACAAACAGGGTTTGATTGACCTTCTGGGATCTGGAAGCTATGTTGAGACATAAGCACTTTGTAGGGTACAGGTGACCCGGCTGTGTTGCTGTTTTGTTTTGGGGTTTTTTGGTTTTTGTTTTTTTTTTTTGTTGTTGTTGTTTTGTTGTTTTGTTTTTGTTTTGTTTTTCCTGTAGACTGAATTTTCACAAGGTCCAACCATGTGGAAATAAGTGCCTGTCACACTGGGGTTAGACACCAGTTGACCTTCACCATCTACGCAGTTTGACGGATCATTTCTCCTTGGAACATTGTTTCAGCCATCCTCCATGAACCCCTGGGCTAAGATATTCCCTTTGGCATAAATATCCTGTACGTCTTTATTCCTGGAGATCACCCAACTGCTTAGAGAGCTGAGCAGGTACAAAAGATCTTTCCGCTTTGAGCGTGGTGATGCAGGAAGCCGGCGTTTATTTCTCCTAAAACTGGAGAGGGATTTGTAGGGAATGATGGGTTCTTCCAGTGGGGTTTCTGCACATGGAGCACACCAGGCTCTGACAAAGAGACCCACTGGGAGCATCAGCTCTTTAATGACAGCTCCGTATCCACGTGCATTGTCACCTACAGCTCAACAACGTTGGGTCCACCCAGCAGAAAGAAACAGACAGAAATAGATCCAAGAAAGAGGTTGGGAAGTCAGCAGAACACCAGACGTGCCTGTCCCTTCAGTCCAATCCCACGTTCTTTATTGGAAACAATTCGCTCAAGTGCAGGTTCTTTAGCACTATCGCTGTCTTAAACTTAATGTTGTTTTTTTTTTTAAACCACTAGATACTTTTGTTTCATTTTCACTTCGCGCACGATTTATTTTCCTCTCCTCTTCCCGCCTCTTGCTGATGGAGGTCAACCTGTGGTAACTGCTTCAGAAATCCCAACTGGAACTTGTTGAGTCTTATGCCAGCTGAATTTGGACGTGTTTCTCTTGAGTAGGACGAGAGCAATCCGAGTGCATCTTGGAACCCGGGGCTGTCGTGCGTTGTGGAGCAGCCGTTTTGGCCTGGATCAGACCTCTGGAGGAGTTGACTTTTCTTTCCTAGGTCATCATTCCATTTACTCTAAACCATGGCAGTGGTACATGACACAAGCTGTATGTAAACCCTATGACCTTAAGATTAATTTTTTCTTTTTTTTTTTTTTTTTAACCACTAGATCGAGAACTGTATTTTAAAAACACACCTGCTAAATCCTACCAAACTCGTGGATTTGGAATAGCCAATTGACACAGAGACAACCTGAAAAAGCCAGAAATTTGACTGCAGGGGTTGATCACTCCAACGCTGTGAAATACATGACAACCTCCAGCATTTCTTTTTTGCTTAGAAGAGGAGATTTAGGACTTGGCGTGCCAATTTTCTTCATATAAAAGTGGATTGGAGGCAGCCAGAGAATGCCTGAATGAAGCTTTCTAAGGAAAAAATGGGGAGCAGAGGGTGTTTTGTTTGATTTTTTGGTAGCAATTTTTGATTGTCCAGTGGTAGCAACTTCCACCAAGTTTCTATAAGCCATTGATCTGGTGTTCAAGAGAGTAGATTCTCAAGCATTTGCAAAAATCAGTAAAACAAAATGAGAGCGATTTCCCAAGACAGACCATTATTTTGCAAAATCTCCTTTCCCTTATTTTTATTTAATTTTTAAATTTTTTTTCCTCCCAAATTGTGGCCACTAATATTTAAGCTGTTCCTATGCATCTACTGGGAAAAGAAAAGATAGGTTTGGGGTTTTCTTGGTAACCAATATCTGCAGTCCAGCCCTACTCATTGGCATCAAATCTTGAGGAGGGGGCATAAGGAGGGACAGGATGTTACTGTTTAATAGCACCATGGTTCTGCAAAGTGAAGCAAAATGTCTCTTTTTTGGTGTTTCCTTAATTGCTGTACAATTCTGGAGGCTGGGATAATGCTGGAGGAGCGAAGGTGGAATCCACGTGTGGAATTCCCACCTTCCACCCCAGGAAGGTCTCGCAGCTTTTGGGAAATTCACCCCTGAGCAGTTTGTCTAATGGTTTAAAAAATAAATTGCCTAGAAACCTATTATTCAGTGTGTATATATGGATATATATACACACCCTGACACATAAATATATAAATATATATATAAATATTGAACATTTATTTATTGTAAAGCCCTTCAGAAGGACCTTCTTATGGTTTCAATGTGGTATTATGTTAAATTCTCTTTCTCTCTCTCTCTCTCTCTCTCTCACACATATGTGCAAACTCACTGTTACATTTTTGTGTGTTCTAGAATAGCTCTTCCCCTCCAAAGTAAAGCCAGCTCCAAACCTGCTCAAAACAGGAATTTTGGGGTCTGAATTACTATTTCTGGCTCCATTCTTTTTTTTTTTTTTTTTTTTTTTTTTTTTAATCTGCTCTTAATTAAAGAATGGGCCACAATTTATGTGCATTATTATTATTATTATTAATAATTAATTATTATTATTGTTATATTTAAACCGTGGGCCTCATTTTCCTCCTTTTCACTGGTGTCTCTGTCTCCGTTGACCTCGCTGGAGTAACTCCACATTGCACTGGTGTGAGAGGAGAATGAGTCCCTGGAAGCAGAAGAGAGGGGAGTGTTGGCACGGATATCCTGGCCGAGAAAATGCCGGGATTGGGAAGGGATGGGATGGGATAGGGAAGCTTGGTGTGTTCAGCAGTGCAGGGGAGAGAGAGATGGGTGGGAAATAAGGCAGATTGTCCAAGCTTGTCTAGAAGAAAGCAGCCAAGAGTGAATGAACTACTGAGTGAAAGAGCTCTTCTGTGTATTATAACTCACGCACTGAAGCCTGGATGCTTTCTGCAAGTATTTAAAAAAAAAAAAAAAAAAAAAAAAGACAAAAAAAGAAAATAAAAAGACAAAAAAATGAATAACAAAAAAAAAAAAACAACACCACAAGTTGTATTTATGTTCATGTGGATATAGTACTTGCCTGTTATATATTGTAAATAGCAAGGTTTATTCTCCTGTGGTTAAAAAAAAAAAATTATAAATAACTAAATAGTAGCGAGGCACATGTGTTAAATGTATAGGCAGTGTATAAAATATACTAACACTCTGAAATCAGGAGAACTTGTCTTCTTGGCCTTTTGACCTAGGGTGGTAAAACAAATGTGGGTTATTTTTCTTCTCCCCCCAGCATCACTTTGTGGGTGTGTTTTGGGTGGGGGTCTTTAGTTCCAGCATTTTCCAATGTTTGCCTTATTGTTGAAGAAGGAATGGGGGAAAAAGCCTCCTTTTGGAAAAATCCAGTGGAGCTTAAGTAGGAGCTGGGAGAGAAGATGTAAAACCATTTTGAAACCCTTTGGAGTGCAAGGCAGGGGTTTTCCGATGGTGACAGATGTGTTGGAGTTTAATTAACTCATGGAGTAGGAGCGCTACTCCATCCACAAATCTGGAAAAGCCTAAACAAGAGACTGGGAACTCCTGTATAAAACACTGAGGAGTGTCCTGTAAAACCTTTTTGTCCCAGCTGGATTAAACTGGATTTTTCCAGAGAGGCTGATTCTGCCACCACACCATTGGATCTCCAGTGCAATTCAGTGAAATTGCTCAGCTTTGTAAAACTACTTCAGCGGTGGATTGGGGTCCCTGAACTTTTTCACGGTGTCATTTCATATATATATATATATATTAAAAAAAAAAAAAAAAGTGCAAAGCAACTTTCCCCCTTATTCTTATCCCCAGAGAAACAGGATTTTGCTCAGATGTAACTGGAGAAGGACGGATGGGTGGAGGGGAGATCTCTGGTTCCTGACCTCCTTTCACCCCCTGTCCCCCCAAAAGTGTCAAAATGTTGGTTCTCCTAAACTGATCCAGCCAGATCAGTTTTGGGGTGGGGGGGTGCAACCATTATTTATATAACTTTTTTATTAATTTTTTTAAAAAGAGAAGTTAGCTGATGGAAGAATATTTTTATTGAATAGTGCATTTTAGTTATGTCAGAAATATAAAAAAAAAAATATATATAATATTTTTGTAAACAAGGCAAACTGAAAACGTTTGCTGTTTTATATTAGAATTTTCTATTAAAAGAAATAAAAACCCACAGAAATAATTGTTGCACCCGTCATCTGTTTTTTAACAAGCTTCTATTCTGTGTGACTGACTCATTTATGCCAGATGTGGAGAAATGCAAAACAAGTCCTAAACATTATGTTCTCTTTATCTTCCAGTTATCAAAATTTCCAGTTGGTGAAACAAGCAGTGTTTAATCAAAGAGGGTTTTTTAATTATTATCATTAGTAATGCTAAAAATGAGTTATGAAAAATGAGTATAAAAAATCTACCCCAAAATTTCAACTTTACCCTTTTTTAGCTGAAGATCCTGGTTTTGAGATGGGTCTGGATGGAGGAAATCCCAAATCTGTTCCAAATAACCAGGGATTTGCCATTGAGCTCAGTTGGCTTGGGACAAACGGCTCTTAAAAAGGTGGTTGGGGAAAATAAAATCATAATCTGAGTACACTGCAAGGTTAAATGAAGAGGACCAAATTCCAGGCTTGATCCAGCAAGAGCAACTTTTATCTGTTTGAATGGGGCAGTGTGAAACTGGGGAAGTGGGGATTTGATCTGCTGTGCTTAAGGAAGTTTGTCCATCACCTTGGGAAGCAGGGAATGATTTATGGACCCTGTTTTCTAAAGCACTTAGGAGATTTCTGGCTTGGAGACCTGAGCAGGGGCTAAAATGATTTCTGAGGAGTTTTTGTTGTCAACCAGCTCGTTGACATCTGCCTTCCTTCAGCCCAGGTCTGGAATTCCTTTGTCCGTCGTTTTTCAGCTGCCCTGTTTTAGGGAACATACAGTCGGGTGCTTTGGCTGGGGTAGGGTTGGATGAGACCCCAGATGAAGGGACAGATTTCTCAAGGGTACTTTCATGGAGTAGATGCTGCTTAAGGTGATTTTCTGGTGGATTATGGTGCCTGTGAAAAATTCCTCAGTTGATGCTGCAGTAAAATCCGGTCTGTTCTGTACCCGATGGAACAGGTGCAGTAAAGCTCCTCATTCCCGGTTTATCCAGCTCTGCCGGCACATCTGTTGGGTTGAGTCTGGCTTCTGTGGCCAGCTCATCCTGGATTTCAGTTTTTAGGATGCTAATTAGGTGATGACTTTTAGAAAGTGACGTTTTCCCACAAGAAGTACAAGATACGGCCTCTCTGGACCACATCGCTCAGTATGGCACAGGATCAGGTCCAGAGGAATCGTAGGAATCGTGGATTTTGGGATTGGAAGGGGTCTGTAAGATCCATCTCATTCCAACCTCCTGGTTGAATCTGCTCAAGCCCCTGAAACCTGGCCATGGATATTAGCACTGAATAGCTTTTAGATCTGTTTTTCCCCGACTGATGTTGGATTTTACCAAATTATTTGCAAGTTCCAGAAACGGAGTGTTTCTGAATAGAGCAAACAAAGGGAAAAAGGGAATCTTGAGGCTTTGTGGGCGGGGAGGAAAAGAAAATGGATTTGGCAGCACAGTTCTACTCTGGCTTCCTGTAACTACAGTTCCTCAGGTGCAGAGAGGGAGTGGGGAGACCAGAATTATGCAAACACATCAAATTCACCTGTCAGGGGAAACATCAGATTTCTGCCTTTTTTCAGAAATGGGGAAAAAGCCCTTCTTAGCACTGGGCGAGATGACCCGAAAGGACAGAGATTACTTCCCTCAGGAATGTTGGGAAAGGTGTTGGCATTGTTGTGCAATGGATCTGGAATCTCCCCCCCTTAGGAAAGGAGCCCCTGGTCTGCAGTCACTGGAGGCACCTCTGGAAGGTGCTTGGCCCACGTGGAGGTGCCAGTTTTCCCTGCTGACAGTAGAAGGGGACAAAAACATCCAGGTTAAGAGAGGTGGGATTGAATTCAGGAAAATCAAGATAAGTGTGGATAATCCTTCCAGCTCCCCTTGAGCATGGATCCATCTGAAACACCAATCACCTAAACAGCCCAGGAATTTCCCTTGGACCACCCCACCTTTAACAATTCGAAGCAGGAATGTAAAGTCTAGGATTTGTTTTGCACACCTGGGATGGCATTTCCTTTTAAAGGGAGGTGGGAATACTAACATGAAGGATTCGTATTTTTCTTGTTTTTCTTTTTTGTTTTGTTTTGTTTATTTTCCAATGTCTTATGGGAGCCTAAGTTATTTTTCTCTACCTCATATGTACAGCTTGTAGGTATAAATCTGATTCTGAGTGACTGTTGAGAATGTATTTAAGTTATTTAACATCTTTGTATAACAAAAAAAAAGAAAAAAAAAAGCAAGAACAAATGAAACAATAAATGTATTTTAAATTATACTTGAAGCGTGCTCCTCTTTCTTCACATCTGTTGGAAAAGTCTTTTTACAGTGGTTGTGGGAGATCCTTCCTTCAGCCTTATTCATGAGCATAAGCCTGGCCTTGGGGCTAATTTGAGCCCCAAAAGTGGTACCCTGAGCTGGAGAAACGCCTCTCCATCCATTATAAATGACGTTGTTAAACAAGCTGAGGGACTCCATCAGCTTCCCATGGGATTCCGTGGTCATCATACTTTGCTGGAGAAGTCAGGATACATTGGCAGTGTGTCACTGTCAGGATGTGATTCCAAAATAACTGGCTGGAGCTCAGAATAGGTTGGACGTGGCCAAATTTAGCCTGGGGGAATTACAACAATTAAAAAAATCGCTGTTATCCCAGGCAACACACTGACTTGCTTGATCAGATGTCCTCCTCTTCACAGTGGACCTCTGGAGCTGTTCAGTTCCTCATTGCAGCTGAGCTTTAAATAACCAGAGTTGGGAGGGACCCATGAGGATCTTCCAGACCCAGCTCCTGACACCCCAACAATCCCACCCCATGCCTGAGAGCGATGTCCAAACACCCCTGGAGCTCTGTCAGCCTTGGGAATGTGCCCAATCCCTGGGGAGCCTGGGCAGTGCTCCACCACCCTCTGGGGGAAGAACCTTTCCCTGATATCCAACTAAATCCTTGGAACAAGATCATCTTTAAGGTCCCCTCCAACCCAGACCATGGAATGATTCTGTTACTTTGGAAACTCTGACTTGTGTCCCCAAAGGGTTTCCAAAGTCACTTTGGTTTTCCAATTCTCTTCTTCCCTTGAGCACAAAATTCTTGTATTTATTCATTTATTTTACCTTCCAGTCTCATTTCCTGCTGTGGAAAAAGCACCCAGGCTTTTAATCCACCCTTTCAGAGCTGGTTCCTTCACCCAGGGTCAGCGCTGCCCATCGTCAAACAGAAATGCTGGATCTTTATCCAGGACTGTGCTGGTGTTGGGATGGCATCCCACGGTTGCTCTCCTCACAGATTATTATTCACCCAAGGAATTGTTTGCTAAATCAGCGAAAACTCTGCACAACCAATGCTCCTCCTGCTTTTGCTTTGTGTTGTCCCTTCTTGTGATGAGAAATAGCAGCTCAAAGCTCCCAGGAACCAGGCAAACACCGAGCTGGGTATTTTTCATACAGTCACAGAATGGTTTGGGTTGGAAGGGAACTCAAAGATTACCTAATTCCCATTCCCCTGCCGCGGGCACCTTCCACTAAACCAGTTTTAAATCCAGAAGAGCGGACGACTGGAGATGATGGGATGGGAGATGGAACTCCCACCAAAGCCCGCAGGGTAACCCCCTGCCTTCTTCAGCTTCCCAGGCGAGCTCCCATTTTCACTTCCTGGCGCTTGGGCAATGGGAACTTGCAGGTTTGGAACCTCACAGGCAGCCCGGGTAGCCCCTTGAAGAACTGCTAAGGGGAGCCGTAAAGCCGCAGGAGCCGAGGATGTGGCGGCGTTTTGACAGCTGTTCCCGCAGAGGAAGTGGGTGAGGCGAGAATGCATTGTGAGAATTTGGGATTAAAACAAGGATCAGATGAGAGATTTCACCTCCAGAAAAATGAAATAGGTTTCTTCCCCCCTTCTCTCCCGTCGTTTTCCTCAGCGTCACTGTGATGTCTTGAAGGTGGTTTCAGCCTGCGGCTGTGGATGTGCTGAGCAGAAGGGGAGCGTGAGAAGTAAAATCCACAAAAAACAGAGTTTCCTTTAGCTTAGAAAGAAATACTGACTTGCCTGAATCTCTTACAAGCTTCCAGGTACACTGAGGGATGTTTTCTGTGGAGCTGTGTGTAACCCAGTGATTGAGCACAGATGAGTGGAGAAGAGCATGCGAGTGAAACACAGAATGAAGAGAGAGAAAAAAAAATGAGGGGACAAATTTTATACCAAGCTTCCTCTTAAATAGGCATGAAAGACTAAAATACAATTAAAATTTGGGCAAAAATAAATCAATCACCAAGAGATGAGATGAAAGAGTCAGGTCCCACAATCAAAGATTGGTTTGGGTTGGAAGGGACCTTAAAATTCCTCTCATACCACCCCATGGCATGAACACTTTCCACAAGTCCAGGTTGCTCCAGCCTGGCCTTAAACACTTGATATTGATTCTTCATCATCATCATTAACATAGCTCAAGCTGTGTAGTGGTTTTGAACATCTCCTTTTAGGGGTTCTACTTGAGCTGCTTAAGAGACACAGGAGATGCCTGAACTTTTTTAGTCTAAACAGAATGACAAACAAAGGGCCAGAATGACCTCACTTGTGCCTGTTTTCCTTTCTAATTCCTTGTGACAGTCACAGGGACATGAACCCAGCTCCAAAACTACAAGGCCACAGTGAGAAGGGGGTTTGTTTGTAACTGAGTTTTATTTCTGGATCTCATTTGCCATTAACTTTGAATTTTCCCTCATAAAAACCCAGCAACCACCAAGAAGCCATTCCTAGCTTCTTTTGGATGCTCTGGGCTGGTGGTGGCCTTGCCCAGGAGGGTCAGAAATGAGACATGACTTGGCCAAACTCATCCCTCACTCCCTCTGAGAGCTGGGCCTGGGGCTGGGTGGTGGGAAATGCCCTCAGCGCTGAGATGTGGGGGCACCACAGGTGAGCAGGGCAGAGCCCCAAGTCATGACACATTTCAGAGTTCACATCCTGCCTCTGTGCCGTGGGATGTGGATGGGACAGCAGCAGGATTTTCCTGTTTCCAAAGGGATTTGCTGGCTTGGAGCTGTCTCCTCCCCTTCTGCCAAGGGCCGGTTCGGCGGTGGGAACCAAAGCTGGAGCTGATGGTGAAGGTTTGACTCCCTCGTGTGCTGGTGGCTCCAGGGTGTAACTGCTGCAGATGGGGGGTTTCCCTCAGGATCTGGGACATCCAGGTGGTGGGAAGTTGCTGGGAAGAGAAGAGGTGCCATTCAACCCCTACATCCACTCCCAGGCCACCTCTGCTCCTGCTTCCAGGAGTTATTGTCGGTACAGGGGGTGGATTGGACTTTTTTGGCTACAGCCCCATGAATTAATTAAACACAGCCCTCATGCTGATGCCACCTGGCCTAAACCAGCCCACATCCAACCTATGAAATATCCTGGCCTTCCAGAACAAGGTGGCTCTATCCAAAATGTCCCCTGGGAATGGCTCGTGGCCCGTGCCAGCTCCCGAGCCATGCCAAGGAATTTTTTGGGAGCGTTCTTTTACCTGAGCCAGAGGCACTCCAGGGATTTTCTAATATTTTAACAATATATTTGAGCGAGTTCCAGTGCCCAGGAATGTTCCTCGCCACTCTTTAAATGGGCTAAAATCGATGCAGAAATTAAAGTGCTTCGCAAATAACCCTCTCAAGCCAAGCCTGGAGTGTTATGGGTTGGTTCTTTGATTCTGTTGGTGGAGAAACCACATTTCTGGAAGGCTGACCTTCCTGGCTGGACTTAAAGAATTAATTGAAGGAATTAAAGCAAGAAACAAGTCCATGGAACTGCTCTAGCACATCAGCCTCTAGCTACCCCTGAAGGAACGGTGAGTAAATATAATTGAACCACACAAAACTCCTAATTTTTTGTATAAAACATGGCCAGACCTTGAAAAAAAGCCTCATATCAAACGACAAAGTGGGGGCTTATCAGTGTTTGTAGGCCCCTAAAACCCTTCCATTGCTTCATTCCACGTTCTCAAGGACTGAACAGCCACAGCTTCCTTTAATTATTTAAATGAGGTTCCTTTCTAAGGAGTGCAGGGGGGAAACCTCCACCTGTGGTTAATGGGGAGAGAATCAGTGGGAATTAGAGGGAGATGGTGCCTTTCCTCCTCCTCTTCCTCCACTCTTGGTGCCTGGGGTTGTTGGTGTGCCTGGCCTCACACTCATTTCTTTCTTTCTTCTTTGTATTCCCTGAAACTGGTCAAAAATGTGTGGCTGTGGCACTTGGGGCGTGGTTAAACGGTGAATATGGTGGTGCTGGGTTAAGTTGGACATGATGATCTTAAAGGGTCTTTTCCAGCCTCATTGATTCCATGATTTACATTCCCATATCCTATAAAGGCTGGCAGCATTCCCTGCAGAATTCCAAGCTCAGGGACTGGTACGGGATCTTCTTGGGTCAACAGACAGACCCTGATGGCCCCTGACCAGCCCAGAATCCCAGATCCACACAACTGATAGCAGAATATAAATTATAAATATCAGAATATCTATTATAAATATTATAAATATTTTAAATATTTTAAATATTTTAAATATTATAAATATTATAAATATTATACATATTATACATATTATAATTCAAGTCCAGAGCCTGCTTCTCAATCCATTTCCCATCTCCTCTTGGATGATGAACTCCGTAGAACAGCATTCCTGTCCTGGCTTCTCTTTCATTCCTGGCCTTCTCAACTTCCTAGGGCAGTGTTAATTTGCAAGGTGCTAATTACGAGGGCACTCAGCCTAAATTAACACTCATTTTTCCCTCTCACTTGCACAGAAAAATCTCTCAAAGGATTAGGACAGGTTGGAGCAAGCTGGTCTGGTGGGAAGTGTCCCTGCCCCTGGGACAGGGATGATCCTTAAGGTCCTTTCCAACCCAAAACAATCTGGAATTCTATTTTTTAAAAGCTTTTCAGGCTCTACCTGAGCCATGTCCCAGGAGAACTGGGCAACCTTTTGGGAGCGCTGAGGGAATAAAATGAAAATAAAATGGTTGGGCACTGAGGTGTTGACTAAAGGGGTCTCCAGCTTAAAGAAATCCCCCAAAACCTGCTGGGAAATTTTACCAGTTATCCCTGCTTGGTGATTCAGACAGAAGGCTCTGCATGTCTGAAATTTCATTTACTTTTATCAGAATTAAGGAGTTAAAAATGGGATTTGTTACTTCTAACAAAGGCAGCACTAAAATTGTCATGGACAGAGTTTTACAAAAAGGCATAACGAAGATATTTGAGACAATTTCCCTGATTTTGGTGTCTTGGTTGTGAGTGGTCAAAGGTCCCAAACATCAAGGCTGGTCTGGTATCATGTTTTCCATGAGCCACCTCTCTCTTGTTCCTCTGTTTGTTGTCTCCTGAGGCAAGGAAACTTCAATAAAACCAAAGTTTTCCCTTCCTCAGGTGGGAATGACCTCACTTGTGCCTGTTTTCCTTTCTAATTCCTTGTGACAGTCACGGGGACACGAACCCAGCTCCAAAACTACAAGGCCACAGTGAGGAGGGGGTTTGTTTGTAACTGAGTTTTATTTCTGGATCACATTTGCCATTAACTTTGAATTTTCCCTCTTTAAACCCTACTTCTATCAGCTGCCATTTGGAAAAAAACAAAACCAACCACAAAGAAGCCATTCCTAACTTTTTCTGGATTCTCTGGGCTGGTGGTGGCCTTGCCCAAACCATGTTTGGTGGAGATTTCTTTGGGTTTTTTTGTGGTAATAAATTGGATTTTGAGTTGAAAGCCTTGCCCAAACCATGTTTGGTGGAGATTTCTTTGGGTTTTTTTGTGGTAATAAATTGGATTTTGAGTTGAAAGTGGGATCTGTAGTGAGAGGGCTTTTCTGGGGAGAAGCTGAGCTGGAGGTTTCCACTTTCAGTCATGGTTTGAGGCTGCAAAGGTGGGAGAAGTAGATACAGGTGAATTTTCCTGAAGTTTTATCAAGGTTTGGTGATGGAAAATGAGCTGGAACCGGTTATTTCAACAGCATAAACAGGACCCTGGTGAGAATGACTGCCGTGGGTTGGATGATGTTTTGGGTTGTTTCCTTTTAATCTGTGAAAAAAACAATTTGTTTTGGTTAAAAAACTAAAAAAAAAAAAAAAAAAATGAGAAAATGCAGCACTGGTGCCTCAAAAATCAGAGTTCAATTATTTCCATTCCCACTTTTCCCAATGGATTGGCCTCCTGGGCACACCAGATTAATCCATCCATGGGAGATGAATTGGCCAGGAAGTTTGGGCTGTGTCTCAGAGCAGTGACATGAGATATTTGAGTTCTAATTCTCATAAGAAAAAATAAAAAATAAAGAAAAATATTTTCAGTGCATGGAAGTACAAAGAAAAGGATAGCAGGGAGGAAAACTGATGAAAATAACGATATTTTTCATGAAAATCACAAAATATTTTATAGAAAAAGATAACTCCTATGAAAGAATGTATGGGAATTTTTAAGTTTTCTGCAGGTAAGAGGATTCTCAGAGATCATCAGGATAATCCTGAAGCTTCCTGATCCAGTTTCTTGGCTTCTGATGCCAAGATCATCCCAAGGCCAATCTCACCCAAACCACCTCAATTTTACCTCTCACTCACCTGAAATTGCATCTGAGATGTGCTGCGGCACTCTCAGAAGGGGAAGGTTGTTGACGTAAATCCATATTTCATTTTTATTTTTGGATTCTGTGCTGTGAGTTTCTGAGAAATCCAGAGCCAGCTCTAGCAGGTTAAACACACTCAAAATGCAAAACAAGCAGCTGTGTGGGAGGCCTGATAATTTAAGTATTCAGGAATTATAGATCTGAAAATATGGTTCATAATTTAATTATTATTCATTTTAAATTAGTGTTTGTTTGTGTTTGTTTTTTTGGTTTTTTTTTGGTTTTTTTTTAATTCCTGTTATTTTCTATACAAATGATCATTCTGAAATATTCTTGCTTTACACAGGGCTTTTAATCCCCTTTTTAAAGTACCTGTGTGGAACACTTGGTATAGGAATCACCAGTGGAAGGTATGTGATAGAGTTATTCCTGTTTATTTTGAGGAAAGAAAAGCACAAAACGGGAATAGGATCTAAATAAATCTTTTTGCTGGATGCCCTCCCCAGTGCTCCGTCCAGCCTGGCTCCCACTTCAACACCCACCTCAACTGGAATTGGAATTACTATGACAACTGCCAAATATCCTTGGGAAATAATCAGCAATTCCTGACTTCCCTGTGGTAATTTCCAAGCGTTTTCTTTTATTCTGGAGTTGGGGGAGGAAGCAGTGTGGTTCCGACACTTCCTTTTTCCAGGGTGGGAATTCTCTCCACGCTCTCCCCTGCCCCTGGGAAGAGCCAACTGCACATTCCACGTTCCATCCTGGCCCGGGCACCTCTCCCTTCCCACAGGGATGTGTCCGAGAGGGAGGAGGAGGTGGAGCAGCAGGGAACACCCCTGGAGATCCCGAAGGGTGGGGATGGGATTGGGACATCTGCTCTCCGGCTCAGGACACACACAGGGGGTGATTTACGGAATAAATGGCATTCCGTGGGGTGCAGGGTTTTTTGGAAGTGTTGCCGTGGCTTTGCTTCCCTTTCCCCACACTTCCTGATTCCGTATCGTCTCCCTACAGGTCATCAGTGCTTCCAAGCCTGGAATTAGCCCCTCTAGCTCCCAGAACTCTCTACAAAGCCTCCACTTCCCACACCCTGATGTTTTTCACACCAGTGACCTCAGCTCCTGGCATGTGGAAGCCAGGGGAAGATCCCAAATGGATGCACCCAGCATTCCCAAGCCATTTCCAGCAGCCATAAATAACAGTGTTTGGAACCAGCTTGATGATAGAAGTCAAAGCTTTGCATGTTTGGGGCTGTGGCATCTGAATTAGCCATGAGCCAGGCCCAGGAATTTTTACCAACTCATGATTTTTGATTAATTAAGATGTTTGGAAATTAGATATTTAATATTTAAGAAAAAGTTGTGACTTTTCATGATTTCTTTTTTTCCCCTCGTGTTATTTTCTTAGGAATGTATTCTGTTATGCATTTTAAAATATAAAATTTCTAGCATGCAAAAAAAAACCAAAAACATTATTAATTTCTGCTTTTAGGGAATGTTTTGCATTTCTGCAGCTACCTGAGTTTTCTTTGCAATCTTCTTCCTCTCTTCTTGGTTCCTTTCTCTTTTTTTCTCTTTTTTATTCTCCCTTTTCTTCTCCCAACTGGTAACAGCAAAAACCAGACAATGATGTTGCTGCTGCTGTTCTAATTGTGTCTGGAGAAATTTGTGTTCAGGCCTGGTCTGAGCTGTATTTTGGACCAGGAGCTGACCTGATCCTGCAGATATTTTAATCAGGATTTATTTCTTTAGCCATTCAAAGGGCTTTGAAGGGTCCTGCGCTGATCCAGTGTTATCTCGTGGTGTCTGTATCTGTATCTTATCTTTTTACAACTCCTTATCATTACGGTCATGTCAAGCTCACCGATAAAGCTGAAGTTATCTGCACCAGCATGAGGCAGAGGTGCAACCTCCTCTTCTTCATCTGGGAAGCAAAGCAGGACAGGTGAGACACGTCAGGTTATCTCAGGGGACACGAGATGCCCGGTTCTGGGCAGCGGAGTTCAGGCTTGGACATCCCAAAGGCCAGTCTGGGAGATGTCATTGCTCTGATCCCACTTGGAGAAGCCTTCACGGGATCACAGATTATCCAGAGTTGTAAGGGACCCAACAGGATCACCAAATCACAGATTATCCAGAGTTGGAAGAGACCCAACAGGATCACCAAATCACAGATTATCCAGAGTTGGAAGAGACCCAACAGGATCACCAAATCACAGATTATCCAGAGTTGGAAGGGACCCAACAGGATCACCAAATCACAGATTATCCAGAGTTGGAAGGGACCCAACAGGATCACCAAATCACAGATTATCCAGAGTTGGAAGGGACCAACAGGATCACCAAATCACAGATTATCCAGAGTTGGAAGGGACCAACAGGATCACCAAATCACAGGTTATCCAGAGTTGGAAGGGACCCAACAGGATCACCAAATCACAGGTTATCCAGAGTTGGAAGGGACCAACAGGATCACCAAATCACAGGTTATCCAGAGTTGGAAGGGACCAACAGGATCACCAAATCACAGATTATCCAGAGTTGTAAGGGACCAACAGGATCACCAAATCACAGGTTATCCAGAGTTGGAAGGGACCCAACAGGATCACCAAATCACAGGTTATCCAGAGTTGGAAGGGACCCAACAGGATCACCAAATCACAGGTTATCCAGAGTTGGAAGGGACCAACAAGATCACCAAGCCCAGCTCCTGGCTCTGCACAGATCCAAGAGTCACACCCTGAGCCCAGGGGTGTTGTCCAAACTCTTCTTGATGGTCTTTCAGGTCAAGAAAAACTCAGCCCCAAGGAAAATGCTGGGAACAGCTGCCAGCCCCTGCTTTCTTCCCAAGTTCTTTCCTCCCAGCTGTGCCTTCCCCACGGCGCTCACCACGGGCAGGGGATGGGCGCTGAATTTGCTTCCCGTGCAGTGAAGGGCTGTTCCCACCCCTGGAGTGCCACCCAGAACGAGGGGCTCTCAGCAAAACAGCGGCAGCAGAAACAATCCCTGTCCCCTTGGAGCCCAACCCGATGACCACAGCAAGGGCCCAAATGTCCTTTTTGCCACCAGGTGGAGCTGGGAGAGAATTCCTTGGAAGGGGCCAGCTGACAGCACCCCAGGATGAAGGCACAAACGAAAACAGGAATTTTTGTTTGCTCATCTGGTTGCTTCCAGTGCTTCTCCCAGAAAATTCTTGTTCTTTCTCACAGAGAAGTTTCCTCAGGAGAAGCAAAAAAAGGGGAAATCACAGATTGTTTAATTTGCAATGAATAAACTCCTGCATGGCTGGTTGGAAGTCGATGAGGTTTAGGATCTCTAAACCCAAACCAGCGTGGGATTTTGGGATTGAAGAATGGAGATTGGCTGAGAGGAGCAGCGGATACGAGGCTGTCATCGTTTACCTCACGTGTGACTGCTCGGTCAGTGTTCACTCCTGCCCGTGGTCACCTCACGGCTCAGGATTGTCCAGGATTGCTGGGAACAAGGCTGGCTTCAAGCTATTCCCATGGAACTTCTGTCCCCAGCCCTTGGTGACAGCTCTGGGAACAGCAGCAGCGTTCCTGAGCATCCTGTTGGTTCAGCCCTAGGCCAGTGGGTGTGGAGATGCTCTGCCCTTGCTCTTCTCCCATCCACGAGAGGCTCTCAGCCCCAGGAGACACTGAGACAGCTTCTCCCACCCAGCAGCTCACAGGAGACACTTCTGTAGATGGGTGGGGTTGGTCTTTTCTCCCAGGCAACAAGGAGAGACCTCCAGAGCAGAGAAATGTTTTCCCAGAGTGTTCACAAGATCATAGAAACCCCTGGACGGTTTGGGTTGAAGGGACCTTAAAACTCATCTCATTCCACCCCTACCACAGGCAGGGACACCTTCTCTTGCTCCAAGCCCATCCAGCCTGGCCTTGAACTCTTCCAGGGACACACACAACTTCCCTGGGCAACCACCACCTTCCCAGTAAAGGATTTTTCTCTCTCCATTTTACTTACACCCAACCAGGCTGTTTCTAGCCTCTCTCTTTTTTTTTGTTTCCCCCAGCTGTGCCATTCCTTCCTCAAGCTGGTTTATGTCTTTTCCATACACTCGGCATCTTTCACAGGGCTGCTGGAAAGGCTTTGCAAGCTCCCATGGAGGTACCCTAGGTAATAAAATTCATGTTACTGAATGCTGTGCAAACAAGTGAGGTCACCCTGTTTAGTAAATCTGTTTTTCCCCCGACTGAGGATAAAACCTTGTTCTCTCAGAATGCTGGAAAGTCTTAACACCTTCCTTTTTTCCCCTCTCTTTTTTTTTTTTTTGCTTCTTTTGCTCATTTTCAATTCCCTCCGTCGGTTCCCCTTGTGAGTATCCCACCTATTTATCCAATGCTGTTATTGTTGTTGGATGACTGGAAAAGATCTGCCTTTGGTGAGCAGTCTCCCAGCCCACAATGCTGCCTTTTTCTCAGCAAAGACGCTGAGGATCACTAATACCAGCTTTATTTTCCTTGGCACTTCCCAGAGCTGGAGCCACCCAGCCTTTCCTTGCCGAGTGCTTCTTAATCAATATTAAAGGGCTGAGAGTGCAGGCAGCTTCCCTCTGCAAATAATTATTAATCAATGGTGTGGGGCTTTGGTGGGGAAGGGAGTTCAAGGAGCCTTTAGGATGGGAGGGTGCCTGAATCGGGTTTTGGCTGAGGGGATGGGTGTTTGTGTCAGGTGTTGGTGTTTAGGTTAGATAGAAAAAAGGACATTTTTTTACAATGAGGGTGGTAAAGCACTGGCAGAGAGAGGTGGTGGATGCCCCATCCCTGGAAACATTTAAGGACAAGTTGAACAGAGCTTGATTTAGTTGAAGATGTCCCCGCTCATGTCAGGCAGGTTGGAGTAAATGACCTTTAAAGGTCCCTTCCAACCCAAACCATTCTGTGATTCAAGAATCCACCTCAAGCCCAGGCTTAATTTGAAATTCTGGAGTAGCTCAAGTTGTATATTGACATTTCTTTAATTTAAGGAACATTTAGGTTCTTAATTGAATCAATGTATTTTGAAAACCAAGGGTATAAGAATTTAAATTCTGAGAAAATAAAGAATTGGCTCAACATAAACACTGTTTGAATTTAGTCATTGGTCCTGCACTGCGCTGAATACACTGATTAAAATATTTAAATTCCTTCATTTAAAAGGATTCAATTCCAATAAAGTAATTTTCTGTGAAATGCATCTTCTGGGAAAGCAATAGCTGGGCAGTTGAAATTCTTGGAGAGCAGAAACAAAACCCACTCTTTGTGACCTTGATATTGCAAAGCCCTGCTTGCGAGCCAGTGGGAAATTTTCTGCAGGAATGTTTTCCTGTTGGAAAAAGCCAATTTGATAAAACTGATATGGTTTGTAAACAGCAATTCTGACAAGCTTTCTTTAAAAAGAGAAGTTCTGGTTTTCAGTTTCAGGAAGTGTTTTTATTTTTATTTAATTTTTTTTTTTTAGATGCTGCGTATATTGTTTATATAAAAACAATAAACTTCATCTCAGTCCCGAATTTTGTCTTTATTGACATTTATACCAACTGCAAGTGTCCTTTTCCCTCAGAGCCCTGTTTAGTAGGAAATCTTGAAAATATTTTGCTTTCCCTTGCATCCAGACTGGAAAGATATTTGAAAGCATGGGATTTACCACAGAATGGAAAGTTGGATTCCTCTCCAGCTCGCAGGTAACGGGCTCTTTACGGTGCTTTTTAAAAGGACACGGGACCAGATTGTGGAAAAGCCTTTCCAGGAACGTGGTAGAACCCCCTGTTGCTTGAGGAATGTTAAAGCTGATTTGACAAAGCCCTGGAGAATATGTTCTTGAGGGCAATTTGGGATTGGCAGGCAAGTGGACGGGTTGCCTTAAGACATTCTTTATGCTTCCATGAAGGGAGGACAAAATGTTTATTTTGGTTTCAGGTTTTAATAGGTTTGGAGATATTTCAAGCTACTGGAGGCTTCAAAATTATTCAGCCCAGAGACTTCTCCTTAGTTTTGTATTTTTTTTTTTTTTTTCAGGACTAAGAGCAATCTGGGCAGTAACAAAACTCCAGCTATGACACAAAACCTCTCTCGTGTCACGGTTGGGGTCAAAAAGCACTTTTCTACCTGAAAAATGACATTTTAGAGGGCAAGGTTTTCTCCCTCTGTCAAAGCACCACTAAATTTCCTGGAACCTTCTGTCAAATTGACTTGGGAAAAGTTCAATCTGAGAAATAAAATTCCTGAAACAAATATTAATTCCTCAAATGAGCATTAATAGTTGTTTTCTGCAGTAGGGCGAGTGTCTCATGGCCTCCTCGTCTCCATTTCCGCTGGCTGTTGACGTTTCCGTGAGGCTTTGCGAGGAACTGTTTTCTCCAGAACGTGGAGACTTTCTTGCCTTTCGGTTTTCCAACGGCACATCAGGGAGCCAAAGCCCTTGGAAATGTCAACTCCAAGGGGAAACAGGTGATGTGAACTCGCCATGAGTAAGGCTGGAGGGTGGCTGCAGGAATATGACATTCCAAGAGTTTTACATAAAAATGCCGATCTGCTGGAGCATGAAATGACCCTGCTGCTCTTTTTTTTTTTAATTTTTTTTTTTTCTTCCTTTTTTCCCTTTTCCTTTCTTTTCCTGCCCCTTTTAATTGTGAGCGTCCTTTTCACTGCGCCGTGGGTTGTGTGTTTTGGATGAGGAGGAACCTCCTGCTCTCTCCTGTGATGGGATCCAAGGACGGGCCCACCAAGAGCAGATAAAACCTCGGGAAATCTCCAAATCCAAGTGTGAGTCACCAGAAGAGTTGATTTGAAAGGACAGCTGTACTAACATTGACTAAGATGCCTATTAAAAATATTGGCAGCCATGGAGGGATCACTCAGTATTTGATCATCCATTTTGGAAATTAGTAAAACAATCCACAGAGATTCTGAATAATATTTTCATGTCGAGATAAGAACTTTTAATTTGTGGGTGTTTTTTAGCATTTTACGATTTCCTCCCAATTTGACTCAGGAAATCATAGAAACACAAAATACTCCTACTTTGGTGGAGCCGATATTTGAAACAAAAACAGAAGCCTAGGCTACGTTTGGTGAACCTAATTATGATTTTCCCCCATGATCCATTATTCTCTTTATTAGCCTGTGACAAACTGCCTGAGGTTTCTGGGAAACGAGCAATTAATTCCATGTCCTCGGGGGCTCAGTTTGTGTGTGGTTTAATGCCTGGGTAACGCACAAGGTTTTGGGGGCACTTGGAGCCTTTCTGGGAAAATCCTTGGCAATGAAGATGGGATTCCCATGGGAGCAGATGGACACTGCAGGATCTGCTCCATCCCCCAAATCCTCGTGTTCGGGGCTGATTTTGGGACCACGTCACAAGGTTTGTCCCTGTACACAGCAGTCCAAACCCTCCATGTATTTTATCCATCAGGAATGGCTTGCTGAGCCCAGGAATGAGTCCATTCATTCAGAGAACCTCTGCAGCTGAGGTTGATCCTCAAATCCTTGTAAATAAGGAGCTGGTTGTTTTTCTGTGTGAATCCCATGGTGGGATAGACCTGGCTCCTCCCAAAGTCAGGTAGAAACCCTCAGGGAGAGGTTTAGGATGGTTTTGGTGAGGAAGGACCCGCAGGTGGATTCTTGGGGCCAGGATGTGCTTCCAGAAGTGATTTTATTTGAGTTTCCTTCCCAGGGAATCCCAGCCTTCAGCCTCTGTCTGTCAATCCTTCCTGTTTTCCCAGTTAACCCTTGCCAGAGTGGGATGCAGCAGTGCAGGGGCTCTGCTGTTTGCTCTCTCTGGAGCTGGGGGGAATGGCAGCGCTGGATTCAGTGTGGAGACCTCTTGGGAGCTGGGGAATCGTGGAATATCCTGACTTGGAAAGGACCCACAAGGACCATTGGAGTCCAGATCTGCAGATGGAGCATTTCTATTTTGGCCCAAATTTCCTCAGCTCTCTGCTGTGTTGGGGGTTTGGGGGACATCAAGGCTGCTTTTGCTGCTTGTTGCAATAAAAAATTACCATTTTGATGAGAACAGGATTCATTCTTCATATGGAATTCTTCTTTAACTGAAGTTTTAACTGAAGAGATGAAAATTGTAATTCTTGGGGTTTTGTTTTCAGTTTTTTTTGGTGCTTTCTTTTTGATTTGGTTCGGTTTTTGTGTGTTTGAGGTTTTGTTTTGTTGTTTTTTTTTTTTTTTCTCCCAAGGGAGAGAGGGGCAAAACCTCTTTGCTTTTGTCAAGGTGGACAGTTGGACTTTAAGATCTCAAAGGTCTTTTCCAACCCAAACAATTCTGTGATCCTGTGATTCTACATTTGTGAGAGCCTGCGTGCAAGTGACAGCAGGAGGTATAAATAATATGAGTAGGAAAACAGTTTTTTTTTTTTTTTCCAAGGGCTGTAAATATGCTACTTTTTTAAGAGCTTTTGCACATTTTCCTTACCTCAAGACAAAACCAAGCTCCCTGAGCTCTTGTTAAAAAACAGCAGAGGCATAAGGCTCGTGATGGGTTGGTGGTGCTTATGCTATGACATCAAAACCTGGGTTATCTTATTTTATTTTGTCTTTTATTTTATTTTATTGTTTTGTTTTGGTTTTTTTTGTTTTATTTTGTTTTGTTTTATGCTTTATGCTTTATGCTTTATTTTATTTTTTATTTTATATTATTTTATATTATTTTTATTTTATATATATTTGATATCTTTTATTAATTTTATTTACTTTATATATTTTTCTTTTCTTTTTTTCTTTTTTTTCTTTTTTTTCTTTTTTTTCTTTTTTCTTTTCTTTTCTTTTCTTTTCTTTTCTTTTCTTTTCTTTTCTTTTCTTTTCTTTTCTTTTCTTTTCTTTTCTTTTCTTTTCTTTTCTTTTCTTTTCTTTTCTTTTCTTTTCTTTTCTTCTCTTCTCTTCTCTTCTCTTCTCTTCTCTTCTCTTCTCTTCTCTTCTCTTCTCTTCTCTTCTCTTCTCTTCTCTTCTCTTCTCTTCTCTTCTCTTCTCTTCTCTTCTCTTCTCTTCTCTTCTCTTTTCCTTTCTTTTCTTTTCTTTTCCTTTCTTTTCCTTTCTTTTCTTTTCCTTTCTTTTCTTTTCCTTTCCTCTCTTTTCTTTTCCTTTCCTCTCTTTTCTTTTCTTTTCTTTTCTTTTCTTTTCTTTTCTTTTCTTTTCTTTTCTTTTCTTTTCTTTTCTTTTCTTTTCTTTTCTTTTCTTTTCTTTTCTTTTCTTTTCTTTTCTTTTCTTTTCTTTTCTTTTCTTTTCTTTTCTTTTCTTTTCTTTTCTTTTCTTTTCTTTTCTTTTCTTTTCTTTTCTTTTCTTTTCTTTTCTTTTCATCTTACATTGTCTCATCTTTTTCTTATCTTGTCTTGTCTTGCATAGTCCTGTCTTTTGTCTTATCTTCCAATAACCCTTATTTTCTAATAACTGTTATTTTCCAATCGGGCCCTCGGTGTTTGCACCTAAATTCTGCCAAGCAGTGGCCCTGGTGTTGTCCTCCCTATTCCAGAGGAGAGGATGGAGGGATGGGAGAGATTTCCATCCATTCATTGTCCCTGCCTGTGCTAACTCCCAAGGGAAGTCCCTTTTTCACCAGAGATGATCTACATTGCTCTGACTCAAGCCAGGCTGTCAAAACCTCTCTCCATGAATCCATGTGCTGCAAAAACTGGGGATCTTCTGCCTTTCCAGCCTTGAAGAAAATGGGAATGACTGGTGAAGGAAACCAGTGATAGAGAGGAACTTCATCCCACTCCCCGAAGCCATCCTCCTCCTTGCCACCGTGGTACCAGATAAAATTCAGATTTGTGCTACTCCTGGGTGAAAATCCATTTTTCCCCGTGCTCCCGTTGACAACCTGCCAGGAAAGGTTATTAGATACCATCCCTGAGGCCTGTGCACACTGACCTGGTCCGAAGGAATCAAATGAAAACCTTTTCCCTCCCCAGCCTGGGCCCACCCAGGGAGAAGCGAGCTGGTGGCTTGACAAAACTCGGATTATTCTGTCCAGAGAGCTGCACTTTTAATGGATTAAACATCTCTGTCTTTTGTGGTTGCCTGCTTAAGAAAGAAAATCATTACAAGAAGAAAATGTTGAACTGGTGTATATTTTCATCTGTTGATTCAGAGTAATTTTTCTTTCCCCCCTGCCTTCCTCCTCTCCTGCTTTTCTCCGTACAGAGGAGTAAATTTTGCCTCCGTGATATTTCTTTGGCTGAACATGATTCAGCACCGCTGGTGCTCTAAATCAAGGTAATCAAAATAATCCTGTTCTTTTAATCCAGCCACTGGACCCAACCCTGTGTACTACATATATATTTTTTTCCGAAGGTTTGGCTCTGACATCACTGAAATATTGCAGCAAAATATCAGGAATAAACCAGCATTGTTCGTTCCTGCTTTCATCCCCAGCCAAACACCCACAGCTCTCCACAGGCCTCAAAGAAGACCTGGCTGCCTAGAAATGCCCAAGCAGGATTCCTTCTCCAGTGCATGAAGAGGATTTGTTAAGGAGAAAAGCTGGAATTAAAGATTCCAGGAGAATTGTACAGAGGAAAAAAAAAAAAAAGCCACAGCAACAACACAACAAAAATCAAAGAGGATCCTGGGCTGGCTCTGGGCTGATGTCAACCAGCAAAGCTCTGAAGATGTCCAGAGCTCTCTCTTCTTAATCCAGATGGAGATTTGACCCAGGATATCCCATCTGAGGCTCCTGTTTGCTGTGCAAGGATGTGGAGTCAGTGGTGGTTTTTCCCATGAAGTCCTAAAAACGAGCTCCTGGGTTCGTTTTCTCCACGTCCACTGAGCTCTGCTGACCCATCCCGAGGCCTGCTGTGCTCTGTCTCCCTTCTCCAGCCCACCCAGGCTGCTGGAGATCACTTTCACGGGTGGGAATGGTGGTGCTGGAATGGATTTGCCTCTTGAGGGAGTGGGAGGCTGATAAGGAGTGTGGGAACTCCACCAGCGAGGCGGGAAATATCTGATATCCCAGTTTTTGGTCTTTCCTTGTGCTCTTAATCTCCTCATTGCTGCATGAGTGGCTTTCTCCTCCTGCTTCCACATCCAAACCTCCTGGAAAGCAGAAGTTTTCAGCTCAGATACAACATTCAATCCCAACTATGTTGTTTAAAGGATTAAACTGATATCCAGAATGGATTAATGAGGAGATTGGACAAAACTAAGTGTCAGTGTAAGATTCCATTGCTCACTGGAGATGTTCCCAAGTTTTAGACCTTTTTTAGGAAAGAAAACACCTGCTGCCTTCCATGTGACCACTACAGGTGATTACCACTGTTAAAAACAAAAGTTTTGGTGCCTAAATCTTAAAATGCAGGAAATTATAGATAAAGATGTACCTAAATCCACAGCTTCTGAAAATTTTGTGTGTGTTCTTCCTGAATTTTTATCTTTTTTTTATTTTTCTTTGGAGAATATAGGGTCTGGAAATCAGCATGAACACTTGAATTTTACAGCCAGTCTCCCTCCACTGATATCAGGGAGGTTGCATCAATTCCTCGTTTGAAACGTTGGCTCTGGGAAGTTGCTGAAAGTTCCTGGGAAGGAACCAGCTCAAAGTTTCAAGGAATCTCACTGAGAAGTTATGAGTAACAGGAAAAAAACAAAGGCCAAAGCTGGCTTTCCAGCTAACCATTTATTTTCCCAGAGAAGTCCCTTATTAATTTTTATGGTGCATAAATACCAGAAAACGAGACACCATTAATTAGTGACTGGTTTTGGTCTTTGTACTCAACTCGGTTCAATCCAAGCCAAACTGGGATTTTTTTCCCTTTAGTTTTTATTTTAAGAGAAAAGTTCATATGTGGATAGGCAGATTCTGGTGTTTATTTGATTTTCTGAGCAAGTCTGATCCTAATTTAAATTAGTGCCGTTTTCTTTTTGTTCCAATCACTGGGACCCTCTCTCAAAAAACATTTTTCTTCACCTCCACCCCAGATCTTCCAAGATGTGCTTCATGGCGCTTCAGGGATGGATATAGCACCTGGAAGAGCAAATTCCAATTGGTTTGGATCTTGACCTGAAATCTATTGGCTCAACACAAAATCCATGGGTGTCCTTGGGGTGGTAAGAGATCCCTTTGGGAAGTGCCTCCCTGAGCTGGATGAATGTTGGATGTGCAGTCCCTCTCGGACAACATTCCCACTCCAAAAGTAGGACCAAAAAGGCTGGGGATGATCCCCAGCAGATCCCTGCACACAGGGCTCCAGCCCAAGAAACATTTTGGCTGCCAGAGTGGCACCAACATCACCTTCCTCCTCTGACAGAGAAATCCTTGAAGCTGACCTTTATCCCTCATCTCTCACAAGGGCTGTGACACAGAGGATTGGGATGGGCCCCTCGTTGTAATCCCAGGAGAAAGATATTCCCTGGACCCTGGTCAGCTGGAGTTTGGAGAAGACGTCCCTGGAAGACCTGACCAATCTGCACTTTCTCTTTGCTTTCAGTTGCTGGCAGGTGTTTTCCTCCTGTAGAGCTTCTTTTTAGGCTTCTATGAAAGACCAATCCTTAAAAAAAATTACAGATAATCCCACCAAGAATCTGCTCTACAAAATTCCTGAGCCCGAGAGGATTTGAGTGCGATGAGCTCTTGGCCACTGATGGTAAAGGATGATGTTTCTCTGAGCCTGAATCTGCCAGTAAATAGCACAGAAGTCTGAGTTTTAATCCATTTGCATTTTGGAGACGTGCCGTGGGTGCTCTGTTAACCCTTCTGTTGTCAGGCTGTGTTTCAGGGCTGGCTCCAGCACGGCTTCCACAAGTCCACAGGAGGTATAGAAAGAGCATTCACTGAGGCTTCAGCACCTAAACTCACTCAGATACCAAAAAAAAAAAAAAAGGAAAATCTAAATATCTAAGCCCAGTTTGGTTTGAATACCTTGGAGGTTGGATCCACACACTGTTATGTCTGAGCAATACATCCTCAACCCAAAGCAACAATATCCTCAAGCTTTGGGTTTTGTCTCAAGGTCTCATTGAAGATCCAGCACTTCAGCTCCAATTCCCACCAAGTCAGAAAAAGAAACCCACCTTACAAGGTGTTTTTCTGTATCCTCTACCATCCCAGTGGATGAAAGATTAGATTGGTTACACCTCATGCTGGTTTGAGGTGTAAAATTCTTTCGAAATCTCTCCATCTGGAACAGATTTGCTTCATTTAGGGTGAGGGTATTGCTGGAATGTGACCGGTTCCAGCTGAGAGATGAGTTACGTTGGTCACTGCGCAGATGGTCCAAGCTACAAATCTACCTTCCAAATAAAGAACTCCTCTGTTTTTTGCCCCTTTTTAAATTTTTTTTAAAAATTTTGATTACACAAGTGACCTCTCTACCTCTGTCAGCTGGAGGAGTGTGCATGTTTAGCTTGAAAAGATAGGTAAGGACTGAAAGTTTCAAGGATTTCTTCATCCCCCTCAAAAGGAGGAGGTGGAGAGGAGGTAGAATGTAATTTTTCTGCCTCAATCTGCTGTGATTTCCTCTCCAGTTCTCAGTGTCCCACCTCACTCACAGCTGTTGTGTAGTAAAACCATCATGGAACATCCATCAACGCATCCATGTCATTGTTTGGGTATTTTTCACCACATTTTGCTTAATGAAATAATTACTAAACAGGAAAATTAATTCCAGAAACCAATATAAATCAGAGCAAGAAACACAGTGCGCTGAAAGCATTCTGCCTGCAGGATCTGCCAACCCTTCGGAATGGGAAGACAATGTAAAAATTGGAGATCTGGGTGTTCAGACCACAGAGCTGGGAAAACGGAGCTGTCTGAATGTAGGGTGGTGAGAAATGGTGTGAAAATTACAGGTCTCAGGCTCGAGCGCCACTGTAGAGCACCCAGGGGTATGTGCTGCTCTGGCTTTCTGCTATTCTTGGCTCTCCTAGTCCCTCTGAAGTGGCAGATGACATCTTGAGAGTCTCCATGCATGACATGATCCGTGTGCTCTGGGAAAACTCCCTGCAGGATTAACGTGCTCTTTGCTCAGGAGAAAAAAACTGGAGGTCCTGGAGAGGCTGAAACTCGGTGTCATTCAGGGGAATTCATTCCCAGGAGTTGCCTAAGTGGAGCAGCAGGAATTTGGGAGCCTTGGGAAAGGCTCCTGGGTGTTCAGGGTGTTCAGAGGGGTGAATGTCCTCTCCTCCTGCCTTCTCTGCTGTTCCACCCCAGTGCTGCATAATGTGTGTGGGCAAGGAGAGCTCTTCCAGAGGCTGGTTTAGAGCCTTTACCAGTAAAACTGGACTCATTTTTTCAATATTTGCCTGAAATCACTGTTGACATTACAGTTTAACTGAAGACAGACTCACTTGTGGCTTAGGAGATGTAGGTGCAAGTCCCAAGTGGGATTCTGGACAAGCCACTTGAACCTCCCCCGTGTCTTGGCTTTTTTGCTTTTTGCTTTTTGTTTTTTCCCCCCTCAGAAGTGAAATGTTTTGGTTTTAAGCAAAACTGTTTTCCCCTCTTTAAAATGTTTCTCCGTCCCATTTTTACATCTTAGATGGAAAATTTCTAAAAGTTGGGGTTTGTTTTGTTTTGTTTTCCCGGTTCCAGTTCCTGTTGGAGAACATTTTTTTTGTGGAAAACACAACTTTTCCCATAAAGTGTTCTGAACTCTACCAGAGGAAAGCACAATATGAGTTCTATTATTCTTGTGGTGCAGTTGGGGTCAGGACACATTCACTGGTCACGTAGCCTTACCCAGTGTGCTCTCCTGGAATGGGAATGCTGATGGGAGAGGAGCCCTCAAGGACATGGTTTGGGGTTTTTTGGGTCTATTTGCTCTTTAAACATTTCTAACCTCTTCTTAAATGCAGCCTTCTGCTCCCTTTTTTCAACTCTTTCCAAAGGGAGGCATCCCAAATCCATCCCTCAAGAGTTTTTTTTCTGTGTGGAAGTACCACACACAGCTCTTATTACCCTCCTTTGCCTCTCCCCCTCCCCACTCTTCACCCTCTTCCCCGGATCCCTCCCAAACACTTGGGCTTGGCTCATTCCCGAAGCCAGTTTGGTTTTCCTTCAAGGAGCCTTTCCGCAGCTCTTGTTGCAAACCACACATTAGCAAAGCAACCAGCTCCTCCAAGCCTCCGTGCTGTTGTGAATCCAGGAAAAAATAATAAAATTCCTCAAGAATAACAAACATCCTTCCCCCTCTGCAGACCTGCTGAAAAATCAGGATGTTCCCGTCCTGGAGCGGGGGTTCATCGGGCCGGCATTCCCTGAAATCCACGGCGCGAGGGGGATTTTCAGGGAGCTGTGCCACAACACTGAACTCTTTTACCAACCCATTGGTGGACTCACTGTCTGGCTTGGAGCAGAACCCGCGACCTGGAAGGGAATGTTTAATTTAAAAGGGAACCTGGAGTTTAATTGTCCTTTGGTTTTGGCTGCGCTGCGAGCAAAGCCCTGGTGTGCGTCTTGCGGAAAGGGAGCAAACCCAAATCTAGTCAGGGCTGATTTGCTTTGGTTTGTTTTGTTTAATTCGCATGAACGTAAACCAAAAACGGTTTAAAAGTGGGGTGTCTGAGCCCAGGAGCCGGAATGCCACCAAGGAAAGGGACCAAGGAGTGATTTTCCAGCAGGTCGGTGCACGCTGGTCCTCAGCTCTCTCAGATCTCCAGCCACAACCTCCGGCTTCTCGCTTGCCCCCAGACAAGATGGGCTCTAGGAAAGACACGAGGAGCCTTCCTGAGGCTGCAGTAATGAACTCTAATTATTAGTTGGATGTCTGGGTTTCTACATGGGGATGTATCAGCGCAGTCATCTGCGGAGAGGCAGACTGGAAGGCACACAAAATGTGTGGGATCTGCCTCTGGCTTTGAAGAGAATTCTGTAACTTGAAAAACACTGTAAACTTTCCCAAGAAGTTAATCCCCTTCCTTACCCTCTCTCTCCCCCAGATTGCTTGAATAACATGAATCATTCCACCCTGCACATGGCAGATGAGGGAATTTTCATCTTAAAGCATTAATTTTCTATTGGGTTGTTTTTCCTATTAAAAAAAAAATTTAAAAAAGCAAGATTAAAATGAAAAAAAAAAAAAGAAAAGAAAAGAATAAAGTATTATCAAAATCAATTTGTTTTCACATGATATTTCCACCTTTTTACATGAAAAACAAACTTCCAGATCAAAACCTCTCAGGAGCTCAGCAGCCACCAAGATTCTAATAAATTGTGTCACTGTTCCTTGCTTTGTCACTGCTGCTGGTAAAAAAAGCACTGTAAAAAATAAGCAACCCGTGGTCAGACAGTGTTGTAATGTCCCAGTCAGCACCACTGGGAAAGGCTGTGCTGGAAACATCACTGGCTCTTTTTTGGGTACAAACCAAACTCTTGAGATGTTCTTCAGGTCACAGGTAAAAGTGTTGACTTCCAAATGTTATAAAGCCCCTCCTTTCTTCTTTTTTTTTTTTTTTTTTTTTTTTTTCCCCTTTTGTTTCAGCTGAGGTTTTATTGGTTATTTAGGGTTCTCTGTTTCTCCTTGCTCTGCCCAAATCCCTCTTTTTCCCACTTCCTTGTTTGTGTGCATAGCAGTGCCTTGAAGCAAGACTTCTGATGATCAGACACTCCTGGACTCAAGAAATCAGAATTTAGCATCCATACAAGGAGGGAAATATTTTAGGGAGATGATGGGGACGCTGTCACCCTTTGGGATGGATTGGTGGGATGAGCCTGTTTGTTCCTCCCTGGACACAGGGAGAGGTTTGCTTGTCTTCCAGCATTTCTGGTTATCCCACAGGGAAAAACAAATGGGGTTTTCCCACTCTTCATCCAGAAGGAAGGGCTGTTCATACAACGTTAGAACGGTTTGGGTTGGAAGGGACCTTAAAGATGCTCCAGCTCCACCCCCTGCCATGGGCAGGGACACCTTCCACTATCCCAGGGTGTTCCAAGCCCAGTCTGACCTGGCCTTGGATAATTCCAGGGATCCAGGGGCAGCCACAGCTGCTCTGGGCACCCTATTCCAGCTTTCTTCACCTTTATAGTGAAGAACATCTTAATATTCGATCTAAACTTACCCACCTCCAGCTTAAAATCATTCTCCCTTTTCCTGTCACCCCAGGCCCTTGCCCGAAGTTCCTCTCCAGCTCTCTCCTGAGCTCCCTTTGGGCTGGAGGGGGCTCTAAGGTCTCCTGGGAGCCTTCCCATCTCCAGGATGAGCAGCTCCAGCTTTCCCAGCCTGTCTTTTATCACTGCCCACCTCATGTCCAGCTCCTCCCTGGCTCTGGCCGGGGCAGCCTTTGCCCTGCCCTGACCTGCCGGGTGATAAATGCTTGATAAGGGTCATAAGCAGATGAATTTTGGGAGGGTGTGAGGAGCGATGTGAAGCCAAGGAGAGGAGGTGAAATTCTCGTTCTGATAAATCACTCCAGAGCTCCTCTGTTTGCTGGAAATTTCTCTCCGTCCCCAGAAAAAATCCACCCAAATCTAATTTTGTTCCTTTCTTTTGCCACGTCTCTGCAGTGACCTCCATTTCCTTCGGAGCGAAGGCATGTTGCACAATGAGTGGTATTTTCTCTCCTACCCATCCTTTCCCCGTTTTTCCAGCCTGGAATGCGGGATTAGATGTTGTAATGTGGCATTAGGAGCCGTAAAGGTCAATATCCTGCCTTCCAAAGTCACCCTGAGGCTCACACGGCTTTGTTAATGAAAACCCCGTAACCCTCCCCTGCTTCCCTCTCCCTCCCGAGAAAAAGGATTTAGGAAGCAGGTCAGGGTGAGAAAGGGGGAGGAAAATAATAATGACCAGTACATTAAATAAAGACCAAGCCTCCTGCTGCCATACCCAGGAGTCAGGAGCCCTTTTGCATTTGAGACACCCAGCAATTACCAGCTAATCCATTGGGCAAATGCAAGATGGTGCCTCCAGCCATTCTTCCCAGCCCAGCTGTTCTGTGTGGGGAATGTTTGCCGACTGAATTAAGGGACAAGCAGAGAAAATACCTTCCTTGTTTCCCTCAGGGCAGCAGAGTGGCTGCACAAAGCCCCGGGCTCTTTGGGCTGCGGCTTTGGGAGGTGTCTGGGAAGGCTGGAGGAGTCCCGGCGCTTTTGGGGGAAATTCCTGGGCGCACCTTGGGGGAATTCATCCTCTGCAATTCCATCTGGCCACGGTTCGGGGCAGGCTTAAGCACAAGTTGTGGTGGGAAGGAGGAGGGTGGGAGAGCCCGAGGTGCCACCCTCATGGAAGAACTTTGTGCCATAACTCAGGGATTTGGCTCTGGGAGCTCTGGCAAGGACAGGGGTTGGCACAGGGAGGGGACTCCATGGTGAGGTTCATTTCTCTGCCCCCTGGGGATTTGGGGAAGGCTCCTGAGGACCCAGGAAGGATGTGTGGTCCCATCCTGATTGCATGGAAGGTTGGAATGGCTCCTCAGCCTTCCTCTGCTAGAGGAGCCCTCTCCTAGGACTGAGGACTTCCACGGTTTCCTTCACACCTGTGCCTAAAAATGAAACAGGCTGAATTTGGAATTACCACGGGGGTCTGAACTGTAGGAAATGGAATACAGGGCCAAGTTCAGCTTTTCTCTTAAAATCCACAGCTGTCAAATAGAGGCTGTCAGTATTTTTGTCTTCTGCCTGGATAACTGAGAAATTTGGGATTTCTTTGTCTGAAATCAGCAGAACCTTTCAGGAAACCAAGAAGCTCCAAAGGCAAAGGGATAGGAAGGAAGGGTGCCTACAGAATGAAATTTCTGCATCATCACACATCCCAGAAATTGGTCACTGGCTCTGGTTTGTTGATCCAATCTGTTTTTCCAACCTTGGGAATATTTTTCAGGCTCTGATGAGAAATTTTACTCTGAACCTGACAGGGTCTAAGGTAGTATCTTCCTGAAAAAACAAGTTTTTCTGTGATGAAATGAGGTTTTTCCATTACAAAATTTTCCATCACAAGCAATAACCCAGGAACCCTTTGGAACCAAGCAATTTTCCACTCAATCTTATCTGAGTGGAATTTGCAGGTTAATCCAGCAGAATTGTCATGCTCTAAATAAGAAGTTATAATTTTGCTAGGTCAGAAATATTTTGAAGAGAAAATCCCAACAAAAGATAATACTTCCAAAGCATTGGGAGACAATAACCACATCTGTTCTGGTTATTTCTGGAGTAATTCCATAAAATAAGAACAGTCCTTACTCCTGCTCTGGACTGGGTAGTTTTGTGCCTGTTGCTATTTGAATTTCTATAAAATTCTTATTTCTAATATCCAAAGATGTCCAGTAAAGTGTGAAGATGAACAATTGCAGGGAATTGAGCTTGTGTTTCAGGATTTTTATTTGTTTCTTTTCTTGGTTATGATATTTTAATCCACTGAGATTGTGATTAATAATCTCAGCATTGATGTCTAGATCTGTTCAAGTGATAAAGCAGTAGATAAATAAATCAATATCTTGATTTGTATTGAATAAATCAATAAACCAATAAATTAGAAATACTTCAGAGCCATGTCCCAGAGACTCCCATCTCTTACTGCCCTGGATATTTTTTGGGGAATATTTGCATAACTTTCTTCATGAGAAAGAGTCCACAAGTTACACGAGTTACACAAGTTACACAAATCCTGTTTCACACTAAGTTTGGACTGAGTTGGAATATTGGAGAGGGCTTTCTTTTCATTCTCAGGTTTCCAAAAACCTCATCAGGAATCTGCTGGAGGCTCCACTCCAAGTATTAAAAATAAGTTTAGCACCCAGCCCAGCACCTCCAGTGAACTGCAGCGATCCGGTGGGAGCGACAGCATTTCTCCCACCCAGCCATGGGAAGTGCCATAAAAAGCAGGGAGAGTTTGAAATGAAAATCCGTGATTGATGGTGCTCACGAGGGCCGTAGACCCAGAATTGCTCCAGTGTTCATAAACCGAGGACATTCCACTCAACAGCTCCGGGGAAAGGTGTCCCTTTGACACCTTGGCTGTCCTCCAGCTCCAGCTCCAGCAAGACCTCACACAGGGCCATGGAGAGGCTGAAGGAGCACGGAACAACCTGAGCCCGAGGCCGTGGCATGGCAGGACCCGGAGGAATGAGGGAACGGTGATTAGTCTGGGAGAATGGCTCGTTTCCATCAGCCTTGTGTACAGAGCACCTTTGTGAGCTGGGTGCTGTTGGGAATGTGGGATTAAAGTCCTGCAGTGGTGGCTTGGAGACCTTAAAGCCTCCGGTTAAGCCCAGAACTAACAGACCAGAGCAAGAGTGAAGGAATCTCCTCCATCCCTCCCCGCTGGGGTTGTCTCAGTGCTGAACTGAAAGAAAGAAAAAATCCCCAAAGGTTGTTTTTCTTAATTTATTCTGCTCTTGGTCTTGGATCCCCTGGCAAGGGCAGAAGTCAAATCCTGTCAGGGGTACTAATTGGGATAATAATAAATAAAAAATTACTGCTCATCTACAGAGAGCAGAATTTCCCCCCAGATCTGTCATCTATTCCAAATCCTGGATTTTATCTAAGATAAAATTGGTTATTTTTGGGTTATTGGGTATTTTTTCCATGGGAATTTCTTAGGGACAACTAAAGAAACACCAATAATCCAGCTGTGATGGACCACAGTGAGTGGTGAAAAGGAAAGAAACAGAACACACCATATTTCGTCTTTACAGAAGATTTTGCAGTGGGGTTTTCTTTCATTATTATTTTTTTTTCTGAACATGGCTCATGTATTTCAAGGAGACATTTGTCAGTCTGGACTTGGTTCTCCTAAAGCTGCAGGGATTGTATCAGGGTGTAAAGGAGATCAGGGTGTCCAGTGAGTGTCATGGTCCTACCAGCACTGGGGATCTTGGGAAAAGGTGATTTTTTACGGCACGTCCTGGGGATGGTGGATGCACTTCGTCTGGGATGATTTTAGGAATGGAATCGTAAAACAGTTTGAGTTGGAAGGGATCTTAAAAATCATCCAGTGTTGTATTTGTACTTTTGAATGTTTGTGTTTGGAGGGAAAGGGTGTGGAAAGATCCTGAAAGAAGTCCAAGAGTCTGAGCAGGAATGGCTCATGAGGCACAGCTTCCATCAAGGGCCTCTTCTGCTTCTCCCTTGTCCAGACTGGCTCCAGACTTCTCCTATCTTTGATCCCACTGTAATCCCCAGGTACATCATCACCCAGAGAGAGCACAAAGCACTTTAATGAGGTAATTAATGTCCTTCTCTGGCCACTTCACATGCAGCTCAGCACAGGCTCAGCGCTGTTACCGTGGATGATGGGAAGAGTGAGGTGTAACCTTTGCTTTAATCCCCACTGATCCCACACTTCCCATAAAATGTGGAATTTAAGAAATTACTCTGAAGGACCAGCTCTAAGTCTAGTCTTACCTTTTCCATCAGATTCCTTGTTTTGCTGCTTTCTTTTATTTGTGTTGCTGATCACACCCAGTGTCACTGAGCTGGGATCCTGCTGGGAATTCCAGGGTTGGGTCTGGCCACTAAGAGAATTCCCTCTGACTTGCATTTACCTTGGAAAGATGGCTGTGAAAGCAATTCATGAAGTCCCCCAGATACACACATCCTGTTATTTATCTGGATTACAGCTGGCTAGAAAAGGAAGGTCAGTGTTTGTTTTTACCCCATCTGTGGAGATTCTGAGAAAGGGTCGCAATATTGACAACCAAGCGGTGCCACCTAAAAAGTTGGATCCACTTTTTCTGTGAGAAATAGAAAATAACCCTCTCCTGCTTTTCTTCTAGTTTGGAGCAGCCTGTTTTCATTGCACAGGCACTGGGGGTGTTGGTGGTGACTGACGTGAAATGAATTTGTGGTCTCAGCCCATTTCCCAGGACACTCAGG
Source organism: Poecile atricapillus (assembly GCF_030490865.1). Classification (NCBI taxonomy): domain Eukaryota; kingdom Metazoa; phylum Chordata; class Aves; order Passeriformes; family Paridae; genus Poecile; species Poecile atricapillus. Next base: position 2,162,276 of record NC_081250.1, on the reverse strand, counting down.
GGCTGTGTCATCCTTAACATCTTTAATTGTCTGGGGGTTCAGCAGGGAAGCCAAGCCCTGCTCTGGTGCAGGGGGTTAATTAATGGTGTTCTGCAGAGCAGACGCAGTGGTTGGGAAGTGGGAAGAGGCACGGCGCTCTGACCCTGATTAAGTGTGGATTTGTGGAGAAAGCCATCCCCATTTCTGAACCTCGAGGAAAACCAAAGCAAACCAAATAAAGGAAAGCAAAGAGAATCACAGAATCATTTTCAGCTGGAAAAGAGCTCCAAGATCATCGAGTCCAACCATTCCCCCAGCACTGCCAAGGCCATGACTAAACCCTGTCCCCAAGTGCCGAATCCACACATATTTTAAATACCTCCAGGAATGGCTGCTCAACCACTTCCCTGAGCAGCCTGTTCCAGTGCCTGACAACCCCTTCAGGGAAAACATTTTCCCCAATATCCAACTTAAACCTCCCCTGGCCCAGCCTGAGGCTGTTCCCTCTCCTGTCCCTGTTCCCTGGGAGCAGAGCCCGACCCCCCGGCTGTCCCCTCCTGGCAGGGAGTTGTGCAGAGCCAGAAATTCCCCCTGAGCCTCCTTTTCTCCAGGCTGAGCCCCTTTTCCAGCTCCCTCAGCCTCTCCTGGTGCTCCAGATCCTTCCTCAGCTCTGTTCCCTTCCCTGGACATGCTCCAGCCCCTCAGTGCCCTAAATGTCCCCCTTTTCCCCTTCTCCCATCTCATGGCTGGGAAAAAGTGGAATGTAGCTGCTCAAGCCTGATTTTGGTTTTCACCCCAGTCTGGGGTGCTTTATCCTCATCTGGATTTGCCCTGGATTTACCTCCCAGGACACCTGAGGTTGGATTTTATCCCTTGGTTCTTTGGATGGGTGGTGTAGGACAATGGCTTATGTCCTCAGGTCACTTATGGAACTGTTGCTGGGTTTTAGGGTATGATTTAGATGATAGAATCAATGGTTTGGGGTGGAAAGGACCTCAGAGGTCATTTCATTCCATTCCCTACCATGGCCAGTGACACCTCCCACCATCCCAGGCTGCTCCAAGCCCCATCCAACCTGACCTGGGACACTTCCAGGGATCCAGGGGCGGCCACAACCTCTGTTCCAGGTGCAGGTGATGTTTGCATTGTGTTCATCTTGGAAGGCTTTGCACCCCTAAACCTACAGCATTGTAAAAACAGAGGTTGGGAACATCGTCCTCCGGGCCCAGGTTTTCCCAGGAGCTTTTCCAAACAATTAAATTAGAACTCAGTGTTGGTAATATTCCCACTCACAGATTTATCATTTAATTTATAATGAAGATAAAAGATTTTGTGCACTGAAGAGGCTTTAAGCTTCCTTCTGACAAATCAGCCGCCTTGCCTCAGTCTCCCCAAAGTGAATAAAAAGCCTGAATAAAAAGCCATTCCTGGTTTTCTGATATCCATGATTTTAAGGGTCTTCGTTTTACTGCTGTGCCTGAAGTGTTTCAGGCCCTCAGCACTCCACACTTTGTGGTGACAGAGAAATCGTGGGTGAGAGCACTAAAATTCCAGCAATTTAGCTGACTCCTGTGTCCTGCCCCATTATTTCAGATTTCAGGAATTATTTCTCTGCTGTTGAGCACTTTTATAATAAGTGGATTCCACTGGGGGCCAAAGGCCTGGTGGAAGACAAGGAGACAGTTTGACCAGGACAGAATCAGACCCAGGACTCAGCCCAAAATAGAGTCGTATCTATTTTGAGAATTTGATTTCTAGTTTTAATTAAGGAAACCTCCAGATGGTCAAAGAGCCCTGTGGCTTTGCAGCAAGTACAGGAGGTTCTTGGCTCGGGGGTCGGCGACCTGACCCCTCCCCTGTGGCACAGTGGTGGGATGGGGATGCTTCCAGGGAGAAGTCATCCCCACATCCCGAGGGAGCCGGGGTTTGCGGGCTGGCTCTGACCGCCAGAGGCTGACTGGGCTGGGGACGCGGGTTTCTGGGATGAAAGGAGGTGGGATGGTGTCACCCAGGGAGGGTGACAAGCCCTTTGTGACATGCAGGAGGAGGGCAAAGGGATTTGTCAGAGCTTTGGGACACGGCAGAGCTGAGAGGGATCCTTTGTGTGGGTAAATGCCAGCTGGGCTGGCATTCCAGCCGGGAGGTTGTTTCACTTGGGAGGGAATCCAGCTTCAGGAATGTCCTGTGACAGAATCCACCGAGTCATCTGTGGCTCCTGGGAGTGGCCCTGCCACCCTGGCTGCAGCTTGCTGCTGGGCTTGGAAAACTCTCGCTCATTCCCGAGGGATGGACTGGATACAGCCCCTGACTCCCGGGATACAGCCCCTGACTCCCGGGATACAATCCCTGAGTCCCGTGATGTAATCCCTGACTCCTGGGATACAACCCCTGGCTCCTGGGATACAGCCCCTGACTCCCGGGATACAGCCCCTGACTCCCAGGATACAATCCCTGGCTCCCGGGATACAGCCCCTGACTCCCAGGATACAACCCCTGGCTCCCGGGATACAGCCCCTGGCTCCCAGGACACAATCCCTGACTCCCGGGATACAACCCCTGGCTCCTGGGATGCAGTCCTCTCCCGCTCACCCTGCCAGAGGCCAGGTCTGTTCCGTGTCACTGCCATTTTGGGATGGTCGGGGTGACAAGCAGCCAGAGACTGAGGATTTTTGGGGAGGGAAATAGCCCATGGAATCAGCTCTGGAGAGCCTGAGGATCTGATGGGAAGAGCCTATGTAAGCAGCTCTGGAGAGCCTGAGGATCTGATGGGAAGAGCCCGTGGAATCAGTGCTGGAGAGCCTGAGGATTTGATGGGAAGAGCCCATGGAAGCAGCTCTGGAGAGCCTGAGGATTTGATGGGAAGAGCCCATGGAATCAGCTCTGGAGAGCCTGAGGATTTGATGGGAAGAGCCCATGGAAGCAGCGCTGGAGAGCCAGAGGAGCTGTGGCAGCCCTGCGTGCCTCTGCCAGATGTGGCTGGGATGGATGCAGGGGCATCCAGCTGTTGCTCTGCTCTGGAATGCTCCCTCCAGCTGTTCCTCCTCACTGGCAGGAACAAACCCAGCCCTCACCCTCCAAATGGATCAATATTCCCGGCCTCCAAACCCCGTTCCTCAGGGCCCCCTGAGCAGGGTGGCAATGGGGAAGTTAGCTGGGTGGATGTTTTGTTTAATGATGAGGATATATTTGTATAATGACATGTTCAGGTCTCAAATAATGAGCTCAGATTTTTCTCCCCCCCGTTCTCCTCGCTTTCCAGGGAATGCTGGCAGGTTTGGCTCTGTGCATCATACCACAAAAATCTCACTCCTCCAGAAGAAGGCTAATACACGGAGGAGCTTTCTACCAGGCTGATGTATCCCACATGCTTTCTATCTCAGCTTGGATTTCTTCAGGCCAGACAAAAGGATCAAAGACAGGGAGGGGCAGGGCTGGGGGGAGCTTTAATCCTTGCAGACGTGGAGAGCAGGGCAGCGGAGCGGGGCTAGAAAGGCTCAGACGTAGCCAAATTTAAGAGCTGGTATTTATGAGCTGTGCCTAGAAATTGCCTCTGAGGATCGCAGAGCAGCTGGTGTCCCTTTCAGCTGACATTTGTACGGCTGGAACACAGCACAGGCATCAGCAGGAAAGACAAATCATGGATGGAATTGGTGGATGCAGGAGCAGGAAGTCGGCGCTGTGTGGTCCAGGTTGCCTTTTTATGGGTTTATGTCATGTTATCTGCATGGAGCTAAGGCAGGTATTAATCACAAGGCTGAAATGCTGCTGGGATGGGAGTAAATTTAAATGTCTTCAGCTAAATCAGTCTTCAAGGGACACCAGAGAGGGACTGCCAGAGGTGTTCACCTTTCACCAGGCGAATATCTGAGATTCAGCCATTCTCCAGCTCTGAGGGTGTCCTGCAGCCAACTCTCCATTTGGAGAAATTACCTGGGCAGGAACACGAGTGGAATTCCAGCAATAGAAAGAAGGATGTCTGCAGGAGGAGCTACCCAAAAGTAGTAATTTAAAATATATTCCAACTCACAAATATTTGAAGGACTTTTCCAAACACAACTCACAAGGGTTGCTGTGCTTATTAAATGCTTGTTAAGGAACTGCACGGTGCCTTGTCTCTGAGTTTTGACTGGGAATCATTAACACCCACTCAGTAACATTTCACATTCCAGGCTCTGGGTTTTAAGGCAGTTTCATGTATTCAGGAGACTCCAGGAAAGAAGAGCAGCTGGTGACAAATGAACACCATCCTGGTGACACACGTGCCCATCTCCCATAACTGTCCCCCAGTGAAGAAATTCCTTTCCCTGTGGTTTTCCTCTCAGAAAACCACAAAAAACAGGTTTTGTGCTGAGGTGCCATGTGAGGGTGAAGGATTCAGCGAGGCACTGTTGTCCCCAAGTGAGCAGTGAGGTGACATTGCCAACAGGGGTTGGGAAAAGTCATTATTTCCTGTAAGAGCGGTGGGTTAGGAGCGTCCCTGCTGCCCACAAATGGCCAGTGGCTCCTAGACCGTGTCTTTGAATGTTTTTATGTAACAAAGGACTGTATCCCATGGATGCACTGGATCATCTCCACGTTAGGATGTTATTCCTGAGTCAGTTTCGGCACTCCCATCTCCACAGCTGCCACCAGACATCCTAATGGATGTGCCAAAGGTGGGAAACCTGGCTCGTGTCCTGGTCAGCCTTCGGTGGGGTTTTGTCCAGGATCTCTTCATTCCCTGGCCCTGAGAGCCATGATCCCTTTCCATCCCAAGGGCCACATTCCCCCTTGCTGGGACACCCCGGATCCAGGCAGGATAAGAAATGACAGCTCATGTGAGGAGAAGTCCTGCAGATCTCCTGAGCTCTGGGCTGCCTCCTCCTTCCCCATCCCCTCACACAGCAGGCATCCCTCCACCCCATATTTGTATTTATATTTATATTTATATTTATATTTATATTTATATTTATATTTATATTTATATTTATATTTATATTTATATTTATATTTATATTTATATTTATATTTATATTTATATTTATATTTATATTTATATTTATATTTATATTTATATTTATATTTATATTTGTATTTATTTATCTCTTTATCTCTTTATCTCTTTATATCTTTATCTCTTTATCTATATCTATATTTATATCTATAGATTTATTTATATTTTACTTTAATTTAGTTTATATTTATATTTATTTATATTTTTATTTTAATGTATATTATATATTATATATTATATATTAATATTTATATTATATATTTATATTTGCATTTGCATTTGCATTTACATTTATATTATCTATATCTATATCTATATAGCTATATCTATATTTATATCTATATTTATATTTATTTATATTTTACTTTACTTTAATTTAATGTATATTTATATTTAATATATATTTATATTTCATGTATATTTATATTTATATTTATATTTATATTTATATTTATATTTATATTTATATTTATATTTATATTTATATTTATATTTATATTTATATTTATATTTATATTTATATTTATATTTATTTGTGCCACTTTTACTGAGGACACGAGGTACTCTGGACCCCAAATCAGACTTGCCAAGTCCAAGAAGACAAAGCCAGGCTTATGCTGACAGCAGAGAAAGAGAGAAAGAGGGAAAGAAGGAAATAAAGAGGAAAAGAGGGAAAGAGGGAAAGAGGGAAAGAAGGAAATAAAGAGGAAAAGAGGGAAAGAGGGAATGAGGGAAAGAGGGAAAGAGGGAAAAAGGGAAAGAGAGAAAGAGGGAAAGAGGAAAAGAGGGAAAGAGAGAAAGAGGGAAAGAGGGAAAGAGGGAAAGAGGAAAAGAGGGAAAGAGGAAAAGAGGGAAAGAGGAAAAGAGGGAAAGAGAGAAAGAGGGAAAGAGGGAAAGAGGGAAAGAGGAAAAGAGGGAAAGAGGAAAAGAGGGAAAGAGGAAAAGAGGGAAAGAGGGAATGAGGGAAAGAGGGAAAGAGGAAAAGAGGGAAAGAGGAAAGGAGGGAAAGAGGGAAAGAGGAAAAGAGGGAAAGAGGAAAAGAGGGAAAGAGGAAAAGAGGGAAAGAGAGAAAGAGGGAAAGAGGTCCTGCTCTGCCTCCTTCCCATTTTTAACTGCTTCTTGCCGCTTTATTTTCCCTGCAGGAAGAGCTGGAGAGCTCCACACACATTTTTGTTCCCTCTGCCCCTGCCTGGGTTGGCAGGAGGGGTTGCTAAGCACTCATTGTGAGTGTTTGTACACACTCAGCACCAGGTTACCATGAAAATTTGGGAAAGACTCAGCCTGGAGGTGACGCTTTCATGGATACAAGGTGACTCCCTGAGCACTTTTCCAGGGCTGCGGGGAAATTCTCGCTCTTTGCAAACATCAATAGGATTTTTTTATTTCAGATAATGCCAGTATTTTTGTTGTTCTTACAGCTTGCCCCATGACAAGACACCAGCGGCCATAGGGAAAATCCTGCTTGGAGTAAAAGTGGGAAGAAACTGTGCTTTCAAGTGCTGCACATCGTTAAATAAATTCATTTTCATCACCCAGGGACAGGGAGGGGGCACGGAGGAAGTTTATCCCGGCCATTTGTTTGGAAATTGGGAGTGGATGCAAACCAAGCCCCTCTCTCGGGTGCTCTCGGGGTGGGAGAAACCAACACCCCTGCTCGTCCAAACCTGACTCCGATGTTGCTTTCCAGGGGTGTCTCACCAGGTCTGGAAAATCCTAATTCCAGTGTTTTTACGGGCTGGAGTGGGAGATGGGATGGGATTCTGGAGCACAGGCTCCTGGAGCCACGGCAGGACTGAGTGCGAGAGCGGTTCAGGGGAAGTCTTAAGCAGCGGGAGGGCAGAACAACAGCCCTGGTGCTGTATCCTGATCTTGCTTCAGTGGATTTACAGCTGGTTCCTTTCCTGGAATGAAAAGATTAGGATCGCTGGAGCTGCGTGTGCGTCTTCCAGCGAGGAGAAGTAGGTATGCAGCAGCTGTAAAAATAAAGAGCCCTCTCAGGCCGTCGTAGTAAAAAGGTTTGGAAGCTGTTGAAAGTGGGGTGGGGTGGGAAAATCCTCAAATTTCCTACCTTTTCTTTTTTTTGTTTTAATTTTTTAATTTTTTTTTTTTTTTTTTTTTTTGGTATTGTGAATTTTAGCCTGTGAGTTTTGAACTTGGTTTGAAAGAAAAGAAAGAGATTTACATGAAACTGGAGGGGAAAGGCATAAAATTACAAAAAAGGCTTCTAAACTTCCTTGAACGCTCACAAAAATGGGTTTATTTTTGTCTCTTTTGTTTCCTTCGGCTGCCTTTCCCAAGAGCCCTGCTGGTGTTGGAGGGCCCGGCTGCGAGGAATTGAGGCCACAAAACCCAATGAGAGGAATTCCAGAGCGACTTGACCAGACTGGACTGTGAGCTTGGTTCTGTGCTTGGTTCTGTGCTTGGTTCAGCTTGTATCCATGATTTAGGGATTTGAAATCCCGTGGGAATCGTGGAGGGACAATGCAGGGATTCACCTGTGACTGAACCTGTGATTTCTGCTGAAGGAAAGAGTGGAATCATGGAATCATTAAGGCTGGCAAAACCCTCCCAGATCATCACCCAGCAGTGCCAAGCCCACCACCAACCCGTGTCCCCAAGTGTCACATCCACAGACCTTTTGGACACTTCCAGGGCTGGCTTTTATCTCCCAGTGCTGAGAGATGATGCTGGGATAAATGAGACCCCCTTTTTCTGGGTCTGAAAGACTGGCACCACCACAAACTTTCCTCCCAATCCAGATCCAGCATCAGAGAACCACGGAATTCCTCCTCTCTCCGGAGGTTCCCAGCCTGTGGGCTCCAGGGAATGGGGTGGTGCCTCCAAAGTTGCCAAGCAATGCAGATTTTCTTGGGATAATCAAACCGCCATGGTGTCCACCATTGACTTGGTGATTTTTTTCTGGTGGAATTAAGCTTTTCCAGAAGTGAATCCCCCCCACCTAAATGCAAATGCTTAATTCCAAGCCCCTAAATTCCCTCATTTGATACCAAAACCAGGGAGGAGCTACAGAGAAAGGAGAGTGGACCGAAATGTTTTTTTCTCTGAGATCATGTTATGAAAAGAGACCTCTTGCCTATCAGCAAGTGAAATCTGTCAAAGTCTTTACACACCGAGGTGAAATTATTAATTGTGAACTTACTGGCTTGCTTATCCTGCCGAATTTTGAGTCCCTTGTGTGTCTTCTGCCTCTTTTTTTACCTCTTGCTCAGCTCAGTGTAGTAATTCCTTCCAGGACGGAGCTCTGAGCTCCATGAAGCTCCTCATGGGCAGGAGGACACCACAGCACGTGGTTTTCCTTCCTCTCATCTTTGTTCCATTTATTTTCTGGGAATGGAGGCTGATATCCTGGCTCAAATACGCATCCAGGACCTCTCCTGACTCCCAGAGACAAGTGCCATCTTCTACAGGAAAAATATCGCAAATAACACTTAAGGGAAGCTGCCCTTACAAAGTTTCTTCCTGACTTGTGTCAGCAAGAAATCAGTTTATTTTGGGAATTTCCATGCTGTCCCAAAAGCCCATGTTAAAATTCCTTCTTAATCTTGTAATGTTATTATTCAACATTTATTTTAAATACACAAGAACAATACTGGAGTTTGCAGAATTATTTGTTGTGCAAAGACTTTTTTTTCCCCCCCGCTTTATAACTTTTCACAGCCCCTCACAGAATTTGTTGAGCAACCCCTGAGATTCGAGGCTGGTTTGGACCCGGTCCTAGAAAACAAGCCAAGCAGGATAAATAAAATAAAACATCTGGAAGTCTAGCCATCGGAATATCATCAGATATCCTCTGATTCCGAGGGTATCTTGTGTATGGAAGGTAATAATCTGAGGCATTGGGCTGTTCATAACACATAACTCTCCGAAAGAATGTGGAATGAGACATGAAATAATGTTGATCTGTGTTGATTGTCTCCAAAATTTACTGTGGAAAATCATGAGGTCTGTAATGAATAGTTGGATCGCTCAAACAAATGTCTGTGCCAATAAAACCTAAACATATATTTAAAAAACAAAGATAACAGAAGTCAGTCTCGCTGAGCAGAGATGGAGGGAACAATGTGAAGGATAAACACTGTTGAAAGGGGGGAAAAGGCAAATAAGGTTCTAATTAGGGGGAGGGACTGAATAGATTACACAGAAAAAGATAAAAGCAAGGAAACCTAATTGGAAACACAGCAGTGTGGTATCAAACAATCCAAAATATGTTATCTGGGACAAATGGGGGTTTGGATCTTTCCACAGCGAGGAAAAAGGTTGATGATCTGGAGTTTAGGAGACAGGAAGCAGAGAGAAGAAAAAATATTAGTCAGGACTAAAATCCCATTTCCCGAATTGAGAAAGGCCATGCAACCCTTCCTCCATGTGGAAAAAGGGAATTTCTTCCTCAGTCCTCATGGAAATGCAGGAGCACAGAGTGATGTTCAGTGTCCAAAGTGCTCACCAAAGACCTGCTTCTTCTTCAGGTCTTTCAGTGCTGGTGGAAACAGAACCCAAAGTTCAGCCTGGCCACCGCTCTCACGTCGTCTCTCCACGGTGGCCCAGGAATAAAGAGTATTTCCCTCAATTTGGCCACCCCACTGGAGATATTAACTATGAATTTCATGGTGTGGGAGCAGGGAGGGTCAGTGGGTGCTGGTTAAAATAGGATGGAGAAAGATTTCAGGTTCACTTTGCAATGGTGTCTGGACAGATGTCTCAAGGGCTTTGAGGATCCAACCCTAAATCCAGATTCTGAGAAAGGATGGACAATTGAAAGAGCAGGAAATCGCTCTCCTGAGGTTATGGCACCCACGTTTATCTTATGTGCTGCACCTGGAGGCTGGAATATGCTTATTCCCTGGAATATGTTTGTTCCCTGGAATATGCTTATTCGCTGGAATATGCTTATTCGCTGGAATATGTTTGTTCCCTGGAATATGTTTTTTCCCTGGAATACGCTTGTTCTCTGGAATATGCTTATTCACTGGAATATGTTTGTTCCCTGGAATATGTTTGTTCCCTGGAATATGCTTGTTCTCTGGAATATGTTTGTTCTCTGGAATATGTTTGTTCAACCCCCAGTACTCTGTGGAATTTTCCTCCATGGTGTCGTCATTGTCAGCTTCAGAATAAAAAGCATCAAAAAAATGGCCTATTTTCCCCCAAATCCTTTATATTTAAAGAGAGGGAAGATAATTAGATCTTGGAAAACTCTCTGGTTAACTTTCTCTGCCTTTCCTCACTTTTTGTCTCCCATGTTGTGATTTCCTTGAGTTGAGAGGCTCCAGCTTTGAGTTTTGATCCGCTGACAGTGAGCAGAGGCTCATGACACCCTGCAGGTGCCCAAGTTCTTTGAAGGAACACGCACAGCTTTGGAAAGTTGTTTGGTAAAAAGAGAAAATCCCCTTTCCAAACGGCCCCAGGCAGGATTGGTGTGGATGCAGGGCAGTGCTCGGCAAATTCCCCCCCTTGCCAAGGATGCTCCTCATGGATTTGGCTGCTCCCTTCCCAACCAGCACTGCCAGCAGTGCCAGCTCCTCAGGAATTCCCAACACAGGCATATTTGTGGTCATTTCTCCTTATTTCACGGGGCCTTGCTCAGCAGTGCTTGGAACACGCTGGCCTCATGGATTTCTGGCAGGAGGCTGGAGAGCTGTGATCCGTCTAGGAACAGTCTGTCTGTCTGTCTGTCAATTCTATCTGTATTTTAAACAAGCTCAGCTGTGCCTGGGGTGGGCATTCTGCCTTTCCTTCTCAGGGATACCCATCCAAAGGCTCATCCCCTCTCTGAGAAGCAGCTGCCCTGGTTTTCCTGACTCTACTTTTATTTTCCTTCCTTTATTTTTATTTTCCTTCCTTTATTTCTATTTTCCTTCCTGCCCTGGTTTTCCTGACTTTACTTTTATTTTCCTTCCTTTATTTCTATTTTCCTTCCTGCCCTGGTTTTCCTGATTTTACTTTTATTTTCCTTCCTTTATTTTTATTTTCCTTCCTGCCCTGGTTTTCCTGACTTTACTTTTATTTTCCTTCCTTTATTTCTATTTTCCTTCCTGCCCTGGTTTTCCTGACTTTACTTTTATTTTCCTTCCTTTATTTCTATTTTCCTTCCTGCCCTGGTTTTCCTGACTTTACTTTTATTTTCCTTCCTTTATTTCTATTTTCCTTCCTGCCCTGGTTTTCCTGATTTTACTTTTATTTCAGTAAACAGGACCATGGGATCATCTTTGCCATGAGTCCCCTTCAACCTGCTCCAGAGATAACTCAGTTTGCTCCTGGAGAGAAGCTGCATTTTTCATCTTTTAAAAGGGAAATTCAAAATTTTGAACGTGGCCTTCTCCTCTGCTCTGCTATTCATAGCAGAAGTGTCACAGATGCTTTTCACTCCTTCCCCCTTCTTCCTTTTCCCCCCCTAAATCCTGACGAATTAACAGACAAAAAGAGGACAATCTTAGCCTTCCCTACTGTGCTTTTGAGAGTCAGTGAATAATTAAAACTTCCCAGAGCAGTTCACAGCACCTTTGGGGTTGTGAAAAGATCTGATTAATAACGTGGAAATAAATGTGCACTGTTCTGCTCGCCCCATGATGGCACCAAGTGACCCAACCACTCCAGAAGTGACCAAAAACCCCAACGAGCCAATGGTGAAACATCTCTAAATAAGGGAAGAAAAGACGGGTTCTAAAAATGAACGATGTCTCATCTCAGCATGTGGGAAAATTCTGAGGTTATTGCTGGGGGCCAAATATAAAAAGCAGCTCTCCATATGTTCTCTTGATAGATTTGAAGCAGGGGACCGCGCTGCGGTCGAGGTTTGCAGCTCAGATACGGAGTGATACAGTCACAGAAAAATTTGGCACGGCAGCCGAAGGTCGGGAGCGGCGGCGCAGACACAAATGGAAAGCTGGGAGGCAGGACAAAGGTTAGGAAGTAGCAAAAGGATCAAACAGCCTCAGGAGCGAGCCCCAAAAGCAACGTCTGGAGTGACTCATCCCCGCTCTGCTCCTGACGGGATACGGGATGGAGTTTGTTTTTAGGTTGGATATTAGGAAAAATTTATCCTCGGGAAGGGTGGTCGAGCGTTGGATCAGTCTGTGCAGGGAAGTGGTGGAATCGCTGTCCTTGGAAGTGTTCAAAACATTTTTAGACAAGAAATGATTTACTGGTGGATGTGGCAGTGCTGGGGCAATGGTTGGGCTCGATGATCTGAGGGGTCCTGTCCAACCTTCCCCATTTCGTGGTTTCAGCCCCTCCAAGCTGAGTTTTCCTGGATTCCTGGTGGGAATTGGTTTGCCAGGCTCCCTCCAAGCCCCTGCATGTGGGAACCTCAACCACCTGCACTGATTGTCTCCTTTCCTTCCCATCTCCAGCACAACTTTTCCCTGGAAGCCAGACCATAACCTGAGGAAATTGAGGCCAGAGGAGGCTGTGGCTCGCCTTGTCCAACCTCTTGCTCAAAGCAGGGTCAGAGATGAGGAGAACTCTCAGCCAGTGAGAGCCTGGGTGCGAGAGCTCTCACCCTTACCCCCAGATTTTGTGAAAGGACGATGAAAAAGGACAAAGGAAAAGATTTCTCATCGTCTGACGCTGAAGGATGACCTCTCATCAGCCAAGCAGGGTGGCATCCCACTTGTCACCCCCAGCCCTGGCACAAGCAGTGATGTCAGGCTGGCAGGATTCCTTGGAACCTCTGGGAAAGCCGCTTCTTTCAAAATGACCCAAAGCTGTGAAGAAGAGCTCTTGTTTCTCTTGTTCCAGGGATTCTGAATTCAGCGTTGCTCATCATTGGCGTGGAATGAAATCAAAAGATGGAATTCTGGGAGCAGAATGACTGATCCAGAGCTAAATTAGACTTAAAGAGCTGGTGCTGAAGACAACACTGGGTAAGTCTGGCTGCTCTAGGAAGAGGTTTCAAGGTCTCCACAGCTGCAAAATTACTTTTTTTGGTGGCTTATTGCACCATCTGAAGTGTACAATGGCACTATCCTCATTCTCCAAGTGAAAAGTGGGGTTGGTGTAAAGGAAAGAGGAAGTGTAATGTTCATTTCAGTCAATATTACCCATCTAAAATGAGGTAGCTACATTAATTTTTTATATTTTTTTAAATTTTTTCCTTTAGAAGGCAAATTATCTGATTCTACAGGATCCTGTCATAAATTAATCCACATCAGAGGATCATTCTGAGCATTAGGAATGGAAGAGGGGTGAATCAAAGTGAGCTAAATACTTCATTTCAGACTATTGCCTCTGATTTGCAAACCTGTTCTGCTGAGAATTCTTTTTCCAACATTAAAGCAGTAATTTACTCAGCGGTAACAATGACAGACACCTCCAAATTAGTTAATTATTAGGCCTTGGACTCTCCAGATTCTGATATAAACTAATTTTCCCCTTTGAAGCCTATAATTTTAATTCTCTGCTCTTGATCACAGGCTTCTCACAGGGAGCAGATGAGGCTTCAGAATTATTTACCAGGCTTAGTGTGATGGGCGCTCTTAATGACTCCTGCTCAGTGATTTTTCCAACTTCGTTAACTCCACTTGACGTCTGGACCCGCTCCTCCCAGATCCACGGAGCTGCCACGTCTCCTCGGATGTCTGTCTTTGCAGAGCCCTAAGAATTCCCTGAGGCTGAGTTATCAGCTGGTTTTCATCTCATTTTGATTTTTTTAATATTATTTCTCCCCCCTGCCCCCTCCCTGCTTTTCTGGGCTTTTGTTTAGATCCAGAGAAATCAATAAATACCCCAGCAAAAGGCATTCCTGGAAGGTTGGGGTGCATGGAGCCACAGGAGCCATTAAAAGTGTCTGCAGGGCACAGTTCCCAGGCCGTGCGTGTGGGGGTGGGATTTCTCTCATTTTAATATCAGATGTCTGCAAATTATTGAAGTCTGTGCAAGTCACTCAATTCTGCCTTTACAGCCTCCAGACACCCCTTCCCTCCCCGGCCTCCAGGTTCAATTTCATTCAAGGCCTCTATAAACCTGCTTAAAAGGAAAATAAAAGCAAAGCCAACCAACCGAAACACCCAGAGCGGGTTTTCCTTCGCAGCAGGTAGAGTTTGAAGGCTGTCAGACAGGGCTGTCTCTGAGCATCTCAGGGATTTTTAAAATCCATTTTACTCCCAGCTGCTCTCTCCTCTCCTAGGTTTTCCTCACCAGAGACTCTCTTAACCCCAGCCCATCACAGCTGACTTAAAGCCCTGCAAGTCAAATAAAGAGCAGCCACATTTTCAGCAGAGCAGGGTCAGTTCTGGTTTAATTCCAAATGGAAAGCCAGGTGCTTCAAGTGCACTTTGCAAGAGGGGGTTAAGTTACAAAAATAAACTTCCTCGCACTGGCACAAGCTCGTGGAGAAGGAGCAAAAGAAAAATTAAGCTCATCCAATTCTATACAGCTTGGCAGGAGATGGGAAAAGCAGAGCAGGGTTTCTAGGAAAGCTCAGGGAAAGTCACTGCTTAGAAAGCTGATCTGGTGAATTTTGCTTTTTACCTTTTTTTTTTTTTTTTTTTTTTTTCCCTGGATTCTCACAAAACCACACAGGCCAGGAGGGATTGACTTCAGCGTCTGCCACAGTGCACCGGTCCAGAAAGAAGCTTTGTGCAGATGATTCTGTGTGTGCTGAGCCCGGTTTGGAGAGATAAAAAAGAAAGTCCCAAAGTGCAAAGAGCAAAATCCTCTTAGAAGTTTCCAGCCATGTGGAAAGCCAGCCACAGCTCACGTCTTTATCTCTACTGGCAGTTAAAAAAACATTTCAGTTATGACCTTAAAATGAGAGTCAGGTCTCTCCAGATCCCTCGGAAAGACAAGGATTGGATTTGGAGGGGTGAAACTCATCCCATTCCCCTTCTCTCTCAAACTCTTCTCATCCTGCAGAGCGTCTGGACCTTCTCCAGGTGCCCATGGTCCTGGTTTTCCAGCAGGTCTCTGCTCCCACTTTTCCAAGGAATTTGGTGCACGCTGATAAAGAGGGTTGGGATCCTCGAGTGGCTTTGCTTGACATCCCTGAGCGCTGGATGATGGGAGTGGGACTTTTCCTCTGGTACAGGCACGGACTGTGATCCTCTGGAATAGGTGGAATCAAGGGGAACAAGGATTCCTTGAGCATTTTTTTCCTTTGTGACCCCATCAGCAAAATGGAAACTTGCGGGGAATTGATTTATGGATATTTGATATCCACAAAAAAAGCACGACGTGAATAAATCAGTGAATGCTGCTGTTTAAAGGTAGCTGTGCACAAAAATAAAACTGTTGGTGTTTTGGTTTTCAGGAGCATCTCAGATGGTGTTGGACACCTTTGTCTGGAAAAGGGAATAAAGGCCTTCAATCACCATGACCAGCTTGGAGAAAAGGAAAATGACTCTCCTTTTAAAAAAGCTGGAAGGTTCAAAATTCTTCCAACATTTTGAAGGTCTGACCACGCCCTCAATCCCACTGGGAAGATGGAGCAGTAATCACAGGATTTTTTCACTTGCATATTCCACATAATGGAGGAAAAACAAGGTAAGAGCACCTGGATACAACCAAAATGGGGAAATCCAAGGATTGTAGGAGTTGTCCCGGTCTTTGCCTGGAGGGATTTTTAGGCATCCCTCACTCTGGAAGACAAGTAAATAGGAGGAAACACCCGGCTTCTTTTAAAAAGAAAATAAATTCCTAATCCTCAGAGGTACAGAAGAAACGTTAAAGAGGCAAAATGGAAAAAAATTTCCAGTTTGAGAAAGTAAATCAAGAGCCTAAATTTATTTTTGCAGAAGTCTGATGAAGTTTAAGTCCATAATAAGCCCAGGGTGGGAGGGGGGAAGGCAGTGAGAGGGGCTGACTCATGTTTTTTGAATGTTTGGGGTTAGCACCAGTGTGTTTGGCGAATTCTTCTGTGTACTTAATACGTGTGAAGGAAATTATAATTGGTCCATAGATGATTTGTTAACTAAAAATAGGGGCTAAAGCTGTAAAAATATTTGTAACATAAAATTTCAGCAGCTCTTCATCATTCTTTAGTGCTTTTCCCCAAACACGTTGCGAACTATGGGGTCTCTAAACACCTCTCCGGGGTAATTTATTGGAGAGCTGATGGCAAAGCTGAAGATGAATTTCAGCACTTGGGGTGAGATCTGCAAAAGCAGCTGAACCAGACGAGGACCTACCGAGGTAATGGAGCAACGGCTTCTCCATCACAACACGGAATTCCCTCGCTGGCCTCGGTGTTGTCACCCTGCCAGCACCTTTTGGGCTCTTAGGAATTTGGATTTCTGAGTGAGGGTGCAGCAGTTGAGATTTGGCTGCTCAAGCTCGGTGGTTGAAAATGTCCCCAAAGCCATAAACTCATCCCAGGATTTGCCGATCATTTGCTGTTATCTTTCTGGTCATGATTTTTCACGTTGTTTCCATATTTTGAACAACTTTCTGCCCACCTTTGGCCACTTCTTCCTTTGAAAAAACAGCAAAAAACCCTTTTTGGACACCCCTTTTTCATGCAGCCCGAACAGGAATGTTCCCAGATGTCCTCAGCAAGCTTTGCATGAGAGAGGAGCCCTGAGTGAGTCAGCCCTGTGTGGTCTCACTCGTTACGTGGCACGTCACCTCATTTTTTTGGGTACACGTAGGGAAAGTCACAGGGTGAAGCTGGAATTGATTGAAAGTCCAGTTGAACTTGGTGGAAAAATTCCTCTCTTGACCTTCCCAAGCTCTGGCTGCTTTCCAGGCTCATGATGTTCACACCTCCTTAATGCAACCCCCGGCACTTGAGTCATGTCGAGCTGGGGCGGGGGAAATGTCAGGTAATGTGGCCTCAGCAGCCACCCCGGAGGGGACTCAGCCTTTCCCAGCTCTGCCACGCTCCAGCCCGGAGTTTATGACGTGTTCCTTGTCCCAGTGCATCCCAACCGAGCGGCAGATTTTGCTTTTCCTCGCTCTGCACGCGATGACGGCAGCCGGCGGAACGTGAGCTGCCCCCAACACCTCGCCCTTGACCTCGGCCTTGCTCCCGCTCCTCTCCACGAGCTCTGCCCCCTTCCCAGACGTCCCCCCCTCCTCTTCCTCTCCCCAGTCCCATGACAGGGCCTGGCCGGCTCCAAAAACCTGTCAGCTGGAGTTTCAGCCTGGCTGAAATTATGGGAGATGTTTTGTGGAATGGCCGAGGCCTGCTCAGTGTTACCTCCCTGTCACTTCTCATTTGCCCTTTATTAATAGGTGGATGAACTTGAGCAAATCCCACAAATTCCTCTGCTTTCCTCTTTTTGCCTCGCTGTCTCATCTCTCTTTTGCTGCTCTGCTCCTCTCAACCAACCCCTTCTCCCTCTTCAAGCCCAAGTCAAAATTCAACATTAAAACCACTGTCCCTTAAACAGTTTTCAAGTGTGTGAAAAGAACCTCAACATCAAAGTTATTTCTTCTTTCAGAAGGAGTGCAGAGCTTGGGAGGGAACTTATCTGGCAATGGGAGCACCCTGCTGGCAGTCATTTAATTTCATTTTAAATTTAAATCTCCACCATGGGGTCATGAAGGAAAAAAAAGCTGAAGAAATCCTTGTCCCTCTTGCTGTCACCTATTCCACAGGTCCAGAGCAGCTGCCTGCACCAGAGAGAAGGCACAGCCTCCACATCCAGCAATGGAATTTTTTCCCTTAGGGGGAATTCTGCTGCTTGAAGGCACTGGATTGAATTACAGGTCACATCTTTAGTCAGGATGAGATCAGCAGTTACACATGGCAAAGCCAGCTTTCACTTATCCAGGTAATTATCCACCCATTCCCTCCCTGCATTGCCAGGGGATGCCCTGGTTTGAACTGATGTCAAAACACGGAGGAAAAGTTTGGAGAAGTTGGAATCATGGAATCATGGATGAGCTGGTTGCCCCATGGGTGGAATATCTCAGCAGTGTGGGAAGCCAGTGTCCAGCAGTGCTGGAGTCAATGGTTTCCTGAAGTCAGAAATCACAAGGAAAAGCAAATTCTGTCCCAGATGGATCCAGTAGGTTGTTTGTTGTGACCCCCAGGCTTTAGACTGAGAATAAATGGGCATTTTATTAAATAAAAGATTGCTGAATAAAAAAATAATGAATACATATTTTATTAAACAAAAATTTTATTAAATACAAAAATTCCTCACATTACCATTTTATGTTCGGCCCAGTTTTTCAAGAAGCAAGGCCACCATTATCCACCTTCTTTTCATCTACCTAAAGAGAAAAACAAAACAAAACACCTTATTGTTTTCTTAGAAAAGAAACCTCACCCAGCCATCAGCATCCCCATCCCTGGAGATGTCCCAGGACAGGTTGGAGAGGGTTGGAGCAACCTGGGACAGTGGAATGGGGTGGTCTTGGAGGTCCCTTCCAACCCAAACCACTCTGGGATTCTAAAAAAGGTGGGTTTTTTTGTTGGTTCTGGATTTCTGCGACTCATTGAGATCTCCCATCCCACCAAATCCCTTTCCATCCACTGAGGAAGGAGGGAACTCCTCATGGAGTTTGTCCTGCTCAGCCTGTGAGAGATTGTTGGGGTTTTTGGAATCTGAGCTTATTGGATGCACGTGATGAAGGGCTTTAAAAAACTCATTTGATCTTCTTGTTGAATTTGTAAGGGTTTAATAACTCAGCTGGGTAAAAATCAAACCTCGATTTGATTCTTGTGGGTCCCTTCCAGCTCAGGAGATTCCATCATTCAATCACTGTCGCAACAACACCACTGCTAAAAACGTAATTAATTATTTTATTAATCAAAACCAACAAATGTTTCAGTTCTTTTAGCACAAATGTGACATTTTTTTCTGTAATTGAGGACCTCCCTCGATTTCCATGTGAGCACTTGAGCGTGGGCTTAACCTGCAGCTCATTTTCAGACTCTTGGCTGAACCAAGGCTTTGATATCAATTATTTTTCTTCTTCCCCCTCATCATTTCTCACCCCTTTCCTCATCTGCTCCTTCCAATCGCACCTTGTTTCGTATAAATAAACCCTAAGCTGATGTCATTTTTTGTCCTATAGACAATTGTTTATGTTGAAACAGTTCTGCTGTTTTTTTCAGAGCTGAAGGCAACCTGAAAGATCCAGGTGCAGAAACCCATAGCTCAGTGGTTTAAAACCAACGTGTGGATGGATCCAGGTAAATTTACATTAATTAGCTGGACTTCTCAACTGCTCTCCTGCGTTTTTCCCCCCCCACCTGTTGTTCCTTTGCTAAATAAAAACATTATCTTGCTTCACACTGTTTAAATTTGCTTCTAGGCTGACACAGAACTGAGGTGGGTTTTGCTTGGCAAAGAAAAATATTGCAAAGATTGCTGAAAACTCTGATTTCTATGTGATTTTTTTTTTTGTATTTTGCCCTCACAGGTGAATTCAACCCAGATCTGCAAATGAGGTGAGTCTAATTTAAACTCCTGGCTGCTTTATCGGTGAAGTGACAAATTTGCTGGAACTGTTTCCTGAGGATATTTGTTTTCTTTTCCCCACTTATGCTGAGAGTGGGGACATTATTTTTCTGTAGGAAGGCCACTTCCAGCTGAAACAGCTCCAGGCTTTGCTAAAATATAAATTTGTTTAAATGACTTCTACAGAAAAAGAAATAATAAAAACACCCCCTGAAAAGAGCAGGACCTCGATCAAAATTTGGTTCCTCGGGCTTCATTAACAACTTTTCCACAATTTTTTTTCTATACCTTGGGAATGTGATGTTACCTCTTATTTATGAATTGGCAGAAAATATGAAAAACGCTCCCTTTGTCTCATCTCTGTGCACTGATTTGTACAGGTTTTATAATAACTCTGTGTAATTAAGTGTCACTTGAGGGTCCCTTTATCAAGGCGGAATAGTGCACACATTTATGTTTTTATATATATAAGAATGCAGCCTTTCATCTTTTGGTGCCTTGATCTGTAGTGACCGTGATAATTCTTGCTTTGTGCCCGGGCTCTTTGATCCAGGGACATTTCCAGCTCTGTCACTTTTGGGAGTCCCTGGCTGAGTGAGGACTTTGTTCTTTGTTGGGCCCACCACAACATTCCCTGTTTCCTAAAACACAGCAGATGTCCCAGCTCCCGCTGTAAGGTAGGGCTGGAACCACCCCTGGCCCGTTCAGTGTTCAAAATTCAATGGGTTCCTCTTAGAAAACGGCAATTAAAATTATATATTATCACCACGGTTTGGGGTTTTGCCCCTGGGTAATTCACTGAAAGCTGCTGGAGAACAGAACGACCCCTTTCCTTTCTGACTTCTCTGTCACGCTCGTATTTCACAACAGCAACTTCTCTGCACAGATGGACACACAGAAAATTGTGAGGCTGGGACTTGCCTTCAGCAGAAAATTGAGCTCTGCTAACTTGGATCCTCTTTTGTGCACGTGAGCCAGAAGGAGAAACCACTTTTGCTTTTCTACAGCATTTGAATCGTGTTTGGGATAGAGGGAGAAGGGCCCCCAATGGGGAAACGGAGGGTGGGTGTCACCACAGGTCATCCTTACAAAATAATAATATAAATTTAATAACAGAAAAGAATTTTTTGGTTCCAAAATCACGCTCCAGGCTCCATCAGCGCAAATCCCTGCTGCCATCAAACCCCAAAGGTTCAGATGAAGTGTCCTGGAGCAGGCCCATCTCTTTTTCACTTTTCAGAGCCCAGCAGTCCCATGATGCTGCTGAACTGAATTGGCCAAAGATAGAAAAATCACCAACTTACTTTTTAAATATTTTCCTGTATTTTTCCCTTTCATCTTCAGAATATGCAATAAAATTAAAATAAATGGAAACAAGGAAAAGAAGCTAAGCTGAGACTAGATTTTACTTCCTAATTTCTTGCTGCTGAAATTACAGTGCCATTTGGGGAGAGAAGGAAATGAAGGAAATATTTTTTTTCTGTGAGTTTTCACCAACTTAAACTGGTTTTTTTTTTTTTTGGAGTAGCTGGTACCATGAGACACAACGATGCTGAACATCACCTTGTTGTGCAGGTGACAGGATTTGGCCTGACCAAATGATTAAACCCCAGAATACAAACCCTAAATAATTATAGGTTAAACCATATCTAAAAACTGTTTGGCCACAGACAGATTTGTATCCAGCTGGTTTAGTGTCAGGACTGAAACCAGCCCTGTGCTGCCCCAGATTTCCCCTCTGAGGGATTCACCTGCCTCCCTGGGATGTTATGAGACAGCTCCAACAATCCCAGACTTCTGCCAGTCCCTTTTCTACTGGAACTCAGCAGCTTTCCCAGGAAGGGTTTCTCCAGCCCCTTTTCTCTTGGGGAGTCTCTCCAGCCCCTTTTCTCCTGGTGAGGGTTTTTCCAGCCTCTTTTCTCCTGGGAAGGGTTTCTCCAGCCCCTTTTCTCCCAGGAAGGGTTTCTCCAGCTGCTTTTCTCCCTGGAAGAGTTTCTCCAAAAACCCTGGGGAGGG
Organism: Poecile atricapillus; assembly: GCF_030490865.1. Classification (NCBI taxonomy): domain Eukaryota; kingdom Metazoa; phylum Chordata; class Aves; order Passeriformes; family Paridae; genus Poecile; species Poecile atricapillus. The sequence goes on along the minus strand of NC_081250.1, from coordinate 2,140,919 downwards.
TTTCTCCAAGCCCCTTTTCTCCCGAGAAGTGTTTCCCCAGCCCATTTCTCTTGGGGAGGTTTTCTACAGCCCCTTTTCTCCTGAGGAAGGTTTCTCCAGCCCCTTTTCTCCCTGGAAGGGTTTCCCCAGCCCCTTTTCTTCTGGAACTCAGCAGCTTTCCCTGGGAGGGTCTCTCTTGGTGAGGGTTTCCCCTTTTCTCCCAGGGAGTGTCTCTCCAGCCCCTTTTCTCTTGGTGAGGGTTTCTCCAGCCCCTTTTCTTCCTGTTGAGGGTTTCTCCAGCCCCTTTTCTTCCTGTTGAGGGTCTCTCCAACCCCTTTTCTCCTGGAAGGGTTTCTCCATCCCATTTTCTCTTGGTGAGGGTTTCACCAACCCCTTTTCTCCTGGTGAGGGTTTCTCCAGCCCCTTTTCTCCCAGGAAGTGTTTCCCCAGCCCTTTTCTCTTGGTGAGGGTTTCTCCAGCCCCTTTTCTCCTGGGGAAGGTTTCTCCAGCCCCTTTTCTCCTGGTGAGGGTTTCTCCAGCCCCTTTTCTTCCTGTTGAGGGTTTCTCCAGCCCCTTTTTCTCCTGTTGAGGGTCTCTCCAACCCCTTTTCTCTTGGGGAGGGTTTCTCCAAGCCCCTTTTCTCCCGAGAAATGTTTCCCCAGCCCTTTTCTCTTGGGGAGGTTTTCTATAGCCCCTTTTCTCTTGGTGAGAGTTTCTACAGCCCCATTTCTCCTGAGGAAGGTTTCTCCAGCCCCTTTTCTCCCTGGAAGGGTTTCCCCAGCCCCTTTTCTTCTGGAGGGTCTCTCCAGGGCCGTCTCGCTGCTGTAAGCTGAGCCAGTCAGGCAGGAGGTTTTAGCCCGCCTGAGGAATTTGGAGGAAGGGTTTCTAAGCCTCTCAGTGCATAAGCCATGCGAGCATATGGCCACAAATCCCATAAGCTCGGTCACTTAGTGGTGATACAAAGCACTCGATGGGCTCCGCGGAATAATGCCGCTCTGATGGAAGGGTGGATGCAGCAGGGAAGGCTCGGAGCCTCGGGAGGGGCTCCACGGGCTTTGCTGTCCCAGGAAAAGTGGCAAATGTCCTCTTGCCACAGGGCGATTCCTCTGGGCAGCCGCATTTTGGGGATCGCTATGCAGAGACAGAGCTCTAAGCATCCTCAGCATGGGAGGAGGTTTGGGGAGAGCAGTGCTGGTGTCCCCAGGGCACAGCTGAGCCTTCCCCTCTCACCCCTTGGCTGAAGGATGAAGAGAGGCGGTTCAGCCTTCTCATCCCCCCCTGCTCCCCCGAAAAGTGCCTCAGAGATGAGAGGATGACAGAACATCCCGGGCTGGACGGGACACAGAGCGATCATCCAGTCCCGCTCCTGACCCTGCACAGGACGGTGCCAGAAATCCCATCCCGTGCCCGACAGCCTTGTCCAAACACTCCTGGAGCTCTGGCAGCTTTGGGAACGTCACCATTTCCCTGCAGACCGTGATATTTGGGCTTTGCGTCTTGTTTTGGGTGCCGTGAGCATCACCAGCCCAAAACGCAACCCCCTCGTGCCAAAACCCAAGACACCATAAAGGATTTTTTTTTTTTTTTTTTTTTTTTTTTTTTTTTCCCCGATTCACTTCTATTTAGTTACGAGCCGATCGCGGCATTTCCTACCGGGGCTCGCTGAGCAGCACCACCCCCTTCCTCCCCTCTCAGATGTCCCGGGGCTGAAGAGGCTAATCCTTTACATTAACCAGCCCATTAACCATTGTGCCTGTAAAAACACCCAGCCTGTCACAATGACTCCTGGCTCTGCTCCCTCCTGTCCATCAACTTGATCGAAGATAATGTGTAAGGGGATAGCTCGGCCGCTGCGTGCTGTTGACACTGAGAAGAAAGATGCCGAGGCTGGAGTGGCACTCAGGTTACAGATGAGCTGGAAAATCCACCCACTCCCGAGAGTGGTGACAGCTTTGTACACAAACTCCTGCTGCCCGCGGTGCCGCCACCGCAGCGGCTGCGGCTCCGCAAGGGCTTGGCAGGCAGGGCTCCGAGGAGCCAGCAGGGCCGGGGGATGCTGCTGGAGCTCAGCTGGGACCGCTCCTTTTAAACCCTGGTGTTGGAGCATGAGCGGGACAAGTTTTCAGCTTGAGAGAAACCAATCGTGGGGATCTGCTCTCTTTCCTTTCTGGGCTGGGCAGTGGAGGAGTTGGATGCTGTGGTGGCCGCGAGTTGCTCCTGCAAACGCTCCAGGCTCTGGTGGATAATTCCTAAAAGCCCTCTCAGCCTGCTGCCAGAATTTTATGACATCAGGGCCCGCAGTGTCCCACTGAGAAGCCCTGCCTTGTCCCCCAGCTCTGACACCAGCACTCCCCACTCCACTGCTTCATCCCACACCAGGAGTTCTATAAACGCTTCGAGGCAAGCCTTCAATATTGGCTTTTATTGTCATTTATTGCTATCTATGTCAGCTGAGTCCTCCCTTTTTAAACCTTTACACTGGAGCATGAGTGGGACAAGTTTTCATCTTGAGAGAAATCAATCGTGGGGATCTGCTCTCTTTCCTTTTTGGGCTGGGCAGCACCAAGGGCAGTGGTGGAGTTGGATGCACAGAGCTGTGGTGGCTGTGAGTCGCTGATGGAAACACTCCAGGCTGTGGTGGATAATTCCTAAAAGCCCTCCCAGCCTGCTGCCAGAATTTTGGCATCCCAGCCAGCAGTGTCCCATCCAGGACACCAGCGCTGCCCACTCCACTTCTTCACCTCACAGCAAGAGTTTTATAAATACTTAAGGCAAGGCTTCAATATTAACTTTTTTCTTTAACTTTGCCAGCTGGGTCATCTCTTTCTAAACCTTGATGTTGGAGCATAAGTGGAATAAATGATCAGCTTAAGAGAAATCAAACAGGGGGATCTGCTCACCCTCCTTTTTTGGGCTGGGCAGATGGAGGGGTTGGATGCACAAGAGCCTGGTGGGGGCCAAGAGTTGCTCTTGCAAACACTCCAGGCTTCAGTGGATAATTCTTAAATGCCATCTCTGGGATGTGTGGCACTCTGCTGCCAGAATTTTGGCATCCAACCCAAAGCATCAGGACCAGCAGTGTCCCTCCCTGGGACAAGCCCTGCCTTGTGCTCTGACACCAACACTCCCCTGCTTCACCTCACACCAGGAGTTTTATAAATACTTCAAGGCAAGGCTTCAATATTAATTTTTTTTTTCTTTTTTATTTAACTTTGCCCCCCAAAAGTGTGTTTTTCTGATTCTTTTTTTTCCATGGGAAAAGGTTAAAAAGTCAGCTTCCAACCTGCGGTGGCTCAGCCCGAAGCAGAACATTTCAGTTTTATCAGCTGGCACGGAGGGATCTGTTTCAAATCATTTTTGACAGCATATTAAGCTGCATTTCTATCCCAGCTTGAAACTGGCCCGCCCATTGTCATTCCCTGTCTCTGGAAACAACTCGCTTTTCTCCCTCTGAAACCCAGGTGAAAGAGCCGAGTGCGGGAATCACTGGGACATGAACTTGGCTCAGAGGAGAACAAGAGGGGCTTGGATTTTCAGAATGTGGATCCAACAAAGGAGCAGTTTGATTTTCACTCGATCTGAGAACAGCCCGTGCAGCCAGGTCGGATAGACTGAAACACAACACTGCAGAAATCCTGCGTGTCCCTTGCCTCAGACATTTATTCACCAGCAGGCATGGCCAGACTTCACTGCTGGCTGCGACATTCCATGGAACAGCACGAATATGGAATAAAGGCTGCTGAGTTCTCCAGGATTTCCTAGGAAGGATGCAATATGTTGGGATTAGGTGCAGTTTTTAGGATAGAAGCTCACAGAGAAGGATTATTCATTGGAATGCTGGAAAATGATTGAAATGGAAAAAAAAATGATCAAAACTGTCTTGATATTTTTTTTTTTTCATGCACAGCCCTTCACTGCTGATGTAGCAGCTCCTCTTACAAAGGCAGAAAATGGAGTAACAGAAAATTATTCCTGGTTTTCCCAGAGAAGTTGTGTCTGCCACAGCCCTGGAAATGTTCAAGGCCATGTTGGACAGGGATTGGAGCAACCTGGAACAATGGAAGCTGTCCCTGCCCAAGGCTGGAACAAGAATTTTAAGGTTCCTTTCAATCCAAACTATTCCATGATCCTGATTCTAAGATTTAAAGAGTCTGGGGACTGTTGTGAGTCCAGCTGTGGGAGATGAGGTCAGAATTTGTGTTGAGATCTAAACTTTCTCCAAGGAGAAAGAATTCATTATCGTATAATGAATACTTTCCCTCAATAATTATGTCAAATTCTTTTTCCAATGGTTCACATAGAAATAAAAGGGGCTGATGGCAGATCTCTGATTGCCTAAGCCGAGATGTCTCTGTTTAGCTCCTCCTGACTTTATGTCAGGAGCAGGAGTGGCACTTCCCTGCTCCTGCCCCATCACCCATGAGGAGTTAATGGGATGTGATGCCAAACACTTCATTTCAGTTTGGATAGGAACCAGCAGCTCAAGTCAAGAGCACTTTAGAACCCAAGCTCAAACTTGCTGGTCCTGTTTCACCCTCGAAGAAAAGCTGGTTTTAGTGTTTCCTCTGGGTGTCCAATCTAATAAAACCCTGCCTCTCCCTGCTGTATCTGCTGGTTGCAACAAGATGGTCTTTCGGCAAAGGGCAGAGATGTTGAAAACTCCATGAGGAAACATCTGGAAGGTGCACTCAGCTGATTTCAGCACCTTATTTCCCTCTATAATGGGCTCTTAGGGAAATTAATTAGAATGACCTTCCTAAAGCCAGAATTGCCAGTGGTATCTGCCCTTATCCATGGAAATAATAAAGGAAGGGATGCCAGGAGATCATCACTGCTCAATTCCTCTAAGAGGAGATGCACTTTTGGGGAGTGAAGTGCTGATAAATCTCCTTTCTTGCCCTAGGGAGGAGAATGGGCGCTGGTCAGTCTGTTAATAATTGTTTTATCATTTTAATAATTTCGTTCCCCAAGGACACTGGGCATTACATGGATAGGTGACAACAACAATTCAGCTTTGGAGATCTCAGTGAGAAAGGTTGGGATGAGGAAGATTAAGAGAGAGAGATTTAGAAAAATAACACAGAAAGCAGCAGCATTGCATTACAAGCCCTTCATCCTGGAATCTGGAAAAATATGGAGACTTTTGTTTAACAGATGCAGGAATTCAGCTTTATTTTTGTTCCCTTCTTTTCCTTTAACAAGGAATCCTGAGTTGAACTCCTTGCAGCCCTCTGCCTTTGGCTGGCTCCCACAGGCTTTTCCCTGCAAACCCTGGAGTGAATCGTTTAATCCCCTGGACGGGATTTAGGGAAGCTCTGGAGCAGCTCCCTCATTCCCTGGCGGTGGCTGGGCCAGCCCACGCATGTTCCCGACTCCTTCGGGATCCGTTTCCCTGTGTGCTCCTGCATTCCTTTGGTCACAGGGGTGTAGGAAATGATCCCGTTGTTTCTCTTATATAAGGAAATGCCCTGGCAGAGCCAGCCTCGATTTTGTCATTCAGCTTCCATGCCTCCTCTCTCCTCCTCCCCTGTTTCTGCTGCTCGTAAAAGCAGCCACGAGGCCACCACAGGAATCATTAATCCAGCGAGGCGGGGAGGTCTCCATACCAATGTTGCTGACTTGGGCTTTCAGCAGAGGTTTGCAGGGCTTTTCTAGCCTGGGCTTTCCCCTCCAGGGCTTGGGGCTCAGTGCTGGTGGACATGGGAGAGGACTTGGCCCGACAAAATGCAGGAGTTGGTGGTTCCAGTAACCACTGGCTCCAAGCGAAGACAGAAAGCCAGGAGGGGAGGCATCGGGGTGAGGGAGGAATTTCCACCACAGCGTGATGTTGGCTTTGTGATTCAATACAATCAACATGTGGGGATTTTATTTCTCCTTCTCCTTCTTCTTCTCTTTCTCCTTCTTCTCCTTCTTCTCCTTCTTCTCCTTCTTCTCCTTCTTCTCCTTCTTCTCCTTCTTCTCCTTCTTCTCCTTCCTATCTTTCTCTTTCTTGTCCTCCTTCTCCTTCTCCTTCTCCTTCTCCTTCTCCTTCTCCTTCTCCTTCTCCTTCTCCTTCTCCTTCTCCTTCTCCTTCTCCTTCTCCTTCTCCTTCTCCTTCTCCTTCTCCTTCTCCTTCTCCTTCTCCTTCTCCTTCTCCTCCTCGCTCTCCTCCTCCTTCTTTTCCTGTCTTGGATGAAACTGGATGTGGTCTCCCTACAACAGACTCCAAGATCCTTCCAAAGATCCAAGGGCAAACCTGCCACATCAGGGAAGGCACCAGGGACATCCATCACAGTGCTTCTGAGCTCAAGACATCTCAAAAAACATCTCCCACCTGTACATTAGAGCCAAAAACCTTGAGTTTGGGGAACAGGTAGAATACTTTTCCTCCAAAGCCCAGGTGCTGGTGGTGGATGTGTCTAGAAAAGCTGTGGAGAAGCTGTAGCCCCACACATTCCATGTATTTTCCATACTTACTGCAAGTAGCTGGAGCTCTGGAGTAATTTACACCATGCAGAGCATTCCCTCATGGTGTGGTGGCTTCACAGAACAGCCAGGTTTATTTTTCTGCCACTGTCTTCCCTCATGGCTGGCACTTCCTGAAGAGACAGCTCTGTGATGAAAATAGGGTTGGTATTTGGAAATTTATTTTTTTTTTTCACTTACAATAAAAAAAAAGCTGTGTCTGGATCAGGCTGCATTCAGCAAACATATATGAGTGTCTGAGCATATGCAAATGTAGCATTTTGTGGGATGGAAACATTCTGGGTTAACCTTTGTCAGAAAACAGAATTACCAATTTTCGTGTCGTCGTGACTTTCCATTTTCAGGACTGTTTTCTATGCTGTAAAAGCTATCACAATTATTAAATTATTATAATAGGCCTTATCAGTTTCATACATGTGAGACCTTTCTGTTTCCATCTACATATTTTTATTGTGTTCTCTTCCCTCAAAAAATTATTTTCAGGTTATTTTCATATAGCCAAGTGATTTTCTTCTTGAATATTTTGAACTATTTCAGAAAAGAAAAGTTCACATTTTTATGCAGACCTAGAATTATCTCAGAGGCAGACAAGGAAGGGAAATTACCGTGGATGCCAGGAGTGTGGAGCTGGGACTGGAGGTGCCTGGTGGGCATAGGAAGGGCATCAGGAATGTGGTGGGAAGGAAACAAAGGATTCCCAGAGCGTGAGGATGCTGGAAGGGAGGTGAAGATCGTCCACCATGTAGCTGTGCAGGTCTGGGCAGGACACCCCATGGACAATGAAACATGTTCATAATGATCAGGGAATGAGTCATCACAAGAGGGAATATCCAGGGTGAAATTCATCCCCCAAAATATGGCAATAAGGATGGATGGACTCTAGAAAGGACAGGGAATGTGGAGTTGGGGTCTGTCATGCATTTGGAACCATCTCACTGGGAGGATTCCCTGGGCTCCCTGTCCCTAAAGCTTCTCCAGGGAGAGATCCCATGTCCCTTATGATCTCCTGAGACACTGCAGGAAATAAATCCTTTATCCAGACCAGCAGCTGCAGGAAAACAGCTCTTAATGACACGCTTGACCATGGAATTCTAGGGTTTGGGTTGGAAGGCACCTTGAAACTCAACTTTTTCCACCCAGGGACACTTTCCGCTATCCCAGGTTTCTCCAAGTCCCATCCAGCCTGGCCTTGGACACTTCCAGGGGTGGGGAATGATGACTGAGGAATGATGGTTACTTGTTTCACTGACAATTTCTCTCTGGGACACTTTTGCAAGGGCTTTTGCCAGCAAATAAAATCCCATCCAACATCTTCTATTACTCCTCATGGTGCACCACTGCTCATGAGAAGAGATTTTGGCCATGAAACCCATAAAAAGTGACATTGTGGGCCAGACTGGTGGCTGGTGTCAGTTGAAATCTCTAGGGAGGTGCTGATTCACTCAAAGCTGGGGACACGTAACTCTTATTTTCTGTTTGGAAAATTAGACAAGCAATGTACGGGAAGGCTCAGCCTGGAATTTCCCGTCTGGAAATGCCATCTGGGAAAGGTACAGTGTCACCTAATTCAGTGGGTAATCGCAGCCACACGGTGATGACCACAGGGAAAAAGATGTCCTTCCCTTTCCAAGGATCTTCTGAGATCCTGAGGCTGCTGCTGTCTCGAGGGGAAAATGACTGTGAAAGAAAACATTCCTGGATCCATCTGCTCGCCAGCCTTTTCAGGTAAACAAGGCTCTCCCCATTTCTCATCTGCAGCACAGCTCCACATCATTCCAAGCAGTGGAAACCCTGCTTGTTTTCCTACCACCTCTCCCCAGAAACACTGCAAATCCCGATTTCCCGAAGTGCCAGGGCCGTGATCCTGGATTGCAGCAGTGCTAAGCCTCCTGTCGGTCCCAGCACCTGACTGGGAGCCCCAGCAGCCAGAGAGCTTTGCCCGGGCTCCAGAGCCCAGCACAGCCCGAGCTGGGGCTCAGCAGTGACAGGGCCCTCCTAGCATCCCCTTCCCTACCCTCTGAGCTCCATCAGTACAGGATTTGCCTCCTTCCCTCCCGGCAGCAATGTACAGGCTTGCACCGTCCTGCCGTGAGCTATCCCGTAAACAACAACAAAATGAGCTTATAACTTTAAGCCTCCCAATGAAATAAGAAGCTAATTTGCCCCATCACAGTGCTTGCCATCTGTAAGAATTAGTCCCAGGGGGAAATGAATAGAGCCATTATTCCTACTGGGCTCTTGGCTGTGTAATTCCTCCAGTGGTGAAACAGTAGACAGCGAGAGGAAAAACATAATACTTGTGTGACCAGGCTGCCATTGGCTAAAGGAGTTGTGTGTATCTTGTTCGTGAAATGAAGAGTCGGGCAGGCAGCTTAAGGGGTGACAGACCTCGCTGTCCCAAATGCTTCTTAGGCACCAAGTAATTAAAGCACCGTGTGGAGGGGATAATAGGGCCAGGAGGAAAATTAAAAGCGCATTTAGTGATGGCTGAGGCTTGGGTGCACTGCAAACCGTGGCAAATACCGGCCTCGGATTGTAATGATATTTATGCTTCCTCCAGAAGTTTCTCACTCCCTTTCTGTGTTCTCTTTTTTTTGGGGGGATGATGTTAAAAGGGAAGCGTGACAGCCCCTTAACCCTCGTGGGTCCATCCAAGCAGTTCAGGAGGTTGGATTCTGCCCTGCTGAAACTGGCCCTGTTTTGTACTACGTGAGGATGTGGCCTCTAATTTTTCAGCCCAGCCGAGCCCGAGCCGTGAAGTTTCACAAAGATTTTCCAGCCTTAAATAAAATTACTTTATCTGAGAGAAATTAACAAGGAGGACGTGATCACCAGGAGCAGGAGAGCAGAGGGAGGCTTCTGGCCAGGTAAAAAAAGGTGTTGGGAAAAAATGGATGCTGTCCCTGAACACAACCAAATAAAAGAAAAGTCAGTGTCATATCCAGGAGAGCATCTGGGAACTCACCTGAGCTCAAATCTTGCTGTCCAAACAAATGGAAATGCCTTGATTCCTGATGTCTGTATCGAGGAGTGAGGCACAGTCAGAGAAACTCCTGATGTGTGTGAAAGACCTGCCCGATGCCACACAAGAATTCCCAGCTCAGGGACTTTCCCCCCAAACCACTTGGCTTTCCTTTGTCCCATTTATTCTGATGCTCTTTGTGCTTTGCCAGTGAAGAAATAAATGAGTCTGCTCATGACAGGACCTCCCTGGTTCGGCTTAGATGCACCCATTTTGCGTCCAAAATGGAGAATCTTGGAGTCTGTAAGGAGAAAAAAAAGCATCATGGGACTGTCACCCCTTCAGCTGAGGGAAAGGCTGCTCTAGTAGGAGGGAGGGAGTCAAATTTGAGGACTTAGTAAGTGATTCCACATGATAAGCAGCTTTTCTTGTGCAGCCCAGCACCACTCCGTGCAGGCACTGGCTCCTGCCAACTTTTTGCTGCTGACACGACTTTCATAATTTTTGATTTGTTTTTCTGCCTAGAGGCAGAATAATGGAGGAAATAATGTCTCCATTGATGCTGCTGACCTGCCCTAATACTTTTGTTTGCTCTTTGCCTTGATGTTCCATGTGGCTTTTTAGTTTATTCAGTGCTATAGCTGAAATTGTCCCCTTCCCTTCCCTTCCCTTCCCTTCCCTTCCCTTCCCTTCCCTTCCCTTCCCTTCCCTTCCCTTCCCTTCCCTTCCCTTCCCTTCCCTTCCCTTCCCTTCCCTTCCCTTCCCTTCCCTTCCCTTCCCTTCCCTTCCCTTCCCTTCCCTTCCCTTCCCTTCCCTTCCCTTCCCTTCCCTTCCCTCCCCTCCCCCTCCCCTTCCCCTTCCCCTTCCCCTTCCCCTTCCCTTCCCTTCCCTTCCCTCTCCCAAACCTGGTGGAATTTGAGTATCATTTTCAGACTGACCACCTTGGACAGTGAATTAAAGACGAGTCCAGCGTTTCCACTGAGAACATGGAATAGGAGCACCAGGAAGGAAATTGGGAACCTTTGCTGTGTTCTCATAGAATCCTGGAATCCCAGGCTGGTCTGAGTTGGAAAGCCCATCCAGTCCTGCCCCTGCCATGGCAAGGACACTTCCCACTGTCCCAGGTTGCTCCAAGCCCTGTCCAACCTGGCCTTGGGCACATCCAGGGATCCAGGGACAGCCACAGCTTCTCTGGGAAATCCATTCCAGGGCCTCACCAGCCTCACAGGGAAGATTTTCTTCCCAATAACTGATCTAACCTTGTCCTCTGGCAGGGGAAGCCACCCCCCTTTGTCCTGTCCCTCCATCCCTTGTCCAAAGGGATGTCCAAAGTCCCTCTCCAGCTCTCTTGGAGGTCCTTTAAGCACTGGAAGGGGCTCCAAGGTCTCTCTGGAGATTTCTTTTCTCCAGGGTGAGCAATCTCAGCTCTCACAGCCTGGTGCTCTCTTTACAGCTGAGGTGCTCCAGCCCTCAGGGCACCTTGACGGCCCACAAATTTCTGACTCACAGCACATGTTGGCAATTTCTTTTTCACCTGTGCTTATGGAATAGATATTTTGGGTCCCGGTGAAAATATCTGCAGAGTTAGAACTTCAAAGAAAAGAGTTTTGTAGGTTTGGGTCTAAATGACCTGAAAATCCAAATTTTTTGCTGCTGTAAAGATCAGGAGTAGAAATTCCTTCGAAGCAGAAAAGGCTTCTTAAGGCATGGCAGGTTCCACAGGCTTTTCATGCCCGACAGCTGCCTTGGCTCTCCGTGTCCAGGAGGTGAGGTGGTGGAGTTCCGCACGAATGGTCTGGATGGGGAAAGAGCAGATTTCACATCTCCTCCAAGACCAGCAACTCCCACAGCTTTAGCTCCTAAAAAAAGAAGCCTTAACCAAACTAATTGCTTATCACATTGGGAGCTGGCAAGGGCTGTTTGGGGGTGAAGCGAATATTTGATGTCGAGAAAGAAAAAGTATTGTGTTACTGACTCAAGAAAAACACGTTGCAGCCAATTTGCACAGTTTGAGCTCGTTTCCATGGAGTTCCTGCAGGAGTGGGAGTAGATAGGAACTTGCTGTGGGATTTGCAAGTGCTGAAGCCCTGAAGTCTCTTTCTCCATCCACCCCACAAACTCGTCCAGCTACGAATTGCACAGGCACAGCTCAGCAGAGCCACTAACGGTGAGCCAAGGGTTTACTGGGCAGGGCCCAAGACAAAGCAGGGATTTCAGGAGGGGCAGCACCAGGCGCGTTGATTCCGTGCTCGCAGGCGAAGCCCGGCGGATTCGCACACACACGCAGTGGAAAAACGGAGGCTGGATTGCTCCGAGCTGCCATGACGTTAACAAGATGGCTCCCTGCAAACCTGTGACCCAAACTCAGATGTTCCTACTGGGAATATCACGGCACAGAGCATTACGTCAGCCCCACGCAGTTCCCGAAGAGCGGCTCTGCCTTTCCGCTCAGCGCTATATATTCCTGCCTTTCATCTCCTGGAGAATTACCAGGACTGCCTGTTCTAGGCATGGAAATCTGCCTCCAGATCCTAAAGCCAGTTCACACATCCCACAGAACATTTGTGCTCACATGGGTGGACAGCATCATAGGTCAAGGAAGCGTGGCTTGTGTTGCCTTCTCCGTGCCAACCTGGTGAGGTGATGGTGACCTTCTCCTGTCCCTGGACCTGGTCCAAGGGTGTGAGAAGGTCACCACCACCGGGGTAATGAGATGAACGGGAGGTCGAGGCAAATGGAAGCTTGGTGTGGAGAAATCTTCCTGCAGCAGAGAGGAAATTCAGTTAAAACAGCAGAAATGTCCCCAGGGATGTAACACAGGCAGCGTTGTATTGCCAGTGTTATTTAAAATTGGATTGGTCTCAGAATCCTAGGGTTGGTGGGGTCAGAGAAAGGGAAGCTTGTTCCAGCCCTTTGGAGGGATGAGATCCACACTGGAGAAGGTCTCAGCCTGCTCTGTAGGAGATTCCAGATGAAATGTGGTGCATCCACCCCAAAAGTCTCAGGATCGGTGTCCAGGGTTACATCACTGCCGAGTGACAGCAGATTTGTCTTATCTCAGACTCCATTTTGACAAGCCACTGCCAAACACCATGACCCTGCAGGCAGATTTAGGTTCAAAATGTGACATAAGAGGCATGGCTGAACCAAGAGCTGGATGTCTTTGAATCAACATCCACGTGCTCCTGGTGGTGGCTCTTAAGTCTGGATGCAAGCATTGGGAATTCCTGTTTTCAACTGATGCTCTTGACACCTACCCTGGCTGGAAGTGTTCAAAGCCAGGCTGGATAGGGCTTGGAACAACCTGGTCTAGTGGAAGGTGTCCCTGCCCATGGCACAGTGGTGGAACTGGAAAAATTTCAAGATTCTTTCCAAGCCAAACCATTCCGTGATTCCATAAATCCCCGTCTCTTTCCACGGGACACGTCTGGAGCTCATGTATGAAGAGTGGATTGTGTTTAGCTCACCTGTTGGAGTGCATGAAGAGGATGAGGATGCTCCAGATGGGATTTCATGGTGTGACAGGGATGAATCATTCCAACCACCTACTCTGCAGAGCTCCTGCATGCCATCCCCATGTCTGTGGAATGAAGCAGTCACGACAGAAGAATTCTGCTCCGTGAGTAGGTGGTCAGGAGAGTCCCATCTTCCTCCATTCCCTGGGAAAGGAGCCAGATTCTGGTCACCCTGACTGATGGATAGTTTGGGTTTTTACCAGACTTTTCATTCCCAGATGAGTTGTCTGTATTTATGAAGGAACCACAGCTCCCTTCTCAGATACGGACCCATCGTCCTTGCGAGAGGCTTCTCTGCCACTTCCAAGTTCCCATCTTGGACTGATGAGGGAGGTGCGGCTTTTTACCCAGCCCAGATAGAAAATCAGCCACCACCCAGCCCATGATTAGGGCCCCTCTCATTATTTTAATTTTGGGTTTGCAGTGAGACGAGCTGGCAGCCTTGCGCTGCGCTTGGCACTGCAGAAGAGTTTAATAATCACCTAATAAAACTTTTCATCTGGCTTCCCACATCTCTCCCTTTCCCAGCTCCGTGCCCTTCCCTGCACTCTCTATCAGGGAGACGGGGTTTAGCACAACACACATCACTGCTGTAGCAACCGGCTTCTCCCTCGCTGCTGCTGCTGCTACAGGTATTTGCAGGTACCATAATTTCACTGTCTCTAATCCAGCCCCAGAAATTCCAGCCAAAATTGCCACTTGTCATCTGCCTCTGTGAGTTTTGTCATGCCCATTTTTATGGGGTTCCTCGCTGTCGCCACAGATAAAGGAAATTTTGGATCTTTATTTTATGTTTGTCAGCAGAGCTTGGGAGTGGTTCAGTACTGAGATGGCTCAAGGTGTCTTCATAGTCCTGACTTTTCCAATGAAACCTTGAACTTCCCAGCCTGGATTCTTCCAAGGAAGGCCTGGGAATTCTGGCCTTGAGCAAAATGATGGATTTGGAGCTTAAAATCCTGATCAGCATCAGTCTGGGCTGACCCAAGGTGACTGCAATCCTGTCCCTCAGGGGCTACAGGTTCCCCTCTCTCCCTTGTGCTGTTAATGTCAGGCAGCAGCCTAAAAATAAATCCATGCAAGGGAACAGGACAGCTGGAAAATTAACATTTAAAAAAAAAAAAAAAAAATAAAAGAGGGAATGGAACTATAGATGTGCTATAATTGACAGTTCTTTACAAAAATTGCAGCTGAGCAGCAGGAGACAACTCTGCTTGTTTGTCTTGTATCAGATGCTCCCCTTTGGGCCAGGGAGAGGAAATGGAAATTACAACCCTCCCGAAAGCAGCGAAGCTTTCTTAGGAAAAAGCCATTTATGGAGGGCAGGGAGAGAATGAGAGACAGACGTGGCCAGAAGGAGCCCGGAGGAAAAGCAGGGAGCTGGCTGAGGGCACTGGGGAGCACGGCAGCACAGGGTCCCCGTGTGACAAATTCCCCAGGGTGCCAGAGGGAACTGTCCGGAATAATTTGCGATCCAGGATGCTGCTGGCAGCTCCTGGAATGAAAATGAGAGCAGAGAGACTCCTCGGGCCACTGGAACCAGAGGGGGCAGGTGAAGAGTCCTGTTTACAGCTATTTGTATTTCTAATTCTGTTTGGTTTGAGTTTTCCTCGCTAAACCCCAAATGAGGAGTTAATTCCTTTTCAGGTTCTGAGCCTTCGGTGGCTTTGGGGAGAAGCAATGGCACAGGACAGAGGGAAATGGAACTGATTCCTGCATGATGGTTTAAAATGTTCATCAGCCTGCAGCCTGAGGGCTTGAGAACATGCTAAAACTGACTTCAGAGCTCTTAAAAGTGCTGCAGATCCCCAGAAAAATAAACTTAATTAAGTTTATCGAGACATTTTTCTTGACCAGTTGATGGAACAGCACCATTTTCCTCACTTTAAAGTGGCTGCATTCACCGGATCTTGTGTCTTGCTTCCAAAGACCTCTTTTATCAACTCCAAGAAGAGCTGAGAATTACAAGCTCAGGTAGATTTCTACACCATAAACATCCCTGTTTCTGCTACTTGAATCCCACTGAACACAGTTTAACTCCTGAAATATCTGTGTAGGTGTTGCCTGGGGCAAATTCTGAGCTGAGTTTGTCAGCACCACTTGTGCTGGAAATAGGAAAAGTGTGCAAGGATTTCCGTGGAAAAGGGAAATCAGTAAGAGGGCTTCCTTGCATAGAATTTTATTTATCAAAAGTCTTGCAGAATGTGGAATTTAAGTTAAAAATTGCTTTGAAGGAGCCGTTTTGGGTGAATATTTCAGTGTTGTGCAAATTATACCAAGGCTTCAATGAAGTCGGGAGGACATGGGTGGGACCCACAGTCCAGAAGAGCAACTCCAGCTGTTCCCAGCTCTGGAATAATCTTGGGCTGAAACAAAGTTCACTGCCAATGGATGGAACAGCACCATTTTTGATGGATAGTGGGGGTTTTGCTGCGAGGAATCTCATCCAACATCTGCCCTGGGCTGACCTTGCTCGGGTTGTGAAATCCGAGAGGATCCTGGCCCTCGGTGGCCCAGCGTGTGTCCAAGTGCACTTGAGGAATGCCAGCAGGCAGAGAAGCTGGGTAAATGTCTGAGAAGGCAAAGTTTCCTGCTCTGTTATTGTTAAAAACACTTCTATAGGATCCTTTCTTGAAGAGGTCATTTTGTTTTGTTTCCCGTGCGCTTTTTTTCTAAAGTGAGTTTGGCATCTGATACCTTGTGCAATGTATAATCCCCGTGGTCCAAAGAGCTCGAGAGCGCCAGGAAATCCAGAATCTTGGCATGGATGTGGGGCCAGCTCCCACAGCACAGGGCTGCCTGACTTCTCTGTGTTTGTGGGATCTCTGTGACACCGGGGTACGTGGTGGACTCAGGAATCAGAATCTCTGGGCTCTGCCCCAGAGACCCTGGCAGGGAATCGCCCTCCCCTCCCGCCTGGTGCGGCCTGCAGGAGCCCCGGACAAAGAAGGTTTGTTCTTTCCAAAGAAATAAATGAGGACTGGAAGGAATAAAACACTGACTCTTGTGCCCCTTGAGGGGAGGGGAAGAGAGGCTGAAGGAGCGATGGATGGATCACTAGAAACATCTCTGCAGTGGGAGGTGTGTGCGTGGATGAACCGGGGATGGGCTATCCTGGAGGATCTGGATCTGTGGGTAAATCACATTTATTGTTCCACCTCACCTCCATGAGCTCCATAATTCATCTCTAGACTGACAGCACCTCAGCTTCTGAGCAGCCTGTGAGTTCCTAATTGGAATTATCAAAGGTACTGCTCTTTGCTCCCTGCTTTTCCAGGTGAAGTGCTCTCCCCCTTTTCCTCTCCAGAGTGACCTGAAGCTCAGGATGGGATCCAAACAGCGTCCTTGTGAAAAGGCTGCACCACACCTGGAGCACTGAGCAGGATTATTTTCCTTTATGGAATACAGACATTTTGGTAATAATAAAATTATTTCCATTGACATCCCCTTTGTGGAGAGGGTAGAGAATTGCAGTGACTCAAACAAACGTTATCTCCTGTTTTAAAGCAGTGATAATGCCGGCTGCCAAAACTCAGGGATGAAATCAACTGCCAAAATTCAGCGATAAAATCAACTGTCAATCTTACAGTGATCTGGTAGGAGCAGATGATGCAAAATGGGATTTGGACAGGTGGAAGAGCTTCTGGTTCCCATCAGCTGAGGATCTGATCCTGGGGAGTTTCTCCTGAAGGAACCTGCCTCAGCACGGTGTATGCCACTGTGAGTCCCCAAATATCTCCTTGGTGGACCCAGAAACTCCCCTTCCTCCTTCAGGAGACTTCCTTCCCCCTGGCAAATTATAGCAATTAAAATTAAAAAAAAATCAAATTATTAATTGTAGCCATGCATGGAGAACACTCACAGGAGCAATGCAACTGAAAAAAGCAAATATTGGTGCACATGGAGAAAACTCAGATTAATGGATGCTAACTAGCCAGAAATTTGGGATAAATTCTCTCTCTCTCTAACCAGAATTAGAGAGAAGGAGCTTTTACAGGACAGGCCTGATGTTAAATAAAGCTGGGATTGGAAACTTCCAGTCCTGACTAGAAACTGATAATTGACAAGAAATCAAATCAGTGAATGAGAAATTATTATTCTTCACTAATCAGTTAAAAGTGGTAACCCAGGAAGAAATTTAAACCTAAACTCTCTCAAATTTTGGGAGAATTAAGAAGTTACTCTAGCGTGATTAAACCCATTTTTCTTATAAATATAAATATAAATATAAATATAAATATAAATATAAATATAAATATAAATATAAATATAAATAGAAATAGAAATAGAAATAGAAATAGAAATAGAAATAGAAATAGAAATAGAAATAGAAATAGAAATAGAAATAGAAATAGAAATAGAAATAGAAATAGAAATAGAAATAGAAAATTGTCAAAAGCCAGTATTTCTACTAAAGGTGCAGCATGTGATGCTGAAAATGAAATATATCCTTGATTTCTGTTGGGAAATGGATCCTAAATGTCAAATTCATCTCATCTGACTTTATTATTCATCTCACCAAGGTTCTTTTGATAGTCCATGGAGTAGGAGATGCATCCCTAAAGGGTGATTCCTCCTTTCTGGAGGTGCATGGGTTTTTTTTCCCAAAATAAAAATAAAGCCAAGAGTGACCAGCTAAGACCTAAAAGTCCCATCCAGATACTGTGGTTAATGGTCAAAGTGACTTTCAACTAAAGGGCAGGAAAAAAAGAGTTTTTATGCAAAGAAAATGGGAGAATGTGGCGAGTAGAAAAGGCTGGGATTTTCAGCAGGAGGTGGAAGAACCACAGCTCATCCTTCTAACTCCAGTTTTGCTGTTTTACACATTCAGGAGATCAGGGTCCCCTGTTCCACAGCTTGACACTGAGATAAGGGGAGACAAAAGTGGAATGATCCCATATTTCAGCTGGAAAATCCCAGACAGGGATACGAGCGTGGCTTCCAGGCTGTGGGTGTGCAGCGAGTCCAGGATGAGCAGGATTCATGACCATGGGTTTGTGTTCCCTGTGCTGAGAGTTTAATCTGCAAAAGCCCAGCCTTTCATCATTCTGTGCATCCACAAATCCTCCAGGCTCTGTTAACATCAGTGCAACAGGGATGGGGCTTTTTTATTCCCAGAGCTGGGAATTCTGCAGCTGCTGCTCTGGTGGGAAGTCCTGACTGAACGGCCAAATTTTAATTTTCTGCCTGATGAAATTCTGGGGTAGCTGAAGGAGACAATCCATGGAAAGTGGAGCTGTCATTCCAAAACTGACTTTTCAGGAGACAAGGAGCGGGATGGACAAGACAGGGAGTAAATCTTCTGTAAAACTGCTACATGTGGTGAGGGCTGTGGCTTTTGACCCCGCTTCATCCCTGGATCCTCTTTCAGGATATCCACGGGCCTACCTTTGTCTTTGGATCACGAGACAAGATTACCTGGAGCTTTAAAACACTCCAGAATGCAAATCCTCACATATCCAAGGCCTGGCGTCCCAGGGGATCTGCAACACAGAATTCCTGCGGTTGAAACTTGAATTTTGACAAGAGAAAAATTGGTCAACCTTGACCTGCTCAGCTCAGGGAAGGGATGGGGAATCTTTGGAGCGCAGCTCTCGCTCTGCTCCGTGATTCATGGGGATATGAATCTCCCCGCGCCCACGAGGACCAGGCAGCTCTGTCAGCAGCGGCAGAATTAGGAGGAGTTGCAGGAAGGAGGGATAAATGTGCTTTAACTCAACCACAAGCCATCGGTTACATTCCTGCAGAGGAACACAGGAACCAGCCCATGGCATCACCGGGAATCTGATCCCCATCATCAGTTTATTAAAGCTGCATCTCAGAAATGCGCGCACATAGCGGGGATAATTCCTTCCATTCCAGGAATGGCTGGGTAAAGTTTCGAGACTGAGTTAAGAAAGGTCAGGGTGGATGATCGTAGGGTGTCTGCTGGCTTCGATGTCTCCAAATCTCTGTAGGGATTTAGAAGGAGCCAACACATTTTCACTTGGAAGTTGGGATTTAAATAGAGATTTGTTAACGTGCTCCCCTCTCTTTCTCTCTCTTTCCTCTGCATATCAGCTAATCAGCATCAGCACAGAAATATTTCTTGTCTTTCCCTGGTATTGCCCCACTCCTCATTTCTCCTTCCTCTGTCTTTCAGAGCTGTGACAGCAAAAAACCCCACAAAACTAAATCCCAGTCCCAGCAGGGAAAGCAATTCAATCCCACACCCCCCCTGCCTCCCTCTCTGCCCCAAATCTGCTCCTGACTCCAACTGAACATGAAATATTCCATTATTCAGCAAAAAGCAGACAAGCTGAATATTTATTAGTGTTTCCAAGCTCAGTCTGCACAGCACCACTATCCTAAGGGTTAGAGAAACCATGGAAAAGGACTAGGGAGTGATGCCACCTCTTTTCCTGTGCCTTCATGAAAGAAATGCCTTGAAGGTGCTCTGCTGTTTCCCCTCTCTTTGGAAAATGGCACCTGGTTGTGGAAAATAAGGATAAACTTTCTGTTAACTTCAATTAATGAAGAATTGAAAGGTCCTCGGGTACCTGCAGGGCTGAGAGAAGGCAAAACTGTGCAAATCTCCATTGTGTAGTTCAGCAAAGTCACGGACACATCTGGGGACATAAATTTGGGATATCATTAAGGCTGGTGGACTTCTCAGTGATAGGATCAATTCTAAGCTGGCCCTGCTGAAAACCAAGAGCCTGCAAAGGAGTGGGTTTTCACTTTTTTTCCCCTGAAATAATCCACATTTGTCGCTCACGCTCACATGGGGAAAAACTTAATAGCTTCGGTTTGATGCCAGTGACGGTATTGAGCAACTTGGCAAAGATCCCTGGAAAATAGCCAAACCCTTTAAAAATAACGGCACCAACAATAACAGTGCAAGATTCCAATTAAACTGCTGTGCCACTGCATGGGAGTAATCCACTGGCCATGGGCTACTGGCAATTGAAGGGGCAACTGGTTGCTCTGCTCTGATTTATTCAGCAGATCAGCTGCAGTCGCTCTGCGACTGAACACCAAGTTCTTTGCTTGCCCTCAAGTGAAATTATTATTGAGGTCAGCAGAGGTATAGAGATCCAGGCCAAGTGGGAATCTGGCACAGCAGCTCCCAGTACTACGGCTACATTTTCCATGACTTTTTAGTTTTTTTAATTTTTTTTTAATTTTTTTTTTTCAACAGAGAGCGCAAGTTTCAAGGAGAAAATGCTGCTTTCCCTGAAAAAGGAATGATTCAGCACATCGGAGGCAGATGGAAAGACAGATAATATGGGGGAAATCAGGTGTGTCAGCTTTGGCTGACAGGGACTGGAACATTTCTCTGCCCTAAATCAGTCGAATTTCTGTCAGTTTGAAGCAAACAGGGTGAGCTGACACTGATGAGCTGTTTGTAGTGGAAGCCAAGGAGTCTCCAGCTCCTTCCTTGCTCCGGATTTTCAGGTGAATTCTCTAGCATTCCATTAAAGATTCTGCCTTTTTTTTCCTGCCCCAGGCAGCCTTTCCTTCTTTTCCTTGCTCAGCTATCTCCCGAAATGAAGGGAGAAAGAATTAATTTGAATGCAGGTGTCCCTGAATTCCACTGGTTTATCAGTCAGGAGCAAGGACTCCAAGGGATTTGTTCCGAAGAGCAGCAACACTCCAGCCATCAGATGAGCCAAGCTGTGACTCCTGGGTCAGCAAGGAAGATGTTTGTGGAAGTAGGAAGCACTGGGAAATTAATTTTAATACTTTAAATTATATAATTTTAAAATAATTTTTAATTAAATAAATTAATATAATTTTAAATTAAATAAATTTAAATACTTTGTAATTTTTTTAATATGCAGGTGTTAAAAAATATTTGGCCCAATCAAGGGTAAGTTTTGCCATTTAGTTCTTCATGGGCATGTGCTAGACCTGAATATGGGGTATAATTAAATTTTTACGGTGTGGTTCCCTGGAGGTGAAGCTGAATTTTTTGGGTTGCTGAAGATGGAGGAACAGAAGATGCTAAAACAGCCAAAGTTTGGGTTTCCCCTTCTTTTACACATCCAAACTTGACCTACTCTCCTCTACAATCAGTGGAGGTGAATCGCCCAAACTTGGATTTCTGGGAATATGAAATCAGGGCAGGTGAATCCCAGCCTGCATGTCCAATAAATGTATGGGATTAGCAAACAATGAAATATTTGAATATTTGATGAAATTTGAATTTGAATGAAATAATGAAATAAAATAATGTGCCATCTGCTCTTTGTCTTTGGCCCTGATGTTTTTATCCCTGCAGGATTTTGCAACGAATATTTGTAACTGTTGGCAGAAGGAAGGTGGATGAGGGATGGCAGGAAAAATTCCTCTCTGTAAAACTTTTATAACCTTGTTAGCAATGCTATTAAAAATGTTCTCCAAGTAGTTATCAAGGTGTTTCGCTTCCTGAAATTTGGATTTATTGAAACTTCGTGACAAAAATAGTTTGGAGAAGTGGAATTAATCACTGCATTTATTAAAAAGAAAAACAAACCCACCCCCCAGAAAAAACAAAGAGAAGAATTGTGTGAAAATATAGAAAAGAATTAAAAATAATCTATATTGAGGCCTGGGAAATGTTGGTATTTCTTCAAGAATTGTTTTAAAAACCTCCTTACAACACAAACAAGGTTTTGCTAAGTGTTTAACTAAAACACCTTTTGATTTCAGACTTCTGAAAGCTTTCAGCAGGTTTTCTGGGGGATCTGGAACCAGGACAATTCTGCAGGAGGGACTGTTTTTATAATGTATTTGGGCTTGGGAAACAGAAATCTCCAAATAATGTGAGCTCATGTGGATTTCTCCTGTGGATTCCTGACCCACCTTTCAGTGCAACTAAGCCAACTTTTCATCTGGTCTGTATCAATGTCACAGAGGCACCTCCAGCTTCTACCTGAACCAAAATACTCTCCCCCTAAAATGCAGATTAATCACTGGGAAGTGCATTAGCTGGCTACTGGTGCTTCCCAAGGAGTTCTGTGCATTTAAAAGCTCAGCTTGAGGATTTATTGCCTTATTTTCCGAGCCCTTTTCTTTCCATTATCTCAGCGCCTTGCCCAAGTGACCCTCTGATGGTGATACACATAAATACAGCCCAGACATGCCCAGCCCGTGATTAAATACCCTGATAATTTTGAGGCCCTCCAAGATATAGGATTTCACACTATCACAAATCCTGCTGCAGTCAGCCGGTAGCCACAATCAATTACTCGGGGCGGCCGCGCTCGTGTTCCTCCTCCGGAGTTTCTTGACGAGGTGCCAACAGCGTTCGAGGCCGATCGCTTTCCAAAGGCCGGGAAAAGAGCAAACTCCCACGGAAATCTCCCCAGAAACAGAGAGAAATGCTCTGCCTGCAGGGGAGGCAGTGAAACAGCCCCTGAACAGGGGGTGTCCAGGGATCCTGACAGCCCCCAAACCCATCCCGCTGGCGGGCGGAGGGAACAGACTTGGATAAAGCACCCAAGTGACTGGGAGCCACGACCAGTTCCAAGAACGCTCCGGGACCAGAAAGCTTTGGCTGGGTTGGATTTCAAGGTCTTGTCCACAAGGATCCACAATTAAAATTTCTCCTGCTAGAGTTTCATGGTGAAATAAAAACCCTGAGATTCCAACGCTTCCCCGTTCTCCCCCCCACCCCGCCTTCAAAACACCACTCGCAACGCGCGGTGGAAGGAAAAGAAAACCTCCAGTATTTTGGCAATTGGCTCTGTCCTCTTTTACATGTTTCAATTCCATCTTTTGGAAGAGCTGTAAATCTTTCCTCCTATTTTTCCCCCCCTCCTCGCTCTGTCTTCAGCCCGCTTGGCCGTGTAATTGCAGTGTTCGTGTTACTTGCATGCATAGGAAATGATGTTTAAAGAGAAGGGAACTAAAGATCCTTCTCCTCCTTTCTCTCCTCGGCTTTAGGGATGCACTGATAAGTGCTGGGAAGTGATAAGTGGCTTGTACCAGCAGCAGTGTGGCTAACAGGGTTAGGGAAGGGATCACCCCCCTGTGCTGGGCACTGCTGAGGCCACACCTCAAATCCTGGGGCCAGCTTGGGACCTCTCATGACAAGAGGGACATTGAAGGGCTGGAGGGTGTCCAGGGAAGGGAACGGAGCTGGGAATGGGCTGGAGAATTCCTGAGGGAGCTGGGAAGGGGCTGGAGAATTCCTGAGGGAGCTGGGAAAGGGCTGGAGAATTCCTGAGGGAACTGGGAAGGGGCTGGAGAATTCCTGAGGGAACTGGGAAGGGGCTGGAGAATTCCTGAGGGAGCTGGGAAGGGGCTGGAGAATTCCTGAGGGAGCTGGGAAGGGGCTCAGCCTGGAGCAAAGGAGGTTCAGGGAGAATTTCTGGCTCTGCACAACTCCCTGAAAGGAGGGGACAGCCGGGGGATCGGGCTCTGCTCCCAGGGAACAGGGACAGGAGGAGAGGGAACGGCCTCAATTATCACCAGGGGAGGTTTAGATTGGAAATTCAGAAAGTTTTTATGGAAAGGGTTGTCAAGCATCAGAGGAAGCTGCCCATGGCCAGCAGAAAAAAGGACATGATGCTTGTGGTTTATTCCCAACACACATTGTAATTCCAGAGGCATGGGGAGCGCTTTGGGAGCATCCTCTGCAGCAGAGCAGCCAGTGCTGCTTTTCTCTGCAGGTGGGAAAACCAAATGATGGGTCACAAATCAAGGCTGCAAACGGCTGGGAATTCAAAAGGGCTCCAGAAAGTGAAGGTCAGTTCTCCCTACGAGGTGACCTTAATCCTTGTCAGTTTATTTAAGTTTATTTAAGTTTATTAAGTTTATTTAAAATATTCCTCTCCCTTCCTTGGAAATGCACAGGATTCTACAGGAAGTGCAAGTTATGAGTGTTAAGAAATGTTTTTAAAGTTCTATGGCTGTTCATATTCAGGATCTGTGGGCACAAAGAGTTCAGGGAAAAAACCCCAAACCATATTTTCAGAATAAAATATTTTTTCCTTCCCACTTATCAGCTGAATGAATTTGAATCCTCTCAAAACACGATGGGATTTATAGCTGATTTTGGTCTTTTTGTACAGGACATTTAGACAAGAGCTATGGATCAAATTTTTTGTTTTATTTCATTTAAATGTTTAAAAGGGAAGTGTTGTTTTTTTTTTTCCCTCCACAAATGTTCCAGTCTCCATGAAATCTTCAATGGGAAACTCTTCTGCACTGGAGAATGAAGTGACCAAAGAGAGAGAATGAGTCATGTCCCCTCTAGTTTAGAAAGAGGGGTCAACACAATCCCATGGGGTGTAGAAGAATGAACTTCAAGTCCCTCACTGGCACAGCTTGGATCTGTGCCCGAAAAAAATTCCTTCCTGCACCCCCAGAGTAGTGAATGTCTGGCAGTTGTAGTACAAATATTCCCCAAATTCTCCTCAACCTGCCGTGGTGGCTCTGCTGTGTTTTGGGGAAGGTTCAAACAGGTCCTTTCGTAAGCGGTTTCACTCCCACATTACCCATCTGTGGGAAGCTCATTCCATGGCCTCATCCCGCTCTGGCAAGTTCAGGGAGGCTTCTGGCCAGCTCCGTGATGAAGTGGTGGATCCAAGGTGTTTGGATTTGCCCTTGGCCTCGGCTTCCCTGTGACGTCCTCTCCGCTTCCAAATTAATGTGCAATTTGGGAGGGTGAGAGTGCCTCCAGCTGCCAGTGGCTGTGGAGATGGGATAATTATCCTGAAGAAACTCCTGACAAGCCAGAGCTGGAAACTGTGGCCTGGATGGAAAGGAAAATCATTGTAGCCGTGTAAACATGTGCTGATGCCCTTCAGGACTGGCCTGTTTTTTAACCTATTTTTAACCTTGTTTAGCTCTGAAATTTGCTTTGGATTTTGGGGACAGAAGCGTGGGGTGCAGCAGAGGGGAGCCTGTCCGTGTGTTTTGTGGAATGAAACATCAAATCAATGGAACAAGGAGGGAATGGTAAGGCAGGAGAAATCAGGTAATGATGGGTTGGATCATGGTAAAGCAACACTTTATCTGTGACAATCGGATTAATTGGGAAAATTAATGTGACTTTTTGATTGCAGCATTGCTGTAACTCCCCGTTTATACGCAAGGTCTGATGAGTTTAAGAACCAGATCCATTTCGAGTCTGTTTCTGGACAATGGAATTGGAATCCTGGATGTCAGACATGCAAATAAACAATCATCTCTTTCCTCTAGTTTTGAATTCAGAGGTCAATAACCAATAACCCAGGATTAACTGAGGAGTACAAAACACGGTGATATTGAGTACCTAGAAACCAGATAAAATCCATCAGCTTGGAAGAAGAAAGAATTTTCCTGTTGGTTTCTCCACTGAGGCAAAGGCTGCAGTTTGATTTCAACCTTTTATTGAGAGCAGAGAATTCAAATGCAGTGGTAAAACGACAGGGAGAGTCCTTGCAGTCCCAGATGGAGAAAAAAAATTCAACCTCAAAAAAAATCCCAACAACTTCATCTTCAAAATCAACCAACCTGGTCTTGCACACCTTGAAAAACAAGTGGGATTTGTCTGACCTGACGATCCTGGTGGGTCCCTTCCAACCTGGGGTATTCTATAATTCCAGGACCTGAGATCTTCATTTCAGGCTCTCTTCGAGGTCACTGTCACCAAAGGCCTCTAGCACAGAATTAATCCCATCTTTTAGTGGAATCCTGCAATCCATCCACAGATTCAACCTCAAAAAAATCCTGGTGTGGAATAAAGGGAATATAAAGGGAGTTGGGGGCACAAATGACAGGATTTTTACCCAACATGAAGTAAATTTCTTTTTCTGCTAAGAATGTACCAGTCTCTCCTTCCATTTCATCTTCCCCATCCTCCATGAAAGGTTTCCAGAGCTCCAGAATTAAAGGGAAGAGCTGATGTTAACAACCTTTGGGCCAAATTGCATGCCAGTCACAGCAGAGCTTTACCTAATCTGGATTCCTCTCACATCAGCCACATCTGGTGTTTTCCATCCTGCTTCCCTCTGGGTGGGGTTTATTCCCAGAGGAGGATAATCAAGACTTTCCAGCCTCGTTTTCCAGCTGTATTTTGGCCTTTCAGCTTAGGAGGGCTCAAAACTCTTTCCAAAGTCTTTATCGGAGCTTCCTCTTGTTTACTGCCCCAGCCCAAGGTGACAGGTCTTTCCAGACAGCCTAATATGGATTTGATTTCCCAAAATTCGTGCTGCCTTTCCCATAATTGCTCTCTCTTTATTCCTGGTGTTCGTTTGGGCTGAATTTACAAACATGACTTTATATGGCTGATGTCAAGTGCAAGAACCATTCATGGCACACAGAAGGGAAAATCATGAATCCTCTGCAGAGGATTCTGCCTTAACTTTTAATTTCCCTTGGTTCTCATAACTCCTTAACAAACTGTTGATGAGCCTGCTCAATGAAACAAAGAGATTAAATATGGCAAAAAAAAAAAAGTGAGTATTTTCAAAATCCAACCCACGCGTGCAGGCAGAAATTAGGTTGCAGGGTTTTAGTGGGGGATGTGTCTCTCTGGTGTAAAAATGTGCTTTTTGTAAGCATTTTTCCTCATTTTGCTCATTTATTCAGACGCCCAGGACTGGAGGAGGGAACACAGCATTTGCAACATTACAATTCTGCCCAAAATCAAATGTCAGGGTGTATCTGTCAACCTTCATTTCGCACGATCTCAGCGTTGCAAGGAAAGATTTCTGCTCCGGATTTGTGGCTTGGCTGCTTTTCAGCCCATCAGGAGTGATGAGGAACCCTCGGCGCTGGTCTCAAGTGGGGTTTGAACTCCCTCAAGGACCCAAACTGCGACACCAGCCCCCAGGAGACAGAGAAACCCTTCTGTGGGGTGACATTTGTGTGGTTGAGGGCACTTTCTGGAGGCTGAGGAAAGCTTAGCTGCCGTGTGGGCATGGTTTATATTCCCAGCAGAGCTGATTTCTTCATCCCCTTCTCCAGTTATGCGATTCCAGGAGTCCTGTGCCTTACCTGGGACGGCAGCTACACCTGAGCCAGGTCTAAGTGTGCTGCAGGCTCAGTCCAAGGCAGAAATCACATCTCCCTTCTAGGGTTTCGCCCTTTGTATGGCTGGCATGGAGAACCTCTTAGGAATGGAGCCAATTGTCGTATTACATCTGCTGTTTGTCCAAGAGGAATTTTCTTTGCTTTCTCCTCTTTCCCTAGGAAATAGCCACAAACGTCCAGTGTAAGGTTACCGGGCCCACGCAATAAAAAAAAAAAAAAAAAGTAAAATTATCAGATTTTAGCAGCTATTCCTGGAATTACAATATTGTTTTGTCTTTTTTTTTTGAACAGAAATGACAGTAGCTCAGCTGTCAATTTTCACATCAGGGGCTGTGGTTTTTTTCCCTAGGAGTTCAAATCTTAAGATGACAAAGATGGGAAAACTTTCCCATCTCTTTTTTCCCCATAAAGGTACAGTAAATTAACGTTCAAAGTATTGCATTGGAAATAATAGAATTTTATTATTATTATTATTATTATTATTATTATTATTATTATTATTATTATTATTATTATTATTATTATTATTATTATTTTTGTTGCTGTTATTGTTATTATTATTATCATAATAATCATTATCATTATCATCATTATCATCATCATTATTGTTATTATTATCATTATTGTTATTATTATTAATAATAATATTGTTATATTACATTATATAATAATAATAATTACTAAGTGTAAATTCTGGCTCTACACAGGCTTCAAAGATACCTGTGTAAAGGAGCATATCTGAAAATTTTCTTTCAGTTAATGCATAAAAGAGGATTATTTTGTGTCATTATAAACAAAGGAATGATGAAAAGATGAGAAAATAAGAGTTCTGTATTAAAACTTTTTTAATCTCTGCTGGTTCTGTTGTATGGTTACCAGTTCCCATATTTTTTTTTTACCAAAATCAAATCAAAGATGACAAAATTACAGGGAAATGGATGGATGGTGGAGAATCAGTTTTTTTTTTTTTTTCTTGGTGATAGAGCCAGATATTTCTTTCTAAAAATCAAAATTCAATAACGATTGTGGTCCTTTTGGGGAAAAAAAAATAAATGTTCTCCCACAGTAGAGGAAGGAAGAGATGAGGGCAGACCGAGGACATTGTCAGTGTCCGAGAGGCGTTCCGTGGAGGGGATCTCAGAGGAGGGAGGGCTCAGAGCAGATGGGCCCCAATTTTTAATCCTCACCACTTCAGGAAAGTTGACAGATCCCCCAAGGACACCTCTCCTTGCTGGGCCATTTCTGGTCACGCGAGGTCTTTCAAGGGTGGCATTTCTGGCTGATTCTGGGATTTTACACGACCCCAGAAAAACAAATCAAACCTCCTGTGCTTTAGAGATCTTTGTTAAGAGTGTGAAATATGAGATACTGGTCTTGTTGTGGCTCACCCTTACATTTCAGACCAAATGAAGATGACATAATAAAATGTTGATTTTTTGGAATGAGTCCAGAGCAGGCCACAGGGATGCTCCCAGGGCTGGAGCCCCTCTGCTCTGGAGCCAGGCTGGGAGAGCTGGGAATGTTCCCCTGGAGAGGAGAAGCTCCAGGGAGAGCTCAGAGCCCCTTGCAGGGCCTGAAGGGGCTCCAGGAGAGCTGGAGAGGGACTGGGGACAAGGGATGGAGGGACAGGACACAGGGAATGGCTTCAAACTGAAGGAGAGTAGGTTTAGATTAAATATTAGGGATTGTTCCCTGTGAGGATGGGCAGGCCCTGGCACAGGGTGCTCAGAGCAGCTGTGGCTGCCCCTGGATCCCTGGAAGTGTCCAAGGCCAGGCTGGACAGGGTTTGGAGCAGCCTGGGACAGTGGGAGGTGTCCCTGACCATCCAGAGGGTGGAGATGTGTTCCACTGCCGTGGCAGCTCGGATTCTTCCCTGGATTTCGATGTCAGTTTGGGAAAGCAGCCAAGTGAGGAGGTGGCTTTACACACATGGATTAAAACTCTTGTAGGACAACTCAGGAATATTTCCAAGGCGCAGTTTTTTTGCTTCTGTCTTGATTACTCTGCTTCTGGCATCCTCAATTTGCTTTGTCACACATGTGGCACTTGAATTCATCCCTTCAACTCCTGTCCCAGAGCTGAGATGTCCTAATGAGGAGCGTGCTGGCATTCACTTTCCAGGCAGCAGAAAAAGCAGGAGAAACACCTCCAGCACAGGTGAGAGCTGTCTCTGCCGAGGCCTCTCCCTCTCCAGAGGGATTAGATGAAGATGGCAATGCTCCCGATGGATCACCCCCAGGTTAAACCGGGATTGAGCCGGCCCGTTTGGCACGGAGCAATCCACACTTTGGGAAATGCGGATGAGCAGGGACACAAACAATGCCCTTTGGTTTAGGGAGTAATCTCAGTGCTCTGGAGGTGGGACAGGCTCCAACTGTGTGAGCTGCCTCGGGCTGTTGATTGCCAGCTTCAGTTTTTTCTCTCTTGAGCATTTTCCCCTTCTTCCCCTTCCCTCTCTGAGTGAATCTCAGCAAATCTGACAACCCCAGCGCACCCCACCCTCACCACCCCTCCTGATCTGATTGAAATGTCTGCCACTGCTGCTGGTACCAGCGCTGAAAAAAGAACTGGCTCCCGTTCAAGTCCTTCTCCTTTCCAAATGTTTAGGGATTTGGAGCCCATACATACAATTACTGTGTGTTTCTCGGGAAGAGAAAATAGCCAGCAGCTGTTCAGTGTCTGATCAATTATGAGCTGAGGAAGAGGAGTGGAAGAGAGGGGGGCTGTTGGTCAGAAGTCTGCACACAATTAGGAAACAATGCTGGGAATGGGTGTTTGGGAGATGTGGGAAGGACAGACACCCTGGAAGTGAGTCCTTAGCCTGACAGGTTTACAATGGTCCCCTCGACAGGGAGAGAAAATTGTCTGTCACAGGTTGTAGGTGAATTATAAGGATTTGGCAAGATGAAAATTTCCTGTTACAGGTTTTAGGAGAATTTTATAAGGATTTGGCAAGATGAAGGAGGAAGAGGAGCCATTCCTTTTCTGGGAACATGGACAATGGAGGGGGATGCTGGTAAGAGGAACTCTTCTAGCAGATCTCTTGCCCCAGCCAAGTTCTGTCTTTGATGGCAGCTCAGACACCCAACTCCACACTGGGGACACGAATAAATGGGGACAGCTTGGTCTGCAAGACAGTCCCTGCCTCAGAGGCTCCCTCCAGTTGCCCCCACAAGGTGCTGAGTGTCAGGTGGGAAGAGAAGGACACACGGGGCTGGCAAATATTGTAAAGTGCCTTAAAATACTCCTTAGAAGGTTTGAAAGGGACTTTGAAAGAGAGTTAAATCTAAAGACTGGAGGGTTTTTCAAAGAGTTGTAGACTCCTACCTTTGTACAAAGGAATTCAGCCCAAAATCTCCACTTCACTTAGGATGAAAAGAGTGTTTTGTCTCATATTTTACCTGAGGTGACTTGAGACGATAATGGGGTGGTAGATCCTTCTCCTATTAGCATCACCCAGCACCACATACTGGAATCAGGAATGGTTTGGGTTGGAAAGGACCTTAAAGATCATCCAGTGCCACCCCTGCCATGAACAGGGACAGTTTCTACTATCCCAGGCTGCTCCAAGCCCCATCCAACCTGGCCTTGGACACTTCCAGGGATCCAGGGGCAGCCACAGCTGCTCTGGGAATCTGTTCCAATATATTCCCTTTAACTCACAAGCCACGATCTGAGCAGTCTCCACACTGAGCGTGTGTTTGGATGATGCTCACATTTACCTGAGATCCAGAGGGCACCTCTCTCAATCTGTGTCTGAGAGCCAAAGGATCATTGAACAATCTTACATCACAGAAATTTGGGATGAAACTGGAGGCAGCTGCTTCTTAGCAACTAAATGAACCCATAAACCAAATTTTTACAGAGAATGTGGGTTCATCCTGAGCACGTCCAAAATTTTGATGTATTCTGGAGCGTATCCTGTCCACTGTTGGCTGAATCTCAGCAATGCCAGAAAAACTAAAGCTGTTTCCGCAGAATCCCAATCCCAGCACGGCTGGAATTGGAAGGGACCCTTGGAGAACACCTAGGCCAACCCTCACCCTAAAGCACGTTCACCTGGAGCAGGTTCCACAGGATCATGTCCAGTTCTATTTTGGCTCTCCAGAGGAGACTCCACAACATCCCTGTTCCAGCCTGTCCTGGTGCTGTCCCCCTCCAAGAAAAGGATTTTATTCCCTCATATTTGGATCAAACTTTCCCTCCAAGTCTGTGCAATAACAACAAAATGAGCAATGAGGAGTTTGCATCCAGTCCCAGTGAATGAGAACAAATGGAAACCACCGGTTCTTTAGGGCAAAAACGAAAACGTTTTCAAAATTAGTCATTTCTTGGGAAAAGGCTCTGTAAAACCTGACGGTTGAAAATGTGTCAGAGTGTGGTTATGGGGACTGAGATCTTTGTAGCTGATGAATTTAATTGCATCCAGCATCCAGAAACGTGATTCCACAGTCACATGAAGCTGCGTGTCCCTCCTTCCCACAGCAACAGAAGCATTTGGTAAGTTCTGCTCAGCAGTGTCATCTCCATGGATACATTAAATGTTTGTGTTGTGACACGTGGAATTTTACCTGAAGTCTCCATTCCTTTGCAATTACATAAGATTATTTATCTTCATTAAGATTATTCATCTTAATTATATATAAAGTGCTTTTGATCAGGGACACCTGAAAACGTGACCAAAAACACTTTCAGTGTTTCAGAAAGAGAGGTTTGCATTGCCCTAAAATAGATTTATTATCTCACCTAACTACAGTAACATAAAATTTAGATGTTTAGTCAACAGAGCTCTCTGCATCACATATATTCAGTGGAAAAAGTTAAAAAGTATTAATCTGAACCTAGAATATATGGGAAGAACCTTCCTCTGGACCTTCCAGTCTTTCCACTGTCTGCAGACTTGCAGAGGGTTGGTTTTGAATAGACAACCAACTCTTCAATGGATCGGGTTAGGTGAGAATCCACCTTAATTCCAATCTAATTTCTTCCCAGACTCTTTCTGATGAAATTCATCCCCAAGATGAGAGAGGAAATCTGCTGAACCAGGTGTCTCCTTGGGCTACGTGAGAGCTCCAACGCATTTTCCCCCAGAGCCCCGCGCTGGTGCTGAGCTCAGTGCAATAAAACGGGTCAGGCACGGGTTCCTTAGATTAGAGCTGCAATTGAATTCAAGCTGATTTCCCAGAACACTGATAGCCCTCCTGGCTCTGCCAAGTCAAATTCAAAGGTCGTGGCTCTTTGGTGCCATTCAGATTGTTCTAACACACTGTCAGAACAATCACACTGCTCTAACGATCAGGGATCCCCAAACACTCTGGAATGATATCCTGGTTTCATCGTGACAATGCAAAGGGCAGCCAAAGATGAAAAACTGCCTTCTCAGATATCCCAGATTAGATTTTTCCATGGTGCTGCCGGAGTTTCCACTCTGCCCAACCGATTTGACACCTCCTCTGCCATTCCTCTTTCCTGTCTCAAATACCATGGCTGCCAGAGTTCTTCATTCCACCTTGGAAGGGACCTGGTGGGTGACATGGTCTCCTCCCCTCCGTTCCCCTGAGCATCCCACAGAACCATCACAGACCTTCTGCTCTCCAAACTTTTCCTTCTGGTCCTTCATCTCCCTAGCTCAACAAGAACCATGGGGTTCAGGGAAAGATTGGAGTGTTCCCCTCTTCAGCCCTCGACTTAGGAACGCATTTTTCACGACTCGTGGATGTTGCTGCCTGAACGTGGAAAGTGTGGCTGTTTCCTGACCTCCAGGATTAGCTCAGCCTGGAGATGCTCAGCCAGGCACTCTACAGCCACTAAAATTATTGTCAGTTGAGCTACCAAAGCTTCCAAGACATTCACAATGAGTTTTTCCTATAATTTTTTGCATTTTTGGCCTAAATGTGTCTGTCAGAGAAGATTTGTTTCAAATTTTTTTACTTTTTTTTTTACTTTTTTTTTTTTTTTTTTTTTTTAGCAAACAGAGATTGAAACTTTTTAAAACTAGATTATGAAATATTTTGGCTGAAAATGTGCTGGTAGACTCAATCAACTTGACCAAAAAAATTCTACTTTATTTCATGTTTCTTAGGAAAATACATCTGGGGCTTGGGGAAAAGCAAGTGAGTTAATTTCTTAACTTTTGTTATTAAAGTTGCAAATAAATTATTTTAGCAACTTTATTCAGAAGCCTGCAATGACCATTTCTTTCATTCCTTTTTTTTTTTTTTTTTCTTTTTTTTGGAAGCAGGTCCATCAACAAATGGAAAAAAAACCCATGTGAAGTTTTTTTGGATAGCCCATGGAGAAATAAACACCTCTGGAAGATGATTCTTTCCAAACACCAGTAGATATCAAATATAACTAAAAAAGAATCATCCTTTGGAGATCTGCTTGTCTCCAGTGATTTTCCAGGAACTCTGTGACCAGACCACACACTGGATTGATGAAAATCCCATGGCACTGATGAAATGCTCTTAACGTGAATAAATGATTTTACTTCCAGTGTCTTTGGAGCTGATATCCTGTGATTGCTTCCTTAGGAAAATTATAAAAAAATTCCAAACCTTCTTCTCTGGTTGGTCAGATCCCAGATTTTCATCCCAGTCACCTTCTGCTTCAATTATTTCCCTGAGATATGTGAACCTTTGACAGGTGACATTGTCTCTCCTCACCTGAACATGGCAATGTTTATCAACCATGCCAGATTTACAGATCAGGAACCCAAAATACCCAAAGCTTTCAAATTCAGATCTCTTCTGGCTTATCCCTTTTTTCCCACAGAAGAGTTCTGGGAGATGTTTGGCTACAGTTGCTATCCAAAACACATTTGATTAATTAAAGTTCCCCCTGTAGCTTAATTTACTTCACACACCACTTCAGGAATTGTTCCCTTTCCTCTTCATGCCCTTGTGCTCTCCAGCAGATACTTTCTCCAAGTTCTGCTTTGTCCTCCATGATTTCCATCTTTAAAGAGAAAATTCCTACATCAAACAATGCTTCCATTGAAGGATAAGAAAAGTTTTGTGTACAAAGGAGAACACCTGGGATTGCAGGCAAAACTTGCCCAAAATTGTGGATTTTATGTTTCAAACCATAGAAGCTTCATGTTCCTACTTAATTACGGAGATTTCCTCTCCATCAATGAATTCCCATCAGTGCAGCTCTCATGGTTCTTGTCTCCATGGTTCTTCTTCACTGAGCTTTCGCCACCAGTTTCTGATTGAAAATGTTTCTACAGCTTGTTCCCTCTGGAAAATGCCTTTTTCTTCTAAAAGGAATTAAAGATGTAGCAACAGTGAATTCAGAATATTGTAGGAGGTGCCCAAGCGGGATTATTCTTTTGATTCATTATTTTATGTAAAACACATGAGGCAAAATTTCGTTTTCTTGGATCTCTGGAAATCCTTTGTGTTTTGAAGCAGAAGCATTTCTGTCAGAATATGCCGAGATTCAGAAAACAGCAAACATTGATTTGTCTTCCCTGCCAAAGAGATGCAACTTTTGGCAGTTTTGGCAAAAATTTCAGCCTTTTCTTTTCCTAAAAAAAAATTTCTCATTTTTTCCTCACTTCCACTTTTGGAATGGCATTGGGATGAACTTCCCAGTGCCGGTGGAACTCTTGAAGGGCTCCTCATTGAAGAGTTGGTCAGACCTCGGCAAGAGCTCATTGGAATCTTTACTAAGGAACAGAAAAAGGGAATAGCTTCAAAAACATCCATGTGGAATTACGAATTGAGAATGTGCCTCTCTGAGATAAACCCTTTATTCCAATAAATCCTTTATTCCAATAAATGCTCTGCTCCCAATATTCCCTTCTTTGATCAGCTGAGGCATTGCAGGAGAAGGCAGAGGAAATGTCAGTGCTGGTGCTGTGGAAAAACGGATGAGAGCATGGATTGTGGTCCTTTGACCTTCTTTGGAAACGATCCTTCATTCTTTCTTCTCACCACACTGCCTGGGCTTCGGGGCTGTTCAACACTGAGTGACTTCCCAGCTGTGAGACCTCAGCACTGATGTGTCCAGGCCAGAGCAGGGAACTTGAGGGGAAAAAAATAAAGGCACTGGAAAAAGCACAACAGCTCCGGAATTACCCGCAGCGCTTCCCGGAGCGGCAGCGGTCGGGTCTGGTCTGGTAGGGAAAAGTTTCACCTTCCAGCCAAATTCTGACTCAGCCTGTCCCCATCTTTGTGTGCCAGACCTAATCAGATCAACCCGAAATTGCTTGAATTGGGGAAGCGTGGAGCTATTCCAGCCAGGATCACTCTGGATCACCGTAACACCCCCCATTATTAGAGGTTTCCAGTCAAGGTTTGCTGGGATGCAGCAGTGGCTTCAGAGTTGGTGTGGAATGGCCCAAGGATGGAGAAAGTCGGTGCTAGAAAATGGAATAAGGATTGTCCAAAGCTGTGTTTTTCCTTTCACATCTGGATTAAAATCTTAAAGCGAGTGTAAATGTGAAACCTCCCCAAAAACATGACTCCGGGGCTAACTTTAGGCAGGTTTGTAGGATGTGCTTCCTTAGTAGGAAGTTTTAGTGTGAGCAGAACTCGTGGGAAAAGTAGAATTTACCCCTGGGAGCAACATATTTATAACATTTATACATTTATAACATAAATGTTAATGGACCAGGTGATGCCACCTTTTTATTTGAGCCTTGCAGGTGTCAATGTCCATATTCTCACCAAAGCCAGGTATTCCAAGATCTCTGTTTAATTTTAGAGATCTTTTATTTCACCCAGAGCTTTGCAGATTTCTACCCTCCTTATAACAAAAAAAAAAATCTAATTTTTCTCACTCTTCTTCTGTAGTAAAGTTCATCTTTTACAAGCTTTTTTTCCAGGGTATGGACGCTCAATTAGGATTTATTTTTTAAAACTCCCTTGCACTTTTGGATTATTAATACTGAGGAGACAATTTTTGCCTGACCTGTTCTGCCTAAGAAAGTTCAGTTTGGCTTTTCATGCTCAGTCAGAAGAAACCAGGTGAAG
This sequence comes from Poecile atricapillus, assembly GCF_030490865.1. Classification (NCBI taxonomy): domain Eukaryota; kingdom Metazoa; phylum Chordata; class Aves; order Passeriformes; family Paridae; genus Poecile; species Poecile atricapillus. The sequence goes on along the minus strand of NC_081250.1, from coordinate 2,105,034 downwards.
GCAGAGCACATGAACACCAGAACCTTTCTAGTTCGTGGCTTAAGATAAACTTGGAACAGCCATAACGTAAACCCAGGGAATTTTTGCTGGTGGAATTGTAATCTGAAAAGTAAATTGATGTATGGAAATCGTATTACCGCTGTCTTTCACTGCACGTTCTCAACGCTCTTTTATTTCAGAGTTTTTAACTCTTGACCTCATGGCGAATTTATCCCTCATTTAACGCTTAAGATGTTTAGACCATTAGGTAAAAACAGCATTGTTATTTAGGTTACGTGTTGGAAGTCACAGTGCCTGGAAAGAATTCCACTTTGTGGTTTCCAGGCTGACTCCAGAAAATTAGAATTGCAGCAAGACCGTCCGTGGAGTTCAATTTAAAACAAAAAATCCCAACCCCAAATCCAGACTGAGGCAACCTTAACAGTGCAAAGGTTTCAAAATTTTTGCTTCACTTCATCAACATTTGTTATTTCCTAAAGGAAACCAGACAGGTAAATTGTCCAAAATAGATGTGGGTACACAGATGTTTCACACATAAATGCGTGTACAAGTGCAAGCGTGTGTAAATATTAATTTTTCCCCTCTTCTTCTTCATATCAGACTTCACCACATGGCACTAAAACCATAATTTAATGTGGAATTCTGAAGCTAGTGGAATGTGGGGAATGAGCTCTTGCTTTCCTATTGGTCACCAGGCTCCCCTTTAACTGCTGGGGGAGCACCAAACCTATAAACAGGTCTGTGACCATAGAAACCCCTAGATCAACTTTTCAATCTCATCACAATAAAATAATTGGCTTAATTCTTTTTTTTTTTTCTATACATTAGACAGGAGAAATGCCTGGCATGTGTGTTGAGATTTATACCTTGTCCAAACCTATGTATTAGGGTTCAAAATTTGGTTGGAACTCACAAATCAGGTCATTTCTCATAGTGGGAAATGCCAATTTTTCTCTCCACCCAGGATTTAGTAGCTCATTTAGATACAAGTAAAATTAAGAGAAAAAAAAACTCTTTTATCAGTGAAGTTTTCCACTCATTCCTGTTTTAGGGCTGCATTCACAGATTTCCTTCCCACTCTTACTGAATTTTTCCCATTCACTTTCCCAGCTCTCTGTACACAGATTGTGCCCGTATCCAGATGAGTTTTGAGGATATTTTTCATTAATCCAGCTGTCATTTCCCTTTGCACAACTTGTGACTGTCCATCCTCCTGCTGCACCTCTCAGTATCTGCATTTCCCCCACCAACCCCATTTCTGTGGTGGAAGTCTGACTCAAATTAATCTAAAATCGCTAAACCTGAGCTATTTGGTTTGTCAATATCTGACAGAAATAACTTCCTTTTCCTCCCTTTGCTTCTGTCAGCTACCAGAGACTTTTTATACCCCTTGACGCTTCTGCCTTCATATTTGATACATCACAAGAGATGCACCAAGATAAAATAGGAATATGATGCACTCTCCATCAAAAAAAAACAACCCTTAAATCCGATTTTCCATTGCTGTCCCTGGAGTGAATCCTTTTTACCAGCAGTCATTTTTGTTCCCAATTTCTTAACCCTCACCCAATCTTCCATCTTTCTCAAATTTGACGGTGTTCCAGCTTTCATGCTTTGCTCAAAGGTAATCTTCCTGTTTAATACAAAAATATAAATGTTTGTCTTCCAGCTTCATTGAGATCTTCATATTTCTGCCTCTTTTTCTTTGCTTTTCATGCTTATTATTCGCACAATCATCTCCTTTCTTCCATAATTGAATGTTCAGCCTAAGCTTTGATGCCTCAAAAAAGAAAAAAAGTTCTTAGCTTTGGTTAAACCCGGTCCTTGGAAGTTGGTCTGAATGTCATGGAAAGCTCCACTGATTTCTGCAGGCTCTGGGTTAAAGTTCATGTTTAGAACTCTCATGATAACGTATTGATCAACACTTCTTTAACCTCATTATCACCGCAGACCTGATCAATTATTTATTATCATTAATGTCTGCTGTTCAACAGAGGTGCTACGTGACCACGGACAAGATCCAGGCCCTGGAGTGACCTGGGGAAAAGAAAAGCAAGGGGCAGACTTTGCCCTGGAGAAGTCACAAACTGAGTTGAGGACCCAGACAATGAAATAACGACTTTTTCCAGTGTTGGTAAAATCAACTTTACAGCCAAGGATTTGTCTGACTCCCTGTGCACCCTGAAAATGCCCTGGAATATCAGAGCACAGAGCTGTTGTTCCAACAGGAATCCTCATTTGTTATTTACATAAACAAAGGGACGCTCAAGGGGATGAGGTTCTCATCAGAAAACTGGATGCCAGTAGAAATTCCATGCCCATTTCAAGCACATCTACCACAAACACACTGACTGAGGAGCAGGTCCTTGGGTCTTTTATAGCCCGTGGATATAATGCTCCAGTGCAGCATGATTAGGGAATACCCACAGATTTGTCCAGTTTTCTACTCTGGAATGGGATGAAGTGCACCCACCACCACCAATATTTTGCCTAGAACTCTGCGGGCTACCAAGGAGGACCAGAATGGCTGATTTCAACGGAGATGCCCAAATTAAAATTCTGATGAACACAACTTCCCCCTCTTTGAGATCTGCTTGGAGCCCCAGCTTTCCATTTGTGCTGGTTTGCCATCAAAAATCCAGAGCTGCCCAGAAAAGCAGCAGCGATGTGGTTCTCTCAGAGAGGAGGCTTTGCTCTGGAGACAAAATTTCCTCCCTGGTGATCGTGTTGCAAACAAGTTCTGCCTCAGAGACTCGGGGCACAAAGAACAAAAAGGGATTTGAGCAGCCAGGTGGAGGGAGAAGGGAAGTGGAGGGAGGAGGGGGCTGGAATGGGAAAGTGCAGAAACAGTTTTAAATATTTGGAATCTGCAATTGTATTTCCCCCTCCTTCCCCTCCCAGAGCTTCATTTTTTTTTGAGCCCAGATTAACTATTCCCCCTACAATGCTTTTTCATAAAGGGATCAAGCCCATTGTTTATAGAATTTGCTAATAACAGCCTCAGTCTCTCTGTCACAGCAGAGTGATTCAATTACAAGACTGGACAATAAAAGCTCAATAAAGAAACCCAAATCCTTATTAAATTCTTTTTTTTAATTATTATTAAAAAAAATACCCCAGCAGGCTAGGATTGCCAGATCGGGAATTTGCGTGGAGCAGAAGAATGATATGATCTCTCTGAGTAGCACGGCGCAAATTAAAAGAGGTTTAGCGTTAAGTGTTCATGGCACAAAAGCAATTTTAAGTACCTGCAATCAGCTTAGGGTGGCTAAGCCTAAATATGTACAAATCGTGTAATAGGCAATATCCCTGGCAGTACCACGCGGAGCTCCCACTGATGAGCGCTCCGGCCTTTCCCGAGGGTCCCACCACGGCTCCCTGGGGGTGGGAGTGGGAGTGGGAGTGTGTGGGACAGGCTGTGTGTGGCTTGTGGGCCACCTAGTGTCCCGCTGGTGACTAGACCAAGCGTTTGCTCCTCGTTCCTGGTGGGACAGCGTGGAGAAGGAGGAAATGAAATAAATTCAGTCGCCTCCGTTGGCACAAAATGGGACAAAGAGAGCCAGGGTTTGCTGCACCTCCGCTGCTTCACTTGGAACGTCCTTCACAGAATTTGGTGTCTATTGAAACCCTCCTTCCATTGGGAAATCCATTATTCCCCTTGCTGGTCTTCTCCGTTTCGTGTTACCTTTGCTACACAGAACTCGGGATTTTGGGCGGCTTGGGGGTTTTGTTGTTGTTGTTGTTGTTGCTTTTTCCAGCCCGGCTGGAAATTAGGTTGTAGGATGGTTTGGGTTGGAAGGAACCTTAAAATTCATCTTGGGATATCTTCCACCATCACAGGGTGTTCCAACCCCTGTCCAACCTGGCCTTGGATGCTTCCAGGGATCCAGGGCAGCCAGGACCTCAGCACCCTCACAGGGAACAATTCCTTCACGATATCCCACCCTAAATCTCCTCTCTGTCACTTCAAAGCCATTCCCCTTTTTCCTGTCCCTCCATCCCTTGCCCAAAGTCCCTCTCCAGCTCTCTTGGAGCTTCTTCAGGCACTGGAAGGTGCTCTAAGCTCTCCCTGGAGCTTCTCTTCTCAAGCCAGCATTTTTTGAAGTCTAAACCTCTCCATCATGAGAAAATTTTGTCCTGTGGAAGCCCTGAGAGCCAGTGACTCAGACCCACCCTAATCTCGATTTTTTGGCAAGCAGTGGGAATTTGCTTAGTTTCCCATTGCAGTGTGTGTGATTTCCAGGCTCTGCTCACGCTTCCTCTGAATTTTTCCAGCCACTCTTGGATTCGTTTCCATCCCACCCTCAGCTCCCTGTTTTGCCACCAGCATGGCAATAAAACCTGATTCATGGCAGAGGACAAGTCATTTACAGGGGGCGATTTTGTGCATTTGAGGTGTATGAGATGACTCCTGCTTTTAGCTGGTTTTCTGGCATCCAGCAAGGAATTGATCCATGACATGATCCATGCCCGTTCCATGATCCAGAGACCTTTTGTCAAGGTCTGTATTGACAGGACAAGAGTCAGAAGTTGTAAACTGGGAGAGGTTGGGTCTAAATTAGACATTGAAAAGAAGGATTATTTTTATGATGAGGATGGTGAGGCACTGGAATAGGTTGTCCAGAAAAGTTGTGGATGCCCCATCACTGAAAGTGTTTAAGATCAGGTTTTGGGTGACTTGTTCCAGCAAAAAATGTCCCTGTCTATGCCAGAGGGGTTCAGCTTGATAATATTTAAAAGTCCCAAATCATTCTGTGATTCTGTGATTCCAAAAAAACCGAACAACAGACAAACCCAAAACACAACACTGGGAGCTGATCCCAGCTGAATCCACCGCCGGATGGGGAAGCAGAGCCAGGCAGAGGACAGCAAAGCTGGAGAGCCCTCCCTGATATTATAAATACTGAGGAGAACATGACACTGCTGCTGGTCTTCGGGAGGGAGATCATCACCCAAAATTCACTCTGTTGCCGCAGACCCCTCTGTGGGATTCATCCATCCTTAGCTAACTGCCCAAAATAGATGGGATGAGCGCCCTCCTGGGTGACCTTTCCCTGATAAAAGCAGGAAACCTGGCTTAAAGCAGGGGCTTACAATTGAAATGGCCTCAGTTAAGGGAGATTAATTCTCCCCTCAGCACTCGAGCCGAGTTAATCAGCACGGCTCTGGCTGGCAGCTCTGTGAAGACATGTGGAGCATTCACCCCATTTTTGGGTGCTGATTTATGACTGCTGGGATAAACTGTGCTCCCAGGAGGAAAAAAGAAGCTCATCAGAAAGGTGCTTCAGTGAATCTCATAAAGAATTGAGCAGAATGAGCACAGGATTTTAATTTGGAACAGAGGCCCGGAGATTTCTCAAGGGCTGCACTTGGGTCCTGCCTTTGTCACGCTGCGAAATATTGGATGTCCCAAATTTTTAGGGATAAAATGGGGTGCTCATTCCTGATGGTAACAGCAGCTACAGTTGTACTTGGTTTGGGGTTTGCCATTGAAAATCTAAATGTTGAGTTTGGATTGAATGTCCAAGACTCAGAGTAAAATAAGCTCCCTCAAGGTACCTAAATCTGCTCATGGTTCCTGGAATCACGGAATCAGGAATATCCTGACTTGTAAGAGATCCACAGGGATCATCAAGTCCCACTCCTCGCCCTGCACAGACACCCCAACAATTCTACCCAGAGCCTCCTAAAGGAATGTGTCCAAATGATCCTGGAATTCTGGCAGCCTTGGAAATGTGACCATTCCCTGAGGAGCTTGTGAAAACCCTTTTCCCAATATTTATTTCTCCCCAGCTTGGGCTGAACTTCCAATTTTTAGGTGCCCATCCATAAAAAAGAGAAATCTTTGCCTTTCAAGATGAGGCATGATCAGAACCTCTTGTTTTCTGTCCTGATTTAAGAAATGTTTAGAAAGAACGGTAACAGTCAGGCAAAGGTAGAATTTTACCCCCATTAAATAAACATAAATTATGCAGACTGATCAAATCCAGCCAACTGCTTTGGACAATATGAATTTTCCCATAGAAACTCCTCCAAAGTGGAATGAATTTCCAGGCTCGCAGACATGCAGTTTTTAATTAAGAGCAAAGCATTTATTAGAACGGATGAGAGCACTAAATCTGACCAAAATGCCTTTGAAGCTCCCAGCCTCCTGCTCGATTCGGCGGGCTTCCCCTCCCTGCAATGCGCCGTGGCTTTATATTTCACAGCATCCATAACATGGATTTATCAAAGGTCACTATGGCAACATCCAGGCAATGCGAGACAAATACGGGGCCGAGCCTGGAAACAGCACAAAACAAACTGAAATCGCCCCGTTCCCACCCAGGCCGCTCCAAATTGGGATTATTAATCCTGCAGCCCGTATTACTTCAGCTGAGGTGGGAAGGCAGGACGGGGATATCAGGGATATGGGCACGGAGGTTGTGTTGGCGCGTGAGAATTTTGGGAATCGCCGTCTCCACATGTTTGGGTTGGCTGGGTTTCCATGGCAATGAGGGCATTTCTGATGGAGTCCCTGCTTTATTGCTGGGTCTCGATTCCTGGGGTTTGGGGAGGAGGTTATTCCCGTTTGTTCAGGAATTCCGGGATTTCTGTGTGTGTCACATATGTGAACCTGAACTTGCTAATGGTAAATATATAAATATATAAATATATAAATATATAAATATATAAATATATAAATATATAAATATATAAATATATAAATATATAAATATGTAAATATATAAATATAATTAATTATATATAGAAATATAAAAATAGAAAAATATAAAATATAAATATATAAATATGTAAATATATAAATATTTATATATTTATATATATGTATATAAAAAGATATAAATATATAAATATATAAATTATTAAAATATATTAATGTATAAATATAAAATATATAAAGACAAAAATATAAAAATATAAAATATATTTATAAAAAATATAAAAATATATTTATACAAATAATATAAATATATTTTAAATAGATATATATTTATATTTATATATTTCGTTATTTATACATTTATATGTTAGTATATAAATACATAAATACATAAATACATAAATACATAAATACATAAATATATAAATATATATACACATATATACATATATAAACATATAAACATATAAATATATAAATATATAAACATATAAACATATAAATATATTTATATATAAATATATAAATATATTAAGATATAAATATATAAATATATTAAGATATAAATATATAAATATATAAATATATAAATATATTAAGATATAAATATAAAATTGCAGATGTTTCTGAAATATAGGTCTTATATGCAATAAGCTTATAATAATCTATTAAATTATAATAATCTATAATGTATAATTCAATACATTATATATATTACATAATAATATAATATATATAATTTTTATAAAATATAAATAATATAATAATATATTAAGTAGTTAAATTAGTTATTTTAATGCTAATATTGATATAGTTAATATTAAATAGTATTAAACACTATTATAGTATTAAATATTGATATAATTAATATTAAATAGTGTTAAATAATATTATAGTATTAAATAGTATTAACTATATTGATTATACATCATATAATACATATATTATACGTATGAATGTATAAATACATATTGAACACACACATTTATGAAATATGCATATAACACATATAATAATGTATATAATATTTATGATATCTATACCAAATGAGACACTCAAAATCACAAATCTCCACCCTGAAAATGAAAAGCATTTTCAAATGTGATTGAGATCTTTAAAATACCTCAGACCTCTTTTACTAACAATATTTAAAGTCACTCCTTTGGTGCTGCCCAACCACAGCTGACTTCACTTTTATTTTTGCTTTGTTTCCCTCATTTTGGAACGCGGGGCACATTTGGGATTCTATTCCTGGGAAAGAAGAAAAAATATCCAGAAGGTGAAAGAATTCAGAACATTTTTTGCTCTCTCTTCTGGTCTAATTTATGTTTTTTTTCCACCTTGCACACACAGCCCAAGGCAGGCACACAAATTTAGATGATAAAAACCCAATGGACTGCCAGGTGCAAAGTGAATTTCTCAGTAATTAAGATAAGCCAGAATAAAAACAGCTGATGAAACCTTACCTTTCTCCCTTTTATTGCACATTATCTTCCTGATTAATGATCCAGTAGCCTCCTGTATTTAAATGGGAGCCTCCCATGGTGAGAACCACACCCAGAAAGCAGAGAATTCCTTATAAAATTGGAGTTTTTTGTGCAGAAGTTTCTTCCAGGAATATTTTCTCCCCATAGTTCAAAGGCTGTTCTAAAGACAGAACATTCCATTTCCTCCTGGGCTTTATTTTCTTTTTTTTTTTTTTTTGGCATTCCTGAATGGTTTTCCAGTGTTAATCGTCTTTGGAAAATCCCTCTGAGATGGGAAAATTATCCTGATTTTGATAATGGGAAGCCGATAAATAGATTGAGATTAATGTGCAAACATCCAATTATTTCGGTGTCCAGGCTGAATTCGGAGTTCCTGCTTTGGCAAAGGTTTGAGAATTTTTACCTTATTAATCTTCCTCCGGCTTTATCTGCCTAGAAATAATTTCTTTCTCTGAGCTACTCATTTGCACTGTGGAGAAAAAAGCACATTCAGAGGTGCTTCATCTCAGAATGGATGAGCACCCTGGGATAACATAAATTTCCCTCTAAACCAGATTAACCCCAGATTATTTATTTATTTGAGGAAGTTTCCCTTGATTTACAGCTGGGAGTGCTCCATACTTCATTAAAACGCTGAAAATTAAAGGTTTCAGGGACCTGTGGGAGATGATCTGTCCCACCAGCCCTTCTGTCTGTCAGAACTCCAAAATTCAAGTCCCAGCACATGAGAAATTTGATTTCTGACATTTGCACTGGAGAAAAAAAAAAAAAAAAAATCTCAGGCTTCTTTACTGGAAGTTGATTTGGTTTGATTTATTTTTCTTTGTGAGAGAATCATCAACAAACCGTTGTGAGGTGCGTTGGAAGTTAAATAAAATAATAAAGGTGTGGGAAAGGGATACAGGGAAAAATTCTACCTCAGTGGAAAAGAGTGAAATTGATTTTAATATTTAATGTGGCTAATATTTAATATAGTCCCTCTGAAACCATCCCCCCCAAAAAAACCCCTAAATCTCTTTTTCTGCTCGGATTAAACACAAAAAAATGCTTGTACAGACAGATATAAATAAATACAACCAAACTACCAAAAATGAGATATTTTTTTTTTAAAGAATGTTGAGTCATAGAGATTATCAATAAAACCTTGCTGGATAAATAAAGTTTATTTATTTATAATAAATACTATAAATATAATATATTTATATTATAAATATATAAATATAAATATAAATATAAATATAAATATAAATATAAATATAAATATAAATATAAATATAAATATAAATATAAATATAAATATAAATATAAATATATGGAGGCTTCAGTGGATTCAGTGTTGGCCACCACATTTCAGAAACAAAAGGTGAACCAACCATTCAGAGTTAGTGGAAAACAATGGGAAGGATCAGAATTCCAGCTAAAACTGCCCTGAGGGAATTACACTTCAGTATTCCCAAAACATGATGGAATTGCACTTCAGTATTCCCAAAACATGGGGCTGTACATGGGTTTAATAAACACATCACTGAGAGAAATTAATAAGTTTTTTCCCATGCAATATCTTTAATCGACCTAAAAGACTCCAATTCCGAATATTTTTCGGATGTTACTCAAGGAATAGCAAGGGTCCTTGTCAGTGCTATTATAAACTGTCTCCAAAAGTGCCATGATTTCAAGAAAAGTCCTCCAAAACCATTTTTTTCCCCCAATTCCACAGCTCCTTTCCTACTAAAAGGAACGCTGGCCACCTCAGATTTCCAGGGAACAACTTGCAGGTGTTCAGACTTAGGGAATATGGGTTGAGAAAGGAGATGTCCCAAAGCCTCAGGATACTGAATTCTTAAATTCTTAATTTCAGGTTCTCTGGGGAATTGCCTCCATAATATTCCTGACCTAATAAAGGAACGAGATTTATTCATGCACTTATCTTTTTTATACTTTTCTCAATAAATCTGTGCCTCAGACTTCACTACTGGTTGATTCCTTGAAAAAAATAAATTAATGATGGGAGGAATTTGGCTCTGGGGTTTGGTTGTAAAAGTTTTACTGTATTTTAAATCCCGAGCCTCCTGACAGCTGGAATCGTGGAATTCACCCTCGGACGGGGTATTGCTTTCCTGGCATGTTGAAGCTGATTAAATTATTTTCATGTTATTCTAAATGAGTCTTGGAGAGTCTGGGGGGGTTGGATGTTTCTGTGATGCCATAAACTCAGACACCTGCTAAGCAGCTGGGAAATTTGGGGGATTCTGGAGCAGTTTTTGATCAGTACAAGGTGAGAAAAATGACTGGGACAGGCAGAGTGTTAAGAATTCCTCAATAATTCACTTTTTTTTTTTTATGAACAGAGTTCATGACCTGAGGATAAGCTTCATGTCAAGATCAGGGTGGAGTTTCCACCTGATGGATAGAAGAGGGAGCCTGGAGAGGGAATCATCCATGAGGGTGATTGGAGGGATGGAGCAGCTCTGCTGGGAGGGAAATCTGAGAGAACTGGGATTACTGGAGAGGAGAAGCCTTGGGGTGACCTTCCAGGACCTGAGGGAGTCAACAGGAAAGACGGAGAGAGACAATTTCTAATGGATGGAGGGACAGGACACAGGGAATGGCTTCCCACTGCCAGAGGGCAGGGATGGATGGGATATTGGGAAGGAATTGTTCCCTGGGAGGGTGGGCAGGCTCTGGCACAGGGTGCCCAGAGAAGCTGTGGCTGCCCCTGGATCCCTGGCAGTGCCCAAGGCCAGGCTGGATGGGGCTTGGAGCACCTGGGATAGCAGGAGCTGTCCCTGCCCATGGCAGGAAGTTTGGAATGAGATGATCTTCCAGGTCCCTCCCAACCCAAACCATTCCACGATATTTTTTTCACCAGTAAATCCTGGAAAAAGCACCTGAGGTGTGAGGTGTGTGTACGGCCAAATGAATCATTTTCCACCAGCCCACAAGAAGCTGCATCATTTATTTGTTTTCCTTCCCCCCTCAGTCCCAAACCCACCCTATCTCCTGCCTTAACGAAAGGATTTGGGGCTCATAATCAGAAAAGACAGAGTTTGAGACAGCAACCGCAGCAATTAGAAATGAATTTGGCTTTCAGAAGCCACCAAAAAATTAATTTGGCCAGGGACAGCAAATTTATTGTGAACTGTGGCCGCATGTGGGATCTCCCTGCTCAGGAGATCTTCCAGAGCTGCTGATTTTTGTGCTTTTTTCCTTCAGCCGAGGAGATCATCAGCCTCGCTGGCTGTCGTTTTCCAGCGTGAGGGATGCGCTGGCAAGGGGTATCCAGGCAGTGGGAAAAAGGAGACAGAGAATTCCAAGCCACAGCCTCTCCCGTTCCTGCCCACTGGATTATAACTGCAGCCAGCAGAGAGATGTGGATGAAAGAGGAGAGCAGGAGAATGTGGATGCTGTGCCCAGAGATACAGGGAAAGAGACACTGATTTGGGAGCGCTCAGGCCAGCAAAGGGGCCCAGAGCAGCAGGGAGGGCAGGAAAAGAAGGAAAAAAGGGAGGATTTTGGAGCCTGTTGCCTAAAGAACATCTCCTGCTGGCCTCAGGGCCACCCAGCTGGGTGAGTGCCACTGGTGAAGGACTCGGTGACACCTCTGGGGAGGTGGAGGCAGCCACAGGAGTCTCTGTCAAAGAAGGATTCACTGAAAACCAGAGCTGTGAGGGGCACAGGGAGGGTGGCACAGGAGGAAGCAGATCTCCCGAGCCGAGGTGCTCGCTGCTCCCTCACTATCAGCTCCGAGACTGATGGGGGCTTGTTCTCCCACCCCTGGGGTGCATTCCAGCTCGGAGGAATGAGTCAGGCTCCCAGCTTGAATTCCTTGGATATAAAACTCAGCATGAGGTATGAGGGGAGCTGCGGCTCGGCGGAGGCCGCCTGGAAAAGCCAGTGTTGTTCTTAGCGAGGTGAGTTACCTCATCCCCAGCCTGGAGGTGGGAAAAATCCCAGGATCTCACCCTTCCCCAGCCCTCGGCATCTCCAACCGGATCATGAGGCCTACAGAAAAACACTGGAAAACTCCAAGCTGAAGGAGCTTCATGAGGCTTTGCTGAAAATGATAAAACTTCTCCTTCCTAATCCCTGCTTTTCTTCCTTCTTTTTTCTTTTTTTCCTTTTCTGGAAAGGCTAAGGAGGGATAGGCACAATCCCAGCTTCAGTCGCTGATTTTTCAGGTTCCAAAAGAAATGGGAAGTTCAGGGGGATGACAACGTTGATTTAATCAGAAAGGATTTTTCCAGTCTAACTCCAACGAGCAATTTCCTTTTCAAGCAGCTCAGAATTCCGAGGGTTACTATTACATTAAAAACTATTATATTAAAAACTATTAATATTACTATTAATATTTTTCTCAGTCTTCACAAAGGAAGAGGTGACCTGGATAAAGGCATTGTCACCAAATTAAAATCTTGCTAAATTTGACAATGAAAATGGATCAAAATTCAAACCGGTTTTGGGTCACAGTGTAAATTTCCTTATTTAACTTCAAAATACTGAGCTTTCAGTGCCATGGCTGAGAAATGCAGATTTCTCTCCATTCAACTCAAAATAAGGGCTAATACTTAAAGCTTGAAAGCCTTTGGATCAAAATAATTGGGAAGGAATAATTAGTCCCCATTTTGCAGGAGCGAAGGCACAAACTTGAGGGTGTTTGTCCAGGAATCTCTGGCACATCTGGAAAGCCACTGACCTCTGGGAATGAAAGTTCCCTCCTCTAGAATCATGTCTGTGACTTGAGAAGTGCAACTCGAAGCAAATGAAGCCTTTTCTGTGAGTTCCCCAAAGGCAGAATCTCGGAGAAAACCCAACCATTCAAACGCCAGCTTTTATTTTTCAGTTTTTCCTCTCATTTTTCCTCAGCTTTGCACAGCCTCTGAGACTTGGACCTGCCAGGTTTCACACAGCTCTGCTTGATTTTTATTTTTTTTTTCTCAAGGAACGAGTCTTCTGACTCGGAGTCAGATCCTAAAATTCTTCCTTCGGAAGGGTTCCCACTTCCAAGGGCCAGCAGTGCAGCTCCATTGGCTGATGGGATTTGGTTAATCCCCGTCTAATGAGGAAGTGGAGCAGCTGAGATGAAAGGCTGAGCCCTCCCTGGGACAAGGTATGAACTAATAAGCCAAGCTCAGAGATCCGGGCATTCCCGGAGGGGATTGGAACCAACCTGACATCGGTGTTTTGATCAAAATGATGCCAAAAAAAATCCCTGCGGGGTCCAAAACCTCAAGCAGAAAGTCAGCAATGCTACCACCTGTCTGCTCACTGCTGGTACTATTGGATATTCAGTGGCAAAAAACTGCTGAATTTACCCCAAATCTCAGTGATTGGCAGAACAGGGACTCGCTCACCTATTTGCAGTGGACGGAAAATATCTTGGAATGCGTTCCTGATGCTGAAGTTTAAAGCTCCAAGGAGGGATGAGAATGTGCAAGGGAGGAATGTAATCAGAGGAATATGGGCTGAGTGAGTTTGGGGTAAACCCCATGAACAATGAGATTTATTGGGCTGCAGAACTGAATTTCAGGAAAAATTGATCCATTAAAACGAGACATTTAAAACTATCCCCAAACCACCCAGCAGAGAACATGCTGTACATCCTTGGCTAATGGATAAAAATCCTTTGGAGTGGCGTTTTCCAGGACTGGGGATGGAAGAAAAATGTTTTGCTGTTGATGTTATGTGAGGCTGCAGACTTTGCAATGATGGTGGTGCCCTCACAGAATAAAACAGGCTTCACCCCAAGGAATTTCCTTCCTCAGACATCAATTAAACACAATTTTAAAGCATGACTTTTCCTTTATGTAACATTCCTAAATCTAGCCTTAATTAACAAAGTATTCAGGAGGGCTTGATGGAGGGATCAGAGCTTAAAGCAGGGCTACTTTTAATTTAGGTGGGATGGGAGAGTGGGAAACCACGGCACAGAGGGTTGGAAGTCTGAGATGCCAGGGATGACACAAGGCGGGACAAATGGAATCTGCTCCGAAGCCAATTCCACAAGTGATTGACAGTCAAAAAAGACAGTTTGAACCACATTTGAGCAAGCTGCTGCCAATTAGCAAGGAAAGCCTTGACGTGCCACTTTGTGATGTTGGTATTTTTCTTTGCACAGAGAGATGGATCCGTGGAAAATTCCATTGGTTAAGATTCTCATTTTCCTCTCAGAGTGAATTACTGGTTGCAGATCGCTGTTCCTGTGACAGCGAGCTGGTTTGCCAGGAGTTTCTCCCAGGAATGTAAATTAAAGTGCTAAACTGCGTTGCACTGGATGTGGGAATGGCATCCAAATGAACTATCTGGGACAGGTATCAAATCTCATTGAAAATCACAGAAGCAGAGAGCCACGGAATGGTTGGAAAGAATCTTCAGGATCATCCAGTTCCACCCCTGCCATGGCAGGGACACCTTCCACAGTCCCAGGCTGCTCCAAGCCCTGCCAGCCTGGCCTTGGGCAATTCCAGGGATCCAGGGGCAGCCACAGCAGCTCTGGAAATTCCATCTCAGCCCCATCCCACTCTCCCAGCCAGGGATTCCTTCCCAATATCCCATCCATCCCTGCCCTCTGGCAGCGGGAAGCCATTCACCCTTCTCTTGTCACTGCATTCTGTGGAGATTTCTTCTCTATATTCCCTGCAGCTCCTCCAGGTCCTGGAAGATCACACTGAGCTCACCCCAAAGCTTCTCCTCTCCAGGTGAACATTCCCAGCTCTCACAGCCTTTCCTCCATCCCTGGCATCATCCTGGTGCCTCCTCTGGATCTCTCCAGCAGCTCCGGCTCCTTCCCGTGCGGGATCCAGGGCTGGGGCCTCACCTGAGTGGGGCCGAGGGGCAGAATTCCCCCTTCCCTGCTGCCCAGGCTGGGGATTGGATTTCTGGTCCCAGTGCACATGGTCAGGGAATGTCCAGCTCTCACCCAGCTCCTCCTCCTGGGGCTGCTTCATCAGCTCATCCCCAGCCTGGATGGATCCCGGGGTTTTCCCTGGCTCCCAGACCTTGCACTTGGTCTTGTTAAACCTCATGAGATTCCTGTTCTCCCACTTCTGCTGGTGTGGAGGATGCAGGATGGCATCCTGCCCTTCAGGAATGCCAACAGCACCACTCAGGCTCGGTGTCCTCTGCAAACCTGCCGAGGGTGCCCTCAGTCCTCTCTGGATTCCCCTCTCTGCTCTGCAAGGCTGGTGTCAAACACTCAGAATTCCCTCTGTGTCTTAAAGGACTCCGGGGAGCAGCGCAGGGATGAACCAAGCCCACATCATTCCTCCTGAGGGATTTATCTGCTGCGAAATAACCCAAGGGCTGGGCAGGATGCCGAGGTGGTGATGATGGGGGTGGGTGAGGAAGGCTGAATGTAGCAAACAAGGTGCTGGGAAATGAGGTGGGAAGCAAAATGGGAAAAGCTGTCTCTACCAAGGGCAGGGAGGCCAACTCACCACTGTGATGGCAGGACGTGGGGCAAGGGGTTTTGGATCCTTCAGGCTGATAAAGAGGGACTGTGTAACATCACAGCCATGCTCTGCTCCTCCAGCACTTCCAAGGGAACTACTCTGATCTCATCCCAGCTAAAATAAGTCCTTGGCATACGTTCCAGGGCCTTGATTCCACCCCTGTCTGCCTCTCAGAGCCACCCACCAGGAAGGGAAGCAACATCACGCAGCGTGGCCAGCTGGGGGATGTCAGGGACAGCCCAAATTTCCACACAAACTGCGGAGGAAGAGCCACAGCCCCACGTCAGGCCAAGAGGAAAACCTTTTCCCTGAATTCATCTCCTCCACTGACAATATTAATCAGGCTGACATTGAGCTGGGAGCATGACGAGAGGGTACGGAGAAGCTGCTTTGACTCAAATCAAACAAATCTCCTTAAAAAGTCCTCACCAATTACATCTACAGACTTTCCCAGCCTCAGTTAAGGTGCATGAGCCTCGATTGAGTAGTTCCCGTTCCAAATGTCCCCAGAATTACACCTGTGCCAAGGGTTTCCAGAACTCTCTCTTGGTCACAGCTGGTCTGAGCTTTGCCAACCATCTGTGCCTGGGTGTTTGGAGTCAGGCTGTGCAAGGGAAGCAGGCAGGGCTCTGGAAAGAACAGTTTTATTTGGAAAGCACATTCCCAATGCTTCCCTGAAGTCCTTTCCTGCTGGTGTGAACACCCAGAGCCAGAATCCATCAGAGTTCCCGGAGTGAGCCCATCTCCATCGGGTGCTGTGCTGCTCTCACAGATAAACAGCCTGGAAAAGTCCAGTTCTTTTTGCCAAGGATCTGGTTGGTTTTCCCAGGGAATGGACAGAAAGATTTGAAAAAAGTGCCCAGGTGTAGCTGGAGGGAACGGGGTGATTGTCGTGGGGAAGTTTATGAAAAGAAATCATGGAATGGTTTGGGTTGGGAAAGGAGCTTCAAGATCATCCAGTTCCACCCCTGCCATGGCAGGGACACTTCCCACTATCCCAGGCTGCTCCAAGCCCTGTCCAGCCTGGCCTTGGACACTTCCAGGGATCCAGGGGCAGCCACAGCTGCTCTGGGCACCCTGTGCCAGGGCCTGCCCACCCTCACAGGGAACAATTCCCAATATCCCATGTAAATTCACTCTAAATCCACTCTCTCTCAGTTGGAATTCATTCCCCCTTGTCCTCTCTGTCAGTTAATTATTTCATTAATTATTTAATTAATTAGTTCAGCTCATTAATCCTACCGTAGAGAAACTCTAGAGGAACTGAGCTCTCAGTCCCTGTTTTCCAGTGAAATCACAAAGGTTGAAGGACTTAACTTGAACTGTCAAAGCCCACAAGCGAAGAATAACGGGGATAGATTTTATCCCAATATATCAGAGATTACTTTCTCCTAGGGCAACTTTGCTTTTGTTTCTGATCTCAGAGTGGAGCGAGCCAAGAAGTGACTCAGATTTCCCACTTGAAACCACCACCAGGATTCAGAGTGAGGTTTATCCCGGATAAAAATGGAAATGCCTACATTGAATCCATACTAAAACAGATGGATTGTCTGAAAACCCAGTGATGGTTGTAGGTGTCAGGCCCTAGCCTAGGATTCCTTCTGGAATGTTGTCTAGGACTGGATTGCCCAAACAAGAGTCCTTCACATCACAAGGTTGATATATTTTCTCCATCTACAGGCAGGAGAAAGAAGTTTCCTCAATCCCTACAGCCAGTGATGGCCCTGTGTTCCTTCAAATCCATGAGGAACCCTCAGATTTCCATGAAGAAATGGCCAATTTGCTTTTATATTTGTTTTTAATGCTGCTGCAATACCATTAATGCGGCTTTGCCTTTCTGAGACAATTTGTTTGTGGAGGTCAATGTCCCCCTCTACTCTCCCCTTGTGAGATCCCACCTGGAGAGACCTCTTCAGATCTGGAGTCCAACATCCAAAGGGTGTGGAGCTCTTGGAATGGGTCCAGAGGAGGCCATGGAGATGTTCCAGGGGCTGGAACACCTCGGATATGGATCCAGGCTGGGAGAGCTGGGAATGTTCCCCTGGAGAGGAGAAGCTCCAGGGAGAGCTCAGAGCCCCTTGCAGGGCCTGAAGGGGCTCCAGGAGAGCTGGAGAGGGACTGGGGACAAGGGATGGAGGGACAGGACACAGGGAATGGCTCCCACTGCTGGGATGGGATATTGGGAAGGAATTCCTGGCTGGGATGGAATTCCCAGAGCAGCTGGGGCTGCCCCTGCATCCCTGGAAGTGTCCAAGGCCAGGCTGGACAGAGGTTGGATCACCCTGGGACAGTGGGAGGTGTCCCTGGAACAAAATGGGCTTTTAGGTCCCTCCCAAGCCAGAACATTCTGGAATTCTCCAGCTGTGACACGGGAGATGTTTTCCCTTTGGTCAGCTGGAGCAGGGTCAGGTGCCGAGCTGCAGCTCCGGTGACGCCTCCCACACACTGCTGATCCTCTTGGTGTTTTGGGAGACACTCAGATCTGTTTCATGGGAAAAATTAGAGAATTAAGGAAACCATCACCTCAAGGGAATGTCTTCTACAGGAGCAGCTCCAAGCTGCTGTTTCTAATGAGGGTAAATCCTACCTGTCTATAAAATTTCTTTAAAATTAAACATTTTCATCTTCTGAGAGACAATTTTTACTCACAAAACTTCATATTCTGTGAGAGTTCTCCAGATTTTGGCATTATTTCCACATGAAAGCCCATTTTGAAATACCAGAATTTCCTCCTGGATGGTCACATCTACTTTTGTTTAGCAACATGGTTACTCTTTTTTTTTTGGGTCATTGCTTTTGTGCAATGTTGGCCTTTGCTTTTTACAAAATTACCCAGGAAAGATCACAAGTTCCATAGAACCACCAGGATATAAAGCTTCAAAATCCAGATACTGAGAAGTCCAAGACTTGCAATAAAATTTCCAGGTTTGGCAATACAGACAATGTCATAATTTCCTTATGGCTCATTTTTAACCTTTTCTTTGAGTCACAATAAATGCTCCTGCATTTTTTTTTTTTTTTTTTTTTTTTTAATGTCTGGTTTTATGTTATAGGAATAATCTGAGCATTCCAGTCTCTGCGGACTCCATTGATTAATCTGGCTGAATTCTTTCACCTCGGGGATTGACTCATCCTGGTTTTTCCTGACTTCCATAACGCCTGATCCCTGACATTTAGATTTGTGTCATAGCAGCCTGAATTCATATTTTATGGGCCCTTTCTGCTCTGTTCACATTTCTTGTGGCACCCTTGGGCACAGCAGATCTCAAACTCAGAGTAAGTGTGGAAAAAAGCCACACCTGGTCCCTGTGCTGTTCTTTAAATTAGGTCAGGATTTTAATTCTTGAGGCTCTGGACTACATCTGACACCTTATTGCACTGAAAATCCCCGAAGGATAAACCATAAACACACTCTGGATTCGTCTCAATTCATGCCTCTAAAGCTTAAACAACGTCTTTAATTCGAAATTAATCCAAGTGGAGGTGTTCAGAGTAAAGATGGAAACCTTCAAGAGATAATTCCGTGTATTCCAAGATTATTTAAGGGAGCTGAGACTTTCCCTCCGAATTTTTGCCTCCCAGTAGCTGAGGGGAACCTACAACAAAGGTGGAGAGAGATTATTTACAGAGACCTGGAGGGGCAGGACAAGGGGGAACAGCTTGAGGGTGGAGAAGAGTGGAATTAGATGGGATATTGGGCAGGAATTTTTCCCTGTGAGGGTGCCCAGAGAAGCTGTGGCTGCCCCTGGATCCTTGGGAGTGTCCAAGATCAGGCTGGAGCAACCTGGGAGAGTGGAAGGTGTCACTGTGCATGGAATAGGATGATTTTTTTACCCTGTGACGGATTCTAAAATATGATTTTCTTTTAAAAAAAAACCAATGTACATCTGTATTTGTAAATGTGAGAGCTCCTCAGCAAGGTGGAATCCATTCTCTTCTGTCCTTTTCTGTGCTGTAAATCCAGTACATCCCATTGAAACAAAAAAAATCAGGTCCCAAACACCAATTTTCAAGAGAAAAATCGTTGTCTTTTAATCAATTTTAGAATTTTTTTTGCCTGCCCCCCTCCCCCCCCCCTTTTTTTTTTTTTTCTCTTAGCTTTTTATTTGAAATGGATTAAATATATCCCAAAATGGAGTTTTAATATTCCTGGCCATATTTCCATGTCCAGATTGCTTCCAGTAACAGATTTGACTGTGTAAGGCACAACAGACTCCTGCTCTGCTTGTCACTAAAAAATGGATCATCAATGTTGGAAAAGAAAATAATTTAAATATTTTCTTTAAAAACCCTGCCTTTTCTTCTGCTGAATCCATTTCCATCACTTCCTTCCCTGTTTTCCGTGCCTTCCAGCAGCCTATCTCTCTCTCTGGTGATTACAGGTGAATTATAGGCCAATATCCTATGGAATATAATAATAATAATAATAATAATAATAATAATAATAATAATAATAATAATAATAATAATAATAATAATAATAATAATAATAATAATAATAATAACAACAATAATAATAACAATAATGACAACAATAACAATAACAATAACAATAACAATAACGATAATAATAATAATAATAATAATAATAATAATATTTTGATAAAGTTAGGCAAGATAAAGCATCTTTAGCCCTCCACATCTGAACTTTCAGCCTTAATCCTGGACTGGGAAGGCTGATTGTGGTTGGGTTTCTTTTATCCGTGAACATGATAAGCAGAATTATTAATCAAGGCAGTATCTCTGTTATTAATTATCTGTATCCTCCTTTCATCTGGGAATTATTCCTACCCAATTATTCTTCGTCTCCTTTGGATCCACTAGATGGGTTTGGCACGAGGAAAATTCTTTTTGTATTTACCTGATTTATCTTATCACTTCCCAGGGAATTTTTTTTTTTTTTTAATCCAAATCTGCTGAGTCCGCACCGGGAGGAATTCAGACGCCAGCTCACCTGGAGCGTGTCTTCTCCAAGGTGCTTTAATCCCAGGAATTATCTCTCCCTGGGAGCCAATTCCTTTGCATCCCTAGGAATAACTCAGTCCTAGGCATCCAAACTGAAATAGTGTCAACAAAGACAAGTTCAGCTGGAAAATTACGATCCACTTGAGCAGCCCTCGGCGCTGATTAGCGCATATTTATGAGCCAAGTTTGCAGGAATTATTGCTGGACAAAAGCTCCGTTTGCCTGGATGGAAAAGGCCCTGGAATATCCCAGGCAGATGCATCATTTTTATGACTTTGTGGGGGACCTTTTATTTATTTTTTTTTTTTTTTTTACAGGGCTTTGCAGTAATTTAGGCCATTTATTCCACAGCCTCCACTTCACCTTGTAAATCTGGTTGTAAATATGGAAGCGGCCACACACAGCAAAATCTAAAAGGAGCAAAGGAACGGCTGAAATTCAGCATTTAAGGCTTTACAAAAGATGGATTGTCTTCATATTCCAAAGGAAAAATGAGCTGTTGTCTGGTTTTGCTGGGATTTCGAGGGAATTTACAATTTAAGTACCGGGCTGAGACACTACTGCAGAAAAAATCCCAAAATGGAGATGCTTAAAATTACTTCTAAATTTAGATTGTAGTTGTGACCCGAAGAAGGATCAGGTTTAAGCTAAAAACCTCCCAGTTTTAACATGAAACATTGCAAAATCATCTAAAGAGAAAAGACAAATTTGCAATGAATTTTTTTGGGGGAGTAGCAGCAGAAAGTTTTTCATTCGAGTTTTGAAATTATTGGTGCGTAGAGTAAATAGGGAGACAAAAGTGGGCTCTAATTAGAAGTAATTAGCACAGCATCTGTTTTGTTAGTGAAAGGTTTTTTTGCACATCCATAGGGATTAAGGAAAACCCCAATCCGCTGTTATTTTGGAATTCCCTGGGAGGGAAACCTGTGGAAGGGAATGGAAGCTGAACCTTGACCTGATGCTCCCTGGGAACATTAATGGGCCTGGAAAGCAAAATCCCTGGAGTTTTTATCCAAATCAACAATCTTTTTGTGATCCTTCTCATTGATCCCAAGCACCAGCATCTAAAAATCAGATTCTGTTCTCTGTTGTATTAAAACTAAATATTTCATTTAAAATAAAGCCACTGAGCTGCTCTTTTAAAGAATATCAATATAAGATGGAGATGTCAAATCAGTCACAAACGGGGTCAGCTTTTCTGTATTTTGACAGAATCAAAGTCATCAATTTATATTGTATTTATTTTGGTTTTCAGCTGCTTATTTGACTTTTTTCCTACACCAAAATCCTCAGGGTTATCCAGTGCCTGAATGGCAATTCAAGAGGTGCTCAAATATCTTGGAGCATTTATCCCTTGACTTCTTTTTTCCTAAAGGATGAGATTTTATCCACTTACCAGTCACTTTGGACAGAACTTGGAATTTTCAGAGGGACAGGATCATTTTGCTGCAATTCCCAATTTCTTCCATTTATGGTTTTCACCATAATTTTGTCATCAAATTCTTCAGCCGCACGAAGCCAAGAGGTGAACAAGGAATAGGAAGGAAGAAAATTGACTCACAAAAAGAAAATATCAACCACACCGCTGAAGAATTTCCCAGATGAAAGTCATCAGTGAGAAGTTTGGGTTTGGGGGATTTTTTTAGATGTTCTATTTTTTAAAAACTTCTTTTGTTCAAATCAATTTTCTCATCGTTAATTATAAATTAATATAATGGGGACCATGGAATAAAAATGCTCTTGAGAGTCTCTTCCTTTCTGTAAATCATGAGATTTCCACTCTCTGCAATACAAGTCCAAGTTTTCCTGAATTTCAGTCGGAACGAGGGACCAAAGGCTGGTTTATGGTCACACAGATTTAGGATTTTAGATTTTCACGTGCCTGGTTGGACCCAGTGCCCTCTGTGGCTCCCAAATTTGGGAAAACATCCAGGAACTGAAAGCTGCACACCCTGATTGCTCCTGTTTTCATTGTATTCCCAAATTTCCCATGTTTAATGTAGGAATTTTGAGTTAAAATTTTTGGTTTTGGTTAAGTAGGAATTTACAAATCCAGGTGCAGAGGCCTAAATCCTGAGCTAGCCAACCCAGCCTCTCCTTAAAACTAATGAGGAAAAACAGATTAAAAAAATCATTGAAATACTTTAAAAACAAATTCTTCCTAAAGGGAATGAAAAACCGTGTGAGAGCATCTTAAAATTAGAATTTCCAGGCTAGGAGGAGAATGTGCCGAAGGATTCCTCCCTGTTTTCTAAGGGAAAACTGGGAATGTCACCAGCCAGGTGATTCACTGGCTTTAAAAGACGTGGGCAAAGTACCAAAATGCCTTTTAACGTGTCCTGACTTGGCTGATCCAAGTGCCCAACTTTCCTTATAAGAAGCACAAATAAAATAACCTGGAATGGAGATAACACTTGGAAATAAGAAAAAATAATTATGGCCTGTCGTAAAATGTTACACATTTTATGGCCTGTCCAAACAGCTTCACAGCTCTTGGAGTTTGCTTTTCATCCTTCTCCTGCGTGGAATCCAGGAGGAAAAAGCAGAAGGAAAAAGAGGGAAAGTCTTCCCTGGAAAAGCCCCGCAATGTGGTTCTCCCTCTTGGGATTCTCCTTCCAAGGGTGAAACACCCAAACCAGCAGAACTGCTGAGTGAGCTTTGTTCTGCTTATCATTTCTGCGGCACCTTTTGTCACAATTAATCAATTTATTGATAAGCAAGGAGAGGGAACTTTTACCTCACTGCAAATTTTGGGCTGAAAAGGGCTTTGATAGTTTTTCCTATCATCTACACAAGCTTTGGAAAGGAAAATGGCTCTGAAATGCCCAAAGCACCCCACAAACTCCACTCTGATAATAAATTCAGAAAGCAAGATGTGACTTTTTCTTCTTTTTCTTTTTCTTTTTCTTTTTCTTTTTCTTTTTCTTTTTCTTTTTCTTTTTCTTTTTCTTTTTCTT
Source organism: Poecile atricapillus (assembly GCF_030490865.1). Taxonomy (NCBI): domain Eukaryota; kingdom Metazoa; phylum Chordata; class Aves; order Passeriformes; family Paridae; genus Poecile; species Poecile atricapillus. The sequence continues at coordinate 2,081,513 of NC_081250.1, read as the reverse complement.
TTTCTTTTTCTTTTTCTTTTTCTTTTTCTTTTTCTTTTTCTTTTTCTTTTTCTTTTTCTTTTTCTTTTTCTTTTTCTTTTTCTTTTTCTTTCTTTTTCTTTTTCTTTTTCTTTTTTTATTTTCCTTTTTTTCCTTCTTTCTCTGTTCTTTTTCTTCTTTTTCTTCTTCTTTTTCTTCTTTTTCCTCTTCCTTTTCTTCTTCATTTTCTTCTTTTATCTTCTTTTTCTTCTTTTTCTCTTTTTCTTCTTCTTTTCTTCTTTTCTTCTTTTTCTTTCTTTTTTTATTTTTCTTCTTTTTTTCTTCTCTTTGCTTCTTTCTTCTTTTTCTCCTTTTCTAAGGAGGTGGTTTTCAGTATTGAGTCGTTGGAGTGAAGAATGTTCTGGATAACTCATGGATCTTTTTCCTCAGGATTTCTGCAGATTTCTGCAGATTTCTGCTTGGAGCCTGAGTTTCCAACAAATTAATTTAGAGCTCCTTTTTCTCACTCTTGAGGGCTGGAGGTTTGGGAAGCGGATATAATCTCATAAATATAAATATAATTTGGTTTTTAATATTTGCTATAAATTTAAAGGGATTAGGTTTAAATTGGATAAATTGAAGGAATTGTTCCCTGTGAGGGTGGGGAGGCCCTGGCACAGGGTGCCCAGAGCAGCGTTGGCTGTCCCTGGATCCCTGGAAGTGTCCAAGGCCAGGCTGGACAGGGCTTGGAGCAGCCTGGGATAGCGGAAGGTATCTTTGCCCATGGGAATGAGATGACCTTGAAGATCCCTTCCAATCCAAACCATTCCATGATTCTGTAATTCCATGAACAGACCCAGGCAAATATTTCCTATGGTGGTGCACCATATCACATTTAAAAGATTTTTTTTCTATTTCCATGACCTTTGTCACAGATCTCGAGACAAGAATGACAATTTCTCTGATTCATCCATCCCAAACATTCTTCCATCAGTGTCCCAGGACCACCAGCCCTCACTAAGTTTTCCCTTCCCAACCTCTGCTCCATTATTGGCCTGATTTTACAATCACAGGGGTGAAACCCAGGAAGAAAAAAGGAAAATTCGAAGTCTTCTATGGGGATTTTGGGGAGACCTCTGAGAACAGAATGGAGAACCACCCCCCACCCTGGACCATCAGGATGAGCAGGGCATCAATCCCTTCTGCTGAATATATGGAATTCTGGATTCTGACCTTAAAGATCATCCCACTCCACCCTTGCCATGGCAGAGACACCTCCAGGCTGGCCTTGGACACTTCCAGGGATCCAGGGGCAGCCACAGCTCTGGGCACCCTGTGCCAGGGCCTGCCCACCCTCACAGCCAGGAATTTCTTCCCAATATCCCATCCATCCCTGCCCTCTGGCACTGGGAGCCATTCCCTGTGTCCTGTCCCTCCATCCCTTGTCCCCAGTCCCTCTCCAGCTCTCCTGGAGCCCCTTCAGGCCCTGCAAGGGGCTCTGAGCTCTCCCTGGAGCTTCTCCTCTCCAGGGGAACATTCCCAGCTCTCCCAGATTAGCTCCAGAGCAGAGGGGCTCCAGCCCTTGGAACATCTCCATGGCCTCCTCTGCAGTCGCTCCAGCACCTCCACAACCTCCTGACTTTGGAATCCCTGGATGCAGCTCTGCCAGTGGGAGAAGAGAACCAAGAATTCCATCACTCAGCTGTTTGCTGGCGCTGGTTTTGATCCATTCTGTGACTCCTGAGGGACATCTGAAGGGTTTGGGATGGTTTTGCCATGATCACAGCCTAGTCTTGGGGCTTGTGGAGAATTACAAACACCACTGGTCTTTAAAGCATCCCTGGAATGTGGAAGCCACTGGACATTGGCTCCAGAAGTTTCTTTGGTCAGGCCATCTGCAGCACTTCATGGAAACAATCGCTTGACTTTGCCAAAGGATCATAAATCCCAATTGCTTTATGGCACGTTGTTGAAAGGGAATTACACTGCAGAGGCTGGGTGAGGTGAAGCTGGAATCGAGTGCTAAATCAGTTTGATGTTTGTGGTCTTCTGAACTTTCTTATCTTAAACGTCTTTTGAGTCACTCTTATCTCTCTCACCCTCATTAACCTCCCCTCAATAATCAAAACACAGCAGCAGCAGAAAGGGCACTGGAATAAAGCTGGCTTAAAGTGAAACTTTGCTTTTGCCCAGCCAGGAGCTCAGATTAGGCTTAGTCTCTTCAAACCTTGGTCTTGAGCCTTGGTAGGCTTCGCTCCTACACTTTGACCTGTGTCCTTAACTCTGGAGAAACATCCAAGCTCTAAAACCAGGATATGAATTCAGAGAAGTCTTTGGGGTACAGCTGGATGAAGGAATGGATCCACCAGTGGAAAAACTTCCCACGGATGTGCAGACAGAAATGGATAATCCTGGAATTACACTGAGGCGTCTTTCTCCACTCACACAAGAGCTGTGTAAAGTCAGGACTAAAATACAGCAGCCAGCCTCTGCTGGGACATAAACCAGGCATGGATTTGGGATGTGCTGAGAGTTAAGTCCAGATTAAGCCTGGATTTAAGGAGTGAGCCTCTTCTGATGGTGGTTTTGGGGGAGTAAAATGACCTGGTGGCTGAAACCTCGGAGAGTGAATGTTGGACCATCTCAAGTGGGAATTCTACGTGGGAATTTGCCATGAAAATAACACATTTTATTATTTGTATGGAGTGTAAGGGATTTGGGAGCTTGATTGGTTGATGTTGGTCAATATCCATGGAAATACCTTGGATTTGGATGAGTCTTTCTCAGAGTGGTGATGATATTTCACATCAGGGGCAGAAATACAGACAATTTCCCTCTGAGCTGCCTTGGACACAAGGTTCAAGTAACAATATTTGTGTCCCAGGAGCTTAAAAATTGTGTCTGTGGGAAAAGTAATGGCATTGAATCTGAATGATGCTGGGAACAAGTCATTTCAAAACCGATCATTCAAAAATATGTTTCCAAGTGTGGGCTGATAGTTTCCCTCCTCTTACCTAAGGACAATTAAATCATGATTTTTTTTCTTCAATAAACAAACAAACCAAGCTTAATTTCCATAAAAAAATAAGTGTTACCAACTTCAAAAAAAAAAGGAAAAACGGAACAAAATCTTAACCCTCCAGCCTAAAAGAGTCAATTTTCATCTCAGGATTCCTGGAAAGTTCAGTTAATATTTATTGAGTTGACTCAGATCAAGAGCCTTGAGTCTTTTAGCAGGACTGGTCTTCCAAAATCCAGGCATTCGTTCTCATTATTCCACATTTTCTGGAAAAACGTGGTTTTCCCACTCAGCTGCAGCTGATGTGAAACTCTTCCACATTTTGCTACCTTCAGTGAGAATAAAACAGATTTTCCTTCTACTACAACATCTGGCCACAATTAGCCCAGGATCTCACATTTTTGGAGGAGACGTCAGCGATAATTTGGATTTCTCCCTTCTCCTCCTTTTTCTGGGCAATCTGTGGGCCACACTTCCACGGGGACATAAAGCAGAGTGTGAGATGGTCATTCCTGCCTGCGTCAGTCCTTCCCAAAACGGATTGCTCTCAGCACAACCTGATGGCTCACGCAGCAAAATCCATTTTTTCCTCCCGTGTCATTCCTGGCATTTGTCACCACCTCATCCTTTAAGCTCTAAGCACCGTCCAGGGAGTTGCATAACTCCAGTGCAAAATTCAAATACAAATCAATGCAGAAGTCAGGCCTTAAGGAGAAGCCAAATTATCCTCTGCTAAATCATTCTTTATTTTCTTTCTCTTTTTTTTTCAATTTCTTTCTTTCTTTTTTTTTTTTAATCCAAAGACAATGCTAATTTTTCATTTTTATTGCTTTTTAACATGAACTCCTTGTAAGCACTTAACCTGCTGAATGATGGAATACACAGAAAAACAAAACCCCCCAAACAGGCATGATATGAAAAACAATGCTAAATTTTAGCTTTGCAATGGAGAAAAAAATTTTAAAATGAAAGTGCTACCAGAAGGCTTTTTATTTCAGTGCCTCTCCCTGCTCTGTATTTGCATTTTAGGTGTATTTTAGTGCTTCTCCCAGCTTGGTATTTGCATTTTTAGTGGGCAGCCCTTGGTTTTTTTGGTGCAGGAGTAAATCCCTTTCCAGATGCCAGCGCTGGTGCCACGCTGGTGAAGGAGGCTGTGGTGTGAGTGGTGAAATTTCCAGAAAAGCCCCTGAAACTCGATGCTCCCCTGTTCTGGGTGTGGTGCGAGTGCCGTGAATCACCAGCAGCAGCCTGAGCCCAGTCTGGAGTGTCCAGCCTGCTCTGGCTTGGATGGGAAGGGGGAATAACACAGGGATGGGGAAAACTGCTCAGCCTCACCAGGATGGGCTTTAAAATCCTGCATTTCCCTGAATTAGGGGATGGGCTTTGGGTGCTTCAGTCCCTCGGAGCTCATCTGGTCTCCACCTGCCCTTGCAGATGGATTTTGACTTCCCAAGGGGCCTGATTTGGACCTGCTGGCCATTTGTGGGTTCCCAGACACCCTCCATGGCACGGGATGTCTGTGTTTAGGGAGCTGGATCGTGTCCTCATTACCTGCTCACGTCCTGGGAGGGAAACTGGTGCCTCCAGGGGCGATCCACTCCGAGTGCTGCAGGCAGCAGTGATGGATGGCTTCTCCCCGCCCTGCAGAAACACAAACCCAGACACTTTAATTAGAAACGTAAGGCTGGATGCACTCAGGTCTCCAGAGCCGTTTGGGATCCCTCTGGGTGTCTGGAACATCTGCGGATGTGACACAGAACCCACGGCAGCAGCTCCAGGTGAGCAGGGCGCGCTCAGGCTTAGGACATTCCTCTCCAATGAAATTCTCTTCCCTAAATAAAGGTGCTGCCAATCCCACTAACACAGATCATCCCAGTGTCCCTCCAAAGGACAAAATTCTCCCAAAATCCCTGCATGGAGTCTCCAGGAGTGCCTGCGGCTGGCGCTGCTGCTGTAACCCGATACCACTCGAGCCTTGAGCATCGGCCTTCCCTAAACATCAGCTCCCAAGATCACATCCACATTTCCCTGTCAGTTCCTCACCACTCCGTGCCAATCCAAAGGATTCACAGCATCCCATGGGAGCGGAAAACTCCACACGGTGATGGGACAGGATTATTTCTGCCTCTGATGTCACCAAGACCTCCTTCCTCTAAACCAGTTAGAGGAGTTTGATCTACATAAAACAAGAGACCAAAGGAGACAGCACAACATGGAGTGCAAGTACTGAAATAATGATGATTTTTCGGGTTTAGGTGAAGTATTTTGAGGAAAGAACAGACTCTGACAGACAGCACAGCTCAGGTTGGGAGTGTGTGATGTGGTCTGAGATGCAGAAGAGGTTTTGTGATAGTCTGAGCACTTGGGTCTGCACCTCCAAGTCGCTGCATACAGTGAACCATTATTACACCTGCTCTTAGAAAATTGTGTTGAGACACTCGTAAATAAATATTTTAGAAATTTTAGACATTTTTTTTTAGAAATCTGAGCTCCTGACAATGGTTTTATTTTTTTAGTCTATTTCCTGCCAGAGCTCCAGGAGCATTTGGACAACCCTCCCAGACACAGGGTGGGATCAGTGCAGCTCTGCAGAGCCAGGAGTTGGACCCCACCATCATTTTAGGCCCTTTCCAAGTGAGGATATTCCACAATTCCATGAAATACAGACACTGAGAACCGTCTGAGATGCCCTGGAGTAATTTGCCCCCAGCTGGTGCTGCAGAAGGATACGAGTGTAGGTCCTTGGTCACATCTCCCAGCCCCTGCAGATGTTCTCAATATTCCAGAGTCTTTCAAACAGCAAGGAATGACTCTGTGTGCCAGTGGAATCAAGCCTGGGATCCCCACCATGTCCACAGAGAGCTGAGACGCTGCTTCTCACCTGGACAACCAAATCCAGATGTCTTCATCTGAAAGTTCAACCCACCAGAGAGGGGGATCATAAAATGTGTCCGCCTAAAGACGGGGTGCAAATGTGGATCCGAGCCCACAGCTGAGATTTGAGCTCCAAAGACTGCGGCTCTCAAGCAGCTCCATCCTGGGAATGTTCCTCAGCTGTGCCAGAGAAAACTGAATCCATTTGTCTCTGGTGGAAATGGTTCTTCCCAGAGTTTCTCGGGTGTCAGCACTGCAGAATTAGTGCCTCACAGGGCCATAAATCAAATGAAGCTGTGCAGTGAAAGACAGAGCAGATGGATGGAAAGGAGACCCTTCCCTCTTTCCTTTCCCTGCTCCGTTTCTCCTTTCCCACCTGCCGAACAGGGCTTTCTCCCTTTGTTTTTTAGGGCTTGTATTTCACGGGGTTTATTTTCACTTAGTTTGCTTTTCAGGTCTCCTTTGCTTCTTCAGCACCTTTGGAACCCTTGGGAACTGGAGGACATCAGCCCTGAGCTGGGAGGGATTCAGGACATCAAAACTGTGCATGGCTCTTGTCCAAATCCCAAATGAGGAGCTGCAACTCCCCCGTGCCTCCCAAACCCGCAGATTTCACAGGAGTGATTCCCCATAGAGGAAATTCTCTTCTCTGATAGCTCCTTCTGACTGGGACTGTGCTTGGTAAGAACTGGGCAAAAATAGGAGAAAACTGGAGAAAATGTAATGGGAACAACATGGACACCGAAGAATAAAAGATGAGGATACCTGGGAATATGTGGAATAGGAAAAGCAAACCAGTGACCACAAGACAATAAATCCCTAAGCTCCAGAGGAGAAAAGGTGAAACCTGGGATTGTGGAAGGTTCCCTTCCTATGGAACTGGATGATGTTTAAGGTCCCCTCCAGACCAAACCATCCCAGGATTCTGTGGATGCTTTGGGATGGGGAGCTGTGGATTTGTGCTCAGGAGGGAACGAGCTTGTGGGAGATGTCACTTCCCAGCTGTGCCAACAGCACCTTCCTGCAGATGGAACCCAGCCTTCTTGGCCAAAATGACTCCGTAACCAAAACTGCCAGGCCACATCCCAACTTTCACGGCGTGGGGAAAAAGATGGAATTGAGGACACGCACAAACACGTGGAGAAAAGAGACACAGCTGAACAAGACATCGGCTTCATCCATTTCCAAATTTTTTCCAGTCCTACCACCTGTGGCAGGTTTAGGGCTGATCTAGTGGGTCACTCCCGAAAACCTGGGAAATCCTAAATCCCAGGAACGTGGAAAGGCCTCACCCTGCTCAAACACATCTTTCTGACCAGCTCCTCCTTTCCCTGCTGGAACTCCTGCTTTCCCTTAGGAAGCACTTGGCCTCTTGCAGCCGAGATCGGATTTTGGGAATGCCCTGTGGATTCAACAGTGGAGCAGAAGGAAGAAAGGAGCCCCAAACCACTCCATGATTTTTCCAGACTTTTGCTTTAAACCTTGGTAGAGGCTGTAATTAATTTCCTTGTTCTCTGAGCTTGTTGACTGATTTAACGAGGACTGGTTATAATAATAAGAAATTTATGTCCTTAGACATTAAACACGAGTGTTGCTTTTGATACAGAGCACGGGGCTTTCCCAGCTCTCCTTCCTTCTTTTTCCGTTTAATTTCCTCCTGGAATTCCTCACAGCCACCCAAATACCTGTGAGTGCACACTTTCCTCTGCCACCAGGGAGAAGGTGGCAACCACGGTTAACACCAGGGACCACTGCATTTTTTCCCTCATCCAGACTTGTCCTCCTTGAAAAAGAGCAGCCCACAGCTCTTGGAGTGTGAATTATATAAAAATAATAATTTTAAAAATGCCCAGAGTGTTGGAGACTCAAATTTCTCCTCTTTAATTTTTTGATAATCTGGAAAAAAAAAGATGAAAGCGAGTTCAGACTCTCTTCTCTTGCAGAGAAATGATGAATTTTGCTTCAGTGTTTGGGTTTCCATATTTTTAGATTAATCCTATTTTAAGCCTAATCCCAAAATTAAAAATTGATTCTAAAAATAACTCTCAATTTCTCAACAGTTTTAATTAAAACTATTGAGGTAACTCGGGTTTCCTTTTCAACTCTACTCATAGACTTTAATGAGTTTTTTTGGGGTTTTTTTTCTGAAAACAAGAAATTCATAATTTAATTCAGCGTTGCCCAATCTGATTTCTTTTTTTTCTAAGAAGAACTTTTTTGCCAAGGAATTGTCACCCTGTGATGCTGATGTGAGAAAAAGAAAAGGGTGCTCATTCCTCTGATTTTATTTGGTATAAATGAGTGTGAAACACCTGTAGGGAAAACTTCTACCAGTTGGGAGATCTTTACAAACCCTGCAGAATTGTTTCTCCTATAAATTCCCCCATTATTAAATTTTTGCTTTTCCAGAATCCAGTGTATTAATATGAGACTGGGAGTATCCAGTATCCAGAAAGAAAGGGAACATCCCTTCGTTTTTATCACAGCAAAGGTAAAAAGTGATGGCATTAAATTAAAATAAGGAAGATGGAGGAGATTTGAGACAAAAATTTTAATACAAAGGACTAAACAAACAAAAAATAAATAACCAAACCCTCAAAAAAACACCTCCAAGAAGAGACTTTTTTTAATTTTAAATATTTTTTATTTTTTTGCTGATTTTTTGCTGATTTATGAAAAGTTTGGAGTCTCCTTCACCAAATTTTTTAAGACCAGATTGTCCAAGCATCCCTCAGAAACTGTGAGGCTGAGTTGGTTTCATTTTGGAGAAAAGGCAGAGTGACGTTTTTGTCTTTTTGTCAACATTTAAAATTCCAAGCTTAGAGCTCAATTTACTACTTAAAACACAATGAGGAATTCTTTTGTCTTTCTCAGAGATCAATTTGTTTTTCCTTGCCATTAATTACCACATTTTTTCCTCTGGAGGTAACTATGAAATGGAGAAGGCAAAGGGCTAAATTTGGATTTAATCCAAAGTGATTAAAAACTGGATTTAATGGGCAGAGCTGGGTGATCCTGCAGGACTGCTTTGGTCCACTCTGAAAGGCAGGTGAGAATAGAAGTCCTAAAATCCTTCAAATTCCCGCTCCAGAGGGGAGACCCAGCCTAGAAAACATTTTTATTTTTTCTCATGGGGGCCTGCGAACACTTCATGGTCCAAAAGTCATGGAATCACAAAATAATTTAAGTTGGAAAAGATCAAGTCAATCCAATCCCACTAAACCTTACCACGAAATGCCACATCCACTCAATTTTTGAACTCTTCCAGGGAAAATGCTCCGTCTCTTCCCTGCAGAGCCTCTTCCAACACTTGACCACTCTTCCAGCGAGCAGTTTCCTCGTCTTGCATATTTTGAAACCATTTCCCTTTCTCCTGTCTCATGTCCTGACCTGCTGTGCCACCACTGGGAGTCACAAAGGAATTTTATCATCCTAGCAGTGAAGGTGTGGATTTTCTACAACTTTTTTTAAAATTCTTTTCCATTTCTTATTTTCCCTTCTCAATTCTGCTGCACCTCTTCTGTGCTTTTTTTTTCACTCTGGGATTTTTCAGTCTCTTCTGAGCTGAGCTTTTTGGGGATATTCTTTTATGGGAGTCTCACTTATCACAGTCCTCTGGGTCAGGACAAAACCTCCAAACCCTGTTAGGATTCTTGTGTTTATTAGGATGTTAGCACAAAACTTGGCAGGTCTCTCCAGACTTTCTGCACAAGTTTAATTCACTACAACCTGGCTCATTTCTCTCTGATGGTACAGAATGGCCTTGTGGCTCACTTTGTGGCTCACTTTGGCTTTAAAAGCACAAAATGGCTTTGAACTAGGCTATTCTTTTATTTTTATACTTATTCTTATCTAATTAACAATAGACACGTATATTATTTTTCTTAATGACCCAATGACCCATCACCTGTGTGCTGCACTGTGGCATTTTCTGTCCAATCACTCACTATTACCCAAAAACCTCTAGAAGAAGAACATGAAGAAGAAAGAAGAAGGAAAAGAAACAACATTCTAAATCCTCCATCTTGTCCTCTGCTTTCTAAACTGTTTTAAACTCTAACTTTTTCACCCAGTGACTTAAGAAAACTCTCTAATCTACACACTCACACTTTCAGCTTTTCTAACTTTAACAGTTGTTTTCGTGTATCACCATGAAAACACGGTCATAGATTTAATATTGTAAAAAATTCTGGGTTTTTCTAGATCTCAGGGCTAAGCATCAGAGACAAGAACACACACTCTGTGTCTCAGACTCCAACATTTTCTCCACCAAGTGTGATGGGAGCTGGAATTATTAATTACTAATTCCCCCAGACCAACCTGCCTGCGTCACTCTAGCAGGGTGATGTCAGAAATCAGCACTCCTGGCTTAAGGATAAATGGCACGCAAGTGTTGGACTCCTCATTTTGGGCAGAGAAATCTTGGAATCTTGTCCTTGGACACATTCCAGGGGAGCTGCCAGCTGCACACGCCGGTGGGAAGATCACGGCAGAGCTTCTTTTTCCTGCACCCTGCAGCGGAAAAGCTGCTCTGCAGCGGCTCTGACCCAGCTAGAAGGTGAAATTTAATCATTTTAAATCAAATTATCAGCCCTCAATCATCAGAGGTTCCTTGTTTCCAAGAGGGAAGCCTTTCCCTGTCTTTCAAAGCCGTTCCCTGTCTCACACAGGGTTGAAGCTGGAAGCAGGAGCCACGACTTGGAGAAGCCACGCCAAGAGCCGGTGTCCTCAGGAAACATTTGGGAATGTCCTTTGCACACACCTTGCTGGGTAATTCCACCGCCTGTTCCAAAGACACCTCTTGCTCTGGAAACAAGCAACAGCCAAAAAAAAAGGAGTCAGGGATTCTTTGTAGCTCACTATGAAACTGAGGGAGAAAATGATTTCTTGTCTTTACCACTGAGCATCCAGTGAAATAAAGCCATCATAATTTATTTCCCTCCACAGACAGCGGGCACAGTTTTTAGCAGAGCTTAAAATCCATCCCATTTCAGATGGAAATTCCCTGATTTAGGCAGGAGAGAACTCTATGAATAAAGATTTTATTAATTTGGTGACCAAGGAGGAGAACAGGAAAGTTTGGGGACAGAGAAACCCTTCTGCAGGTTTGGGGCTAGTGACAAACCAAGAATTTGTGGGGAAAAAATGTTCTGAGCGAAACTTAATGATGTTAATTGCCTGCAGAGGGGATATTTGAGGAGCAGGAAGATGTGTTAAGGAGGATGTGTTAGCAAGGAAGAGGGGATAAGGTCAGTAGTTCCTTAGGGAGAGGGAAGGGGATAACTCTCCCTTGTGGAAAAGGGAAAAGTTAGTTCAGGGTCAAGGGTCAGGATAACTGTGCTATAAAATCAGTATTTATTATTTTTAGCAGGCAGCGGATCAATAATCTTATCAAGTTAATCACTGAATATCCTGGCAGGTATTTTGTAAGGGCCAGGATGGAGCTAGAGGGAATGTTTGATGGAATTTTTTTCCTCAATAAATACAATGTTTCTGACCTTCCCTACTTTCTGCAACAGCAGGAAATTTTCCATTGCCTCTCTGGCCTGAGTGAATCCCTGCTTTGCACGAGTCTCACTCCTGCCTCTTCGCTGGGAAAGCTGCTTGCTCCTCCTGGCATTGTCCTGAGGATCTGTCCAGGTCACTTCAGTCATCTCTGCTCGACTCATGCCCAGCGGAAAAACGAGGCACAAAATGAATTATCTCCTTCCCAGGAGCATCCAGGATGATGGATGGAAAGGGAGAAGCCCAGGTGGTGGAGGTGGGAGCGTGGCACGAGGGATGTCGGGATTCTGCTGTGGCCTGTGGCCTTTGCAGGGTCACCTCTGGTGGTGACATCCACACTGGGAACCCCGACAGCTGGTGAAATGTTGGAGTCTGAGATACAGAGTGTGTGCCCTTGTTTCTAATACTTAGTTCTAGGATCCAAAGAAACACTGAATTTCATATGACGTGAAATTGATGAGCATGTTTTCATGGTGATAGATGAGAACAAATGTTAAAGTTAGATAGGAAAAGTGTAAATGTGTAGATTAGAAAGTTTCTTAAATCACGGGGTGAAAAAGTAGTTTAGGGAACAGAAGACAAGATGGAGGATTTAGGGTGTTGTCTCTTGTCCTTCTTCTTTCTTCTTCATGTTCCTCTCCCAGGGGTTTTTGGGTGGTAGTGGGTGATTGGATAGAGAATGCCGCAGTGCAGCACACAGGTGTTGGGTCATTGGGTCACTAAGAGAAATAATTGAGTTGGCATCTGTTAATTGGGTAAATGGACATATAAAAAACCTTGAAGAGGATCTTTGTGAGCCATTTTACCCCTTTTCTATCATAGTGCACACAGCTCCTTGTACCTTGTAATGCTGATAAGAAAAGAATAAACAACTGAGACCAAACGAGAGAAAACTGCCTCCCTCTCATCAATCTTCAGTTCAAAGGGAAAAAGAACCCAATCCAAAAGTCCCTAACGAGACAGTGAGTCAGCCGAGCACCAAAACACTCCTGGGCCACTTTGTGAAATGCTTTGATAGCCTAAGGTGGAGAAAGATTGGATTTCACATCCAATCTCTCAGCATCAGGAATGGGCTGAATCGAGTCTATGGCTGCGTTTCTTAAGAGGTGGGAGCATGAGAAACCTTGAGATTAGAGATTTTAGGAGGTGGTCACTGCCCTCACACTTCACCAGAGCAAGGTCCTCAGTGTGGCACATAAAGGAGTTAGTTCTGATTTAACTAAGCCAGTCTTAGTTCACTTGGCAGATGAAGTTTGTGTTTATCTAGGCTAAGGAAGCAGAGTTTCTGGTGTCCCAGAGCACACCAGGGATATCCCATATTTTGGATGTTTGGAGTCAGCCTGGTCGTCAGGGAATTTTAGAAAGATTTGGGTTGGAAATGAAAGTTAAAGATGATCCAGTTCCACCCCTGCCAGGAGCAGGGACACCTTCCGCTGTCCCAGGGTGCTCCAAACGCCATCCAGCCTGGCCTTGGACACTTCCTGGGATCCAGGGGCAGCCACAGCTGCTCTGGGCACCCTGTGCCAGGGCCTGCCCATCCTCACAGGGAAAACCCCCTAATATTAACCTAAACCTACTCTCCTTCAGTGGGAGCCATTCCCTGTGTCCTGTCCCTCCATCCCTTGTCCCCAGTCCCTCTCCAGCTCTCCTGGAGCCCCTTCAGGCCCTGCAAGGGGCTCTGAGGTGTCCCTGGAGCTTCTCCTCTCCAGGGGAACATTCCCAGCTCTCCCAGCCTGGCTCCAGAGCAGAGGGGCTCACCCTTGGAACATCTCCATGGCCTCCTCTGGACTTGCTCCAGCAGCTCCCCATCCTTGTCCTGGGGACTCCAGAGCTGGATGCAGCACAAGACTGGAGTGGAGTGTGGGGATCACCTCACACTCACCCTGCTGGCCACATTTCTTTTGGTGCACCCCTGGATGCAGTTGGCATGTGCACATTCCCAGGTCGTTCAGCCCATGGACACATTCCCATTTCTGTATAAATGTATGGAAATGCAATCAACAGCCCTGTCCCATCACTGGTGCCACGGTTTTAGGACGTAGTGGGGGATGCAATGGACCCATACATGGACCAAAGGAGTTGCTTTTCATTTCTTGTCCACCCTGTGTCCACCTGCATTGCTGAAAAGGACTCATAAAAAGCTGCCTCGATGAGCAAAGCCGCTTTTCCAGCATCTTTTTCCTCCTGGTTGAACGGAAGGTAAAGCAATCTGCTGTCAGGCAGCAGGACTTCATCCAGGCAGGCTGACCTTTTTCAGGGGAACATTTTACCCACTGGAAAACATTGCCAACTAATCCTATTAAATGAGTGTGCAGACAACAATTTTCCTTGAATTTCTTCATTTTCCTGCCCTTAAACCTGTCTCTAAACTGAGCTGTTATCTTTTTGAAACCAGACGTGTGCCCACTGTCTTTTCCTTCCACAGCCTAGAGGAATAAAATAACAATCATCATCATCATCATCATCATAAAAGCCTCATCAAATCATCTGTTTAGTCTCATCTCCTTGGTTTTGTTGCTGGTCAGTCTGGTGAAGTACTGAGCCGGGAATGTGAGTCTGGAGTGTCAGTGCTCATTAACGTAAATACGAGCAAATGGAAAAATATTCCAAGAGCTGGATTCACACTGGCTCTAAGGTCCCTTTTTACTGCTTTGGCAGTGAAAAGAGACCAAGAAGTGGGTGGCCGTGTCATTTACTGCTCTGTTCCCATGTTTACGGCACAGGGACTTGCTCACTTTTCAACAGCTCGGCTAAAATCTGCTAAGATGGACCAGTGGAGCTGTGGCTGCACAACTTCATTCATCAAACAGCTCCTACTTTGTTGAGCAGCCCCGTTTAGAAAACCTCCAGTAGCAGAGGAGCAGCTGAACTCATGCAAAGAGGGAAACCTTGGGTCACGCACTGCTGAATGTCCTCCAGATGAACACCAGCACAGGAGCTCCTTTCAAGTCACTTGAGATGTTGTGGAATCGTTTTCAGAGTGGAGGTGTTGCGAACCCCCTCGGTGACCTCATCACCTCTTTCTAAAATGAGTGGGGAAATGGGGCAGGCAGTCTGGGCCTGAGGAGTTTTTTTTCCAGTGACAATGTGGGGATCCAAGTGTGTCACTTCCACCCAGAACCGCCACCATTCATTGGATTTCCCTCAAGTTTGATCAACACCGGGATTTTGACCTTTAGGCATTCCCTAAGGTTGTTGTGTCCCACCTTGGTCCATCCAGCTGACTCCGTGCACGGAATCTGTGTTCCCAAAGAGCAGTGAACACGTGTTCCTCTGAACCAGGAATAGTCCTGGGAGAATTTCCAGGCGGTGTTTGAAACTCTCCAGGTTTTTCACCGGACAGGAGCAAAGGAGGGGTTTGCACACAGCCGGTCACTTGTCTCAGAAGGTGCTGGAAATTAAGGATAAGTGGTCACTTCCAGGATCTCCTGCTCAGGCAGGGGAATGGGAATCTTGTGGGAAGTCCCCTGGGAGCCAGAGGGCTGGAGGGGTGGAGGGATGTCCCAGGGGCAGCCAGCCCTCAGCCCAGCTTGGAGCAGAGCACAGCAGAGCTCCCAGTGCTGTCACCAGCACGAGGGCCGAGTCTCTGCTGGTGTCCCCCTGAATCATGGCCAATGTCACCCCTCAGGCCAAAGCTGCTGCTGGCTCTGACCGGGAACCTCCTCAGGCTCAGCATAACGAACAAATTGTGTGGTTGACCACAGGCAAGCAGGGAAAGGCCAAGCTCCACTTCAGCTGTGCTGTCATCAGTGTCCTCTGGGGAACGATGCTTCTGCAGAGCTGGTTCTTGGGCAAACTCGGTCATTCCCCGTCCTCTGTGGCCAACAGCAATCCGAAACCTTTCCGTGTTTCTCCAAGGCCACCAAGGACTCTGGTTACCAAGGCTGAGGCTGGAAATGCCAGACAAATCCTGCAGGGAGCTGCTGGGAGGACCACCAACACTCTGGAGCCAGGGAACAGCGGCCACTCTTCCATTACAGCACGGCTTGTCCCGTTCCATGGGCAGCATCCGGATGCTACCAGCGATGTTTTATCCATCTGCAGCTCTTTCCCTCACCTGTCATCATCTCCAAGTGCTTGGCATCTCTGACACCAGCAGCTGAGCTCAGGACAGAAGGAACTGGATGGAAATCGTGCGGCTGGTTTACATTGGAGATGATTTTAAATAATCCGAAAAGCCCTTGGCCTTAAAACGCAGAAATCCTCTGCTTTTTTTCCTTCCCTCATGGCTTGCAAGAGTTCAAAGACCTCAGAAAGCATCTGCTAAAACACTCTGGACTGACTCAAGACTCCAGAGCAACTGTAAATAGACCTTAATTCCAAAAATAGGGAATGAGCAGATTCTCCCTTTTGGATGTCCTGGACAGGAATCAAATTCAGAGCATAGAAAAAGTCCTTGAGGTCCTCTGAGTCCAGTCTCCTGCCATCTCAAACTTCCAAACAGACCAGGAGAAAATCCACAGAATATCCTGCACCTCTCACAGGCCACAAAAATCCTCCCTGCATCCTGAAAGGCTCCTAAATTCAGAGAGGGGAAAGGAGGGCCGGATAAGAGACAGCGCTGGGGTCCCGGCAGCTGCAAAAAAAATTGTTACGAGAAGTTCTTATTCCCTCCTTGTGTCCACACAGTTGAAGAGCAAACAAAAAAATAAAAATAAAAAAAAAAAAATAGTCTAAATAAGCAATAGTCCAAGTCCCAGAACTTCCCAGGAAAGCAGGGTGAGGTTATCTCAAAGGAAACAGCGAGGAAGGGGTGCAGCGATATCTCCAAGGGCCAGCTCATCCCAAGGAGCAAAGTCCTGAACCCCACATCCTTCTTCATTTCTCTGCTTTGCTTTCACTTCCGTCTCCTCCTGTCCAAAACAGGAATTCCCCAGGCAGGGACTCCAAGAGGCTTTTCCATCATGGATTTGCCATGAATATTTGAGGATGAGTTCAGACCTTAATGAGTTAAAATTTTCTGTATTAAATATGAGACCCAGTGGAAAGCAAAGTCCACCCCTGGTGCTGAAGACACCTGCAGGGAACGTGCCATGAGCTTGGAATTATTTTTCCTCCTTCAAATTCCACTTTCTGGACTCGTATGGGTTCCTACATTTTAGATTATGATTTATCCAAATATTTTGCTTTTTTTTTTGTGCTTATGGACAAAAAGGTCAAGTTGCATGGCAGAGGACAGACAGAAATTATCTCATTCCTGTTGGCTCTAAAAAGCAAATTTTCTTGATTTATAGGTCAGTTCTTTCCTTCTCCACTCACCTGTGGCACAGGAATTTGGGACAATGAAGCAGGATTTGTCTCAAATCTTCATTTGAATGAGTGACATTTTGGTGCTCATGGGGCACAGAACAGTAAAGAATTCAAACTATTTTCTAAAAATCACCTTATTTCTAAGGTGTGTCATTTCCAAAAAGAGATTTGGCTGAACATCCAGACCAAAAAAAAAAAATAAATTCTTAACATAAAGATTTTTAAATTTTCATTTTTTAAGGGAAAAATCAGAATAAATAATGGAAAAAAAATATAAAAGGAAATAATGAAATCTCTTTATTCTTAGGCTGGTATATTTTCATTTTCCAGTGAGTATCTTGAGTTACCTTCATAGAGCATTTAGATGGAGAAACGCTGCAAACCTTGGAGGAAGAAAAAGAAAGTTTAGGGAGAGAAACAGTCTCAGAAAGGGAAAGATGAGAAAAATAGATGGAAAAATGAACTAAACTTTTAAACAATCCCTTTTTATCAATCAGCTAAATTAAATTCACTGCAAATAGAGAATATTCTTAGATAAAGTAGTAGAAAATGTGCCAGTACTACAAAATGAATTGAAATTATATAATTAAGCCTTTTCTTGCTGCAGTATTAATTATTTCAGGGTATTTATTAACAATAGGAAATAAAATTTGAATGTTTAAAAATATTCCAAAAGAACATTTTATTTCAAATGCTTGGAATTATTTTGTTTTCTATCAGAACAACCAGGACATTGTGATGTGCAGAGGGAAGAAATTCACTTTTCTCCTGTTTTGAGGCTCTTTTATTCCCGTTGGATTTGAAGGGGCAAAGTGCCCTGGAAGTGGTGGGGACTTGGATGATGTTTCTGGGGTTGAAAATTGGTTTGATTCCCCATTTATTTGGATCCTATTGACAAGCACACAACCTCTGGGAGAGAGGGAAGTGGAATGAAACTGGAAAGAAAATCACCGAGCAGGCATCAACCTGAACCCAAAATCAGCCCAGAGTTGATGCATCAAGACCAGGGAGAGGCAATTCTGGGATGAATTTTCTTAAGAGGTTCAGATAATAAAATCCAGAGCAGAATTTTATCCTTGTGCCAAAAAGCAAACAAACAAAAAAAAACCAGAAAAAAACGACAACAAAAAAAAAAACCCCACAAAAATCCAAACAAGCAAAAAAACAAACCCAAAAACCAACCAACCAAAAAAATAAAAAAAAAGGAAAAAAAAGAAGGAAAAAAAAAGTGAATTCTTTCCCTGAAATGCCACAAGGGTAGAACTTTATGCAGCGTTTCAGAGTCAGGCCCATGAGGTTTTTATTTGGGAATGCCACGAGAAGCAATGTTTGTATGGGATCCTCCAAATGAGGAACACATGGATGCAGGAAGTGCTTGGAATGGTGTTATCCCCCTAAAACACTCCCATTAAAGGCAGCTGAAAGTTTGGGTCAGGGGAAGATGTCCGAGGGGAAGGGCAGAGAATTATCAGCTGATTTATTTCCTATGAGCTGCAAGAAGTGGTTACAGGTGGTTTAATACTCCCCAGACACTTGGATGTCTGTTAAGGATTTCATATCTTCAAAATTCGTGGGGTGGAAGGAAAAGAAATAAAAACCCTAAAGAAAAAAAAAAGAAAAAAAAAATTAAAAAAAAATCAACAAAATAAGTGGTCTGCAGTTTTGAGGACAGGTGTGATGTTTTACTGGACAATTTTATTAAGGAGGGAAAAAGCTGCTGAGGGCCTGTTCTCCTCCTGGTTTTGTTCTGTCACCTTTCCCAGGCCTCTGGCTGTCCTTACCCTTGTCCGTGCTCCATGTGCTCCATCACCCCACAGGTGTTTCCAGGTGTTCAGGTGTTTCCAGAGCTGCTTCCTGGCTGGAATGAGCAGATAAAGGAAATCAGGGCAGAATTTGGGGTGATTTCTCTGAAGTTCCTCGGATAATGAATTACTATTTAGCCGTGTGAGTGTCCCTGGGGTGGTTGCATGATCTCTAAGGTCCTTTCCAGCCCAAACCATCCCGGAATTCTGGGATTCTGATTTAGTGGAGTGGGTGTAGCCTTGGGATGGGATCTGATGCTCCTGGCACACAGGGAAAAATCCCAGAAGAGAAAGAGGCAGAGGTTCTTGAGAGAGCAATTCTGCCCCAAGCAGGTTCAGGGAAAACCTGCTGCCATAATTCCCATTGGGAGGGAACCACTGGAGAAGGTCAGATTTGGGATTAAAGGCTGGAAAAAGCTTTGTAAAAAAACTCTTCGTTAACACCTTCCCTCTGCTTCCCCCCAGGGAGCTGCAAAAAAGTGTGTGGAGGTATTAAAGAGAATAAATGGACTGGTGTGGTCTGGGATGAGGTTATCGGGATCAGGGGAGGGGAGAGCAGGATTAGCAAAAACTGGGAAAGGTGAGAGATGGAACAGAGCAGGGAAAGAAAGATGGAGAGGAGAGAAATCACAGGAGAGCAGAGTTGGGAAAAGCAGTTTATCCCTCTCCTTTGGGCATGGGAGTGTGAAACCAACTCCCCATCAGCAGGTAAGGACTTTATTCCGAGAAAGGGATTGGGGTGAGCATGGGCAGAGAGCAGAGCTGGGGCATTCCAGGGCATTGCTGAGGCACCACTGAGAAGCTGGGCTGGGCACCCTTGGAATGATGTGAGGGAGCAGGAGCTGCATCCCCTTGAGGGGCTGGAGAGAGCACACCGGGAATCTGCACTCGCTCCCGGGATGCTGCACTCACTCCCGGGATG
The DNA here is from genome assembly GCF_030490865.1 of Poecile atricapillus. NCBI lineage: Eukaryota > Metazoa > Chordata > Aves > Passeriformes > Paridae > Poecile > Poecile atricapillus. The sequence continues at coordinate 2,062,183 of NC_081250.1, read as the reverse complement.
CTGCATTCACTCTGGGATGCTGCACTCACCCCTGGAATGCTGCACTCACCCCTGGAATGCTGCACTCACTCCTGGGATTCTGCACTCACTCTGGGATGCTGCACTCACCCCTGGAGTGCTGCACTCACTCTGGGATGCTGCACTCACCCTGGGATGCTGCACCGACTCCAAGGATGCTACACTCACCCCTGGGATGTTGCACTCATCCCCAGGATGCTACACTCACTCCCGGGATCCTGCACTCACTCCCGGGATCCTGCACTCACTCTGGGATGCTGCACTCACTCTGGGATCATGCACTCACTCAGGGATCCTGCACTCATCCCTGGGATCCTGCACTCATCCCCAGGATGCTGCACTCACTCCCGGGATCCTGCACTCACTCCCGGGATCCTGTACTCACTCAGGGATGCTGCACTCACTCCAAGGATGCTGCACTCACTCAGGGATGCTGCATTCACCCTGGGATGCTGCACTCACTCAGGGATGCTGCACTCACTCCAAGGATGCTGCACTCACCCCTGGGATGCTGCACTCACTCTGGGATGCTGCACTCACTCAGGGATGCTGCACTCACTCTGGAATGCTGCACTCACCCCTGGGATGCTGCACTCACCCTGGGATGCTGCACTCATCCCTCGGATGCTGCACTCACTCTGGGATCCTGCACTCACTCTGGGATCCTGCACTCACTCTGGGATCCTGCACTCACTCCTGGGATGCTGCACTCACTCTGGGATCCTGCACTCACTCTGGGATCCTGCACTCACTCTGGGATGCTGCACTCACTCTGGGATGCTGCACTCACTCTGGGATGCTGCACTCACTCAGGGATGCTGCACTCACTCTGGGATGCTGCATTCACCCTGGGATGCTGCACTCACTCTGGGATGCTGCACTCACTCTGGGATGCTGCACTCACTCTGGGATGCTGCACTCACTCAGGGATGCTGCACTCACCCAGGGATGCTGCACTCACCCCTGGGATGCTGCACTCACTCTGGGATGCTGCACTCACCCCTGGGATGCTGCACTCACCCCTGGAATGCTGCACTCACCTCTGGAATGCTGCACTCACTCCCAGGATCCTGCACTCACTCTGGGATGCTGCACTCACCCCTGGGATGCTGCACTCACTCCAAGCCCTTCATTACCCCACAGATACAGATGAGCCAGAGGAGGCACCATGGGAGAAACCCAATTCCATGATTAACTGGCTGAGGAAAGCAGCCTCTGAGTCATGTCCAGATGAACGGCTTGGCTCCGGGAGCACAGCACGAGGAACCTGGAAACAGCCTGCAGACACTCGAGGAGAGGCTTCCAGAAACCCACGGGAATTTATTCAGCACGGATCAAGGGAGTGATGTTTGAATAGGAAAATAATGAAAAATTGCTGGGGCAGGAGCCACTGGAGATGAGGCAGGATGCTGCTGGGAATGGCAGGATTTTAGTTGGCGTCGTGTACTCGGGACAGGTTGGAATAATGAGAAACAGTTATTTTGTGGTCTGGAAAGAGAGGGAAACCATTGTTTATTGGGGTTATAAACCTTACCTGTGGGAATGAGATGATGCAGCAGAGCTCTGGGAAGAGCAAACAGGGAAGCAATAAACGGCCTCCCAGATAAGAAGATCTGGGAACACACTGGAATCACGGAATCATTAAGGCTGGAAAAGACCTCCAGGATCATCAAGTCCAACCGTCAGCCTGGCACCGCCACCATGTTCAGCACCACATCCTCACACGTGCCACGTCCACATGACTTCAGAACACTTCCAGGGATGCTGACTCCATCCCTTCCCCAGGCAGCCTGTTCCAGCGCTTGACCACCCTTTCTGTGAAGAAATTCTTCCCGAAATCCAATCTAAACCTCTCCTGGTGCAACCTCTCTTTTCCCAATATCCAATCTAAACCTCTCCTGGTGCAACTTGGGGCCGTTTCCTCTCATCCTGTCACTTGTTATCCATGAGAAGAGACCGATCCTCACCTCCTGTCAGGGAATCGAAAGATGCTGGACAAAGCCATCAGCTCTCAACAGCCTCTCTCCTTTTTTGGGCTGTGTTAGAGTGGGATGCTGCCAGATTAAAGTGTTCTAAAAATTAAAGAGTGGCTTAATTCCTTAATTAACTCCTTAATTAAGGATTTACAGAGATCTTACTGACAAAAGATTTCCCAGATCCCAACACAGGTGATCACTAAATATTAAATTAACATCTGCCTTGGCTCTTACAAACTGCAATTTTTTTTTGGTCTTAAAATATGCTCCCTCTTGGATGCCTTTGCTTCAAGGACTCTTCGTTTTCCACTTTCACTTTTGGGGAGCTGTTAGTCATTAAATAATATAAATTTATTATAAATAAAAACTTATCATTTAAGTTATCGGCACAAAGAGAGCGGGAAGGTTGGCTCTGAGACAAGCGGAGATAATTTGGGTCGTTATCAGGCAGGTGAGATTTGTCGGTGGTGGAAAAGAGCGTTATCCTGGAAGCAAAGGGCAGCGGGAAACCTGGGAATACCGTTGGGTGTAAAGGAGTTTCTTTGGAAATCCTGGAGTAATCGTGGAAGTCCCAGCACAGGAGTCGTTTGAATCCAGCGCCAGAAGACAACCTGTGAGGAATGTGATGGACACAAGAATTTGTTGGGAATCTTTATTCCCAATAGCTGCACTTTTACCAAATGAGGTCCTGAGGGTTTTGAATCACCGGCTCGCATTTTAACAGTTGAAGCTCGTGTTGGAGCTTCCACTGAGCTCCACCAGCTCCCACTGCTTCCGGCACTGGGAATACGGAGATTTTTTATTTTAAGGGCAGCAGGTGGGAGTCTCAGCAAGGCTTTAACCCCAGTGCACCCCTTTGAGAAGCAAGACCCTCACTGTGGCAAAGTGACCAAACCATGGTGGAAGAAAAACGCCTGTTCCTCCTGGGCAGATACAGAACTGAGATGTGAAGTGCCTTTTTAAGGCTACAAAAATTTGTCAGTGGAACAAACACCTACCACGAGCTGTGTCTCCTCCTCTGCAAACAATAACATGAGCTGAACATGTGTTCCTGAGTTAGAAACCTGTGCTCGGTCTTCATCCACACACAGAGGATTCCCTTTGGAAAAGGTCTGTGCAGGAGTTTGTTGGGAATCAAAGCCTTTGCCACATTCCCTGTGCTGGGCACTGGTGAGACCACACCTCAAATCCTGGGATCAGTTTTGGCTCCCTCACAATGAACCCGGAGGGGTTGGAGCATGTCCAGAGAAGGGAATGAAACTGGAAAAGGGACTGGAGCACAAAGGGGAGAAAAGAAGGTTCAGGGGAGAATTTATTTCTCTCTCAAACTCCTTGAAAGGATCCAGTGGCCAGGCAGTGATCAACCTCTTCCCCTAGGAAACGAAAAGGGGAAATGGCCTCGAGCTGTGCCATGTTGGATGTCAGGAAAGTTTTCTTCCCTGAAAGAATGATTAATAATTGGAACAGGCATCCCAGGGAAGGGGTGGAGTCACCATGCCTGAAAATGTTAAAAAAAGAGCAGTTTTGGCATTTCCAATATGGTTTAATAGACATGGGAGTGTTCAAAGGCTGGACTGGGTGATCTTGGAGGTCTTTTTGATCCACAGCGATTCCATGATTCTGTAACTCTTTCCCATTTGCTGTGTGGTGGGATCACCCTGTGTTCAGGAGCTGGAATCGGATTTCTGCCTTCTCCCACCTCTCAAATACCGCTTCGGCACGGGATTTCTGCGTTCCTCTCCATGGGAAGGAGGGATGGGGAGGAGAGGGATGTTCCTGTCAGAGCTCGTAGAGGGTTTTCCGCAGGCTGGGAGGTGTGCTGGAAAGCGGATGGATCTGGACTATGGATCCCTGCAGACGTGTGTGAGCGTACGGAGGCAGCACAAATCCGTGTGAGCGCACGATATCCACAATCCCGGGAATCTGACAGGGGTCACCGCCAAGAAACACTCACCACCAGCTCATAGGACACGCTCTTCCAGCCCCAGATTCAGGGAAGAAGCCGGGAGCTGCGGGTTCCAGGAGCAAGGCTCATCCCTCCGTTATGGGAAAAGGCTGTGGGGATGGTTTCTATCACTGCTGGCACGGAGAGAAAGCGGAATAAGAATGTAGGAAGGATTCCTCGAGGAACGCTTGATGTTGCTCGCTGCCAGCAGAGCAAATAATATTAATAATAAAATAAAATGTTTTAACTTAATAAATAAATAATAATAGAAAGAGAAAGAGAGAAAGAGAGAAAGAGAGAGAGAGAGAAAGAAAGAGAAAAAGAGAGAAAAGAAAGAAGAAAAGAAAAGAAAAGAAAAGAAAAGAAAAGAAAAGAAAAGAAAAGAAAAGAAAAGAAAAGAAAAGAAAAGAAAAGAAAAGAAAAGAAAAGAAAAGAAAAGAAAAGAAAAGAAAAGAAAAGAAAAGAAAAGAAAAGAAAAGAAAAGAAAAGAAAAGAAAAGAAAAGAAAAGAAAAGAAAAGAAAAGAAAAGAAAAGAAAAGAAAAGAAAAGAAAAGAAAAAAAAAGATGAAAAGAAGAAAAAAGAGAAAAAGAAAGAGAAAAAGAAAGAAAGAGAAAAAGAGAGAAAGAAAGAGAGAAAGAGAGAGAGAAAGAAAGAAAGAGAGAAAGAGAGAAAGAGAGAGAGAGAGAGAGAAAGAAAGAAAGAAAGAAAGAAAGAAAGAAAGAGAAAGAAAATAATAAAAAATAAAATAAAATAAAATAAAATAAAATAAAATAAAATAAAATAAAATAAAATAAAATAAAATAAAATAAAATAAAATAAAATAAAATAAAATAAAATAAAATAAAATAAAATAAAATAAAATAAAATAAAATAAAATAAAATAAAATAAAATAAAATAACATAAAATATTGTAAATTAAACCAAGTTTATGAGTACCCATTGCTCCAGACTGGAGTTTTAGGAAGGGGATAGAGTAGGATGAATGAAGAAAGTCTCAGTTAAGGGCTGTGACTCTGAAAAAAGTCAAAATTCTTGCAGTGAATTTAATGCTAGGGAGTTCATCAAAATAAAGACGAAATAAAGATAACTCCTGATTTATAATAGGATTTAAAATTTAAAATTTGGATTTAAAATCCAAAATAAAGATGACTCCTAATTTCACAAGAATCAGAGGTACAACCTTTAGATTTTCTGCTGGAAGAGCTTCTACAAATGCAGATGAGAATGTTGATGGGAGAAGACTTTTATTTCTTTTTTCCAGTCAAAAATATCAGAGATTACTTTCACCAGTATTTAAGCCCCAGAAATAATTTAAATAAATGCATTTGTTTCCCTTGATTTTTTGCTGGAAATCTCAAAGTATTTCCTGAGTGGTTTTTCCTGTTGTTTGAATATTCTTGAGCTCCAGACCGAAGGGAAAAAAAATATCCATTCAAAACCAAATCCAAAAATTTCTCTCTTTCCAAGTTCCCAGTCAATTTTTGTTAGGAAAAACGGAGATCGAATGCAAATCTGACTTCCAGCAGTTGTTGGAGCTTCTGGTGTTACGAAATTTCCCTCTCTGATTTGGAGTGAAGCGAGAACGTGACAACAAGGGAAGGTTGGAACATGTGTGAACAAGTCTGAAGCTCGAGGAAAAACTCGTTCCCAAGCGTGGATTACACATGGGAGAAGATTTTATCTGGGGCAGGAGCCGGTTGAGCAATCGCAGGGAAAAATTATTATGGCAAAATACGGAAAGGCTTTGGAGAAAATTATTCATTTCTAAATTTTCATGACAGTTGAGGTGGTGGTGAGGATTAGAGAGAAATAATAGAGAGAACCCATAAATCATTTCAGATGCACTGTGTGCCGCTGGGTTTCTCACGGTTGTGGCGGAGCGCTCCGGATTATCCTGTTACTGCTGAAGATGAACAGATCACACACACACAGGTCGAGGTGTGGTGAAAAGAAGAGAAAGTTTATTTTTCCTCCCAGGATTTACAGGCTCCTGACCACAGCCAGGGATTGGATGGTCAGGATAACACTTTCTCACTGCACTGGCCATGAGAGATGCCCATCACAAGACGTGGAACAGAAAGAATGTACACATATCTATGTTTACAGTTACTGTCCTAGGAAAGTCTTTAGAAAACCATGTCAGCAAGCTCAGAAGCTGAGTTTTCAGGGCCACATTATCCCACCCTACCTTGCTGGTTTTTAATGGAAAAGGTTTGCTAGGCGGCGTTTCCTCCTGTGTCAGAAGGAAAAGTGCCTTTGGAAAACCTCAAACGCTTTTCTGAGGTCAGCACTCCCCAGGCTTGAGCTCCAAACCGATATTGTCTGTGGTCAGAGGTGATTTCTGAGGATCCTGCCTCCGACTGCAGCAGAACCAGGCTGGAGCCTTTTCCAGATGGGCGACATCCATGTGGGGACACGGAGTGACAGGACAAGGAGGAACGGCCTGAAACTGAAGGAAGGGACATTTAGATGGGATATTGGAAAGAAAATCTTCTCTGGGAGGATGGGGAGGCTCTGGCAGAGGTTTCCCAGAGCAGCTGTGGCTGCCCCTGGATCCCTGGAAGTGCCCAAGGCCGGGTTGGACGGGGCTTGGATCACCCTGGGAGAGTGGGAGATGTCCCTGCCCGTGGAAATGGAAGACCTTGAAGATCCCTTCCAACCCAACCCACTGAATATTTTTATGATTAAGATGAATTGTTACAGTATTTCTCCATGAGTAATTGTTTAGAAGAGCCTTTTTTTCCTTTATGTTTCGCAACAGCCATTTAAAATAACAGCCACTGCCATTATTCAGTGATTTTGTTATCACAACCTGAAAATATAAGTGGGGAAAAGTGTGTAGGAGAGAGATGAATTTACTGCAGATTTTTGGTCCAGTTATGAACTTTGAGGAGCACAAACTCTATTTTGAATTAAAGCCAGGAGAGGTTTCAGAAAAAAAAAATCCAAGTATTTGTTCTTCAGCAAATTTTAAGTTGAAAAAAAAAAATTCCCCCCAAAATAAAGCCCTTTAAAATCCCTCCCTGACTTTGCAATTTCATTGTTATTAATTTTACATGAGGTGTCACATGTGTGGAACAGTAACTTCATGCTCTAATGTGTCAAACAGAGAAAGCAGAAATAAAACATTTCTCTTGATTGGAACAAGATGTTTCCCTTTTCATAAATATTTTTCTGCTGGCAGTGTCAAAATGTGACAATTCCACGCTAATAAAATGAAATATTTCTCTGGTTCTGAACAGTATTTTCCTTAAATTAGCCTTGTTTTCATATGACATCTTGGAATTCTCGTGTTCATGGCTGGTTTAAGAACAGCTCTTGGAATTTAGGTGGGAATGGTCTCACCTGATGAAGGCATCTCCCCTCCAGGGACCTGTCCTTGGAGTCAATAAAATCCAAATTAAATCCAGCTAATTGTAAAGCAAATAGTTCCAACCTGTCAGTTAGATCCAATACAAAAATGTATTTTTTTAGTCCATCAGTAATTTTTGCCATTAATAAGTAGATCTACATTGAAATTAAATGCACCCTGTGCGATCTTTAGGTCTATATTCAATTTTATCTTGCTTTTCCTTCCATTTTCATCGTGTCTTTAATGATGAATTTTCCTGGAAATCTTTGCTGGAGGGTTTCTGAATTAAAACTCAGTGGTCACTGTTGATCCACTGAATATATTTCCAACAGAATTCCAGTTCCAAGAATCTCACTGGCAATGAACCATAATCATAGGGATACTTTTGTCTGGGACAGGGCCAACCTTGTTTTCCCTCCACAGAAGTTAAACCAACTCATTTTTCCATGGAATTGGAGTGGACTAAAATCCTGTAGGGCAACAATTAAAGACTGACCAGTTATAAATCCAGGAGCTGCCAGAATTTGGGAGAAGTTTGGACTCGGTGCCCAACTTTCCCATGGAAAAGGTGGGGGATTCATTTTCTCCCTTGGACCCAACTGACATCAGCAGAACATGGACATGACGGGGCTGATCCCCGTGCCCTAAAATCTTTCCATGGATTCCAGAGTGGTTTTGAGATGTTCCAGCCCGGAACAGCTCCCAGGTGTGATGGGAGGAGGAGGTGAACCTGCGTCTTCTCCGCTGCATTTTGGGACCGTCCCCAAGACTTCCTTCCCTCCTCCATTGTCCAAAGGAGGTTTTCAAGCAATGACTTGAAGAGTCTCCTGAGCCCATTGGAAATAATAAATATTTTAAAATAAAAATAAAAATGAAAATAAAAATAAAAATGAAAATAAAAATAAAAATGATAATAAAAGTAAAAATAACATTAATAAAAATATAAATAAAGATAATAGTAAAAATACAAATAAAATAAAAGTAAAAATAAAATAAATAAAAATAAAAATAAAAATAAAAATAAAAATAAAAATAAAAATAAAAATAAAAATAAAAATAAAAATAAAAATAAAAATAAAAATAAAAATAAAAATAAAAATAAAAATAAAAATAAGAAATAAAAATAAAAATAGAAAGAAAGAAAAAGAAAAAGAAAAAGAAAAAGAAAAAGAAAAAGAAAAAGAAAAAGAAAAAGAAAAAGAAAAAGAAAAAGAAAAAGAAAAAGAAAAAGAAAAAGAAAAAGAAAAAGAAAAAGAAAAAGAAAAAGAAAAAGAAAAAGAAAAAGAAAAAGAAAAAGAAAAAATAAATCAGTGACAACAACAGCAGCAGCAATAATAATTATGATGATTATGATAATAATGATGATGATTATGATGATAATAATAATAACAATAACAATAATAAAAATAAAGCAGCTTCTTGTGGAACATGCTGAACCCAGGGAGACGGCCCAAAATGCCGGAGTTTCCTCCACGAAACAAGAGATTTGGCAGCAGGACTGGAATTCTATCTCATTCCAGACAGGGAAAATAACCAAAACCAGGAGGTTTTTCATGGAACAAATGGGAACCATGTGACCCAGTCACAATGGAAAAAGCGGAGCTGCTTTCAGCTCCCTAAGCCCTGACACTTCTTTTTGATTTAACCACAATAATCTAAGTGGAAAATGAATAAATGTCAGGGCTTTTATTTTTAATAAATCTGTGCACGAGCGAGAATAAGAACCAGAATAAAAGCTTTTCATGACATAAAATTCGTATGTTTGGATCTCTGACAACATTTTCCTTCTCCTATTTTTTATCATTATGATAATGGTCTGGTCGCACCATTTGTTTCAGAAAACAAAATACTCGAAGACAGGGAACCTGCTTGGAGTTGCTAAGCCTGGAGAGAAAGCCCAATTCTTAACATATCACCATGCATTTATTTATTTTTATGAGTTTTAAACCAAATATTTGAGAAATAAGGATGAGATTTGCCCAGCGGTCGCTTGGGCAAGATTCCTGCCTGTTGAAATGAGAGTGCTTGAGCACAAAATCTCAACCATATGCCAGCAGAAGAAATTAAATGGGATAGGATGGGGTGTCATAGTCGTCATTTTTGGGGGGAAAATGAATGTCAGGAGCAACCCCTGCAGCCTCATTGGTGTGTTTTTTGGGCCTTTTTGAACCAAAGCCCCGAGGAAGAATCAATTCACCTGACCATGGATGTTCTCTCTTCAACAATCTCTGTTTAGACAAAGAGAAGTAATTTTGGAACACTGAAACAGCAGTGACCGATGACAATTCATGACTTGGGAATTTGGTGGGAAGGAGAAATTTCCCTGAGACCTTGTCTCTAGGGAGAAGGTGCTGCCTGACACAGGAAGAGATGATATTCAGATCGCATAAAAAATATGTATTTACCACTATAAATCTTGCTTTGTTTATGATTTAACCCACCAAAGCTATGAAGCCACTCCTGCTGTACCTAGTTTACCTCCCAATTCCAGCTTATTCCCTAAATAGGAAGGATGCACAAGTAAAAAGCCACAGAAATTAAAATGCTCCAACAGACACAGTGCCTTGGAGGTGGAGGAGAAAGCTCTAAAATTCAGCCACCACTCCGTGCCAATCCCAAAAAATCCAATTAATATTGGCAAAGACTTCCAAGCTCCCTGAGCCAAAGCAGTAAAGGTAGATGCTGTTATTGGAAAGGTTTCTTGCTGTTAAAATTGCTGCCATGGAGGGTCTCCTGGGTAATATCCTGGGTTTTCCTGGTGCCACCCGTCCTGACCTTTCCAGTGTCCTCCACAGGTGGATAAACCCCACTCTGAAGTGGGGAATGTGGAGCTCAAAGGGTGCAGCTGGAAGGAGAAGGAGAAACAATGCCCAGAAGCAGGAGGGGAGAGGGAATTCTTCTTCTGGGAAGGGCAAACGGGGAAGCCAAGCAGTGACTTCCCAGATAAGAAGATCTGGCACACCCTTGAATCAGAGAATCGTGGAATTGTTAAGGTTGGAAACTCTTAAGATCATCAGATTGAGCTGTCAGCCCAGCACCACATGTCTTCAAGTGCCACATCCACTCGTTTTTTGACCTGGAAGTGCTGGTGATCCCACCACTGCCCTGGGCAGTCTGTTCCAATGCTTTACAACCCTTTCTATGATATTTTTTCCCCATCTAATATTCCATTTAAGCCTCCCCTGGTGCAAGTTGAGGCCTCTTTTCCCGTCACTGGTTACCTGGGAGAAGAGACCAACCCCCAGCTCAGCACAGCCTCCTTTCGGGGAGCTGTAGGGAGCAATAAGGTCCCCCCGAGCCTCCTTTTCTCCAGGGTAAACACCCCCAGATCCCTCAGCTGCTCCTCACAGGACAAGATTTCCAGCCTCCAAATTAAGGAAAGCCTCTGGGCGTGCAGACAGAAGAGGTGTTGGTGTGCTTGTCCATTTATTCAGGACGAGAAAAGCCGGGAACACAAAGAATCCACCACAAGGGAAAGAAATTTTGGACAAAATATTTTCCCCATCACCTGGAGGACAATAGAACATCTGGAAAGTGTTACCAGCCTATTCACGCAGGAATAAAGCCCAGGAATGAGATTTGGAAACCAACTGGGCTCTCTGGGAAGTGCTGGGGGAGTGCTGAGTGGGTAAATCAAGGTGAGATAAGTGATAAGGAGAAGCTCACCAAGCACAAAGGATGTTGCCTCGTTCCCTGCTTCCCGGTGGTGACCTTTTCCCTCTCCTTGCCTTGCCAGGTCCTGAGGCCAAAAATTTATTTAGAGACTTTATCACCTTGCAGATATTCCAAAACCTTGCTGTGAAGGTGCAGAACCCTTTATAGGACATTTTCATTAAATGACACCAAGCTTGGCCTCCTCTTCTGCTGCCTGTTACAAGAGCAGCACTGCAGGGACCACCCTCAATCCTCCAGAGCCTGGAGATGACAGACTGGAATAAAAATATGTCCAGAGACAGCAGAGCTAGGAAACACCTTTTCCATCAATAAAAAAAAACCTGATCATTGTGAAATCTTAGCCAGCAGAAATAAATTCCATGTAGAGCAGGAGAGTCCCTCTCCAGGAGAGACCCCTGGGCTTCGTGGCCTGAGGTGAGGTGGGGGCTCCCAGCCTGTGGCACCAGGTTTGGATCCTTCTGTGGGATAAATTCTCACTTAACAGGCAGATTGCTCTTAGGTGATGTCCGTGGAACACTCCCATGTCCAGAAACTGAAACCAGGTTTGGTTAGGAGGGGAACAGGGCTTTCACCTCTGCCTGTCAGCGTGGCCTGATCCCCAGGAAGCAGGATCACTCTGATTGTCAGCCCTGGGGTTCACTCCTCAAACGCTTCCCCATTGGAACTGAAGGTTCTTGGACAAAATGTGACTTTTCCTGTACAATGCATCCTCAAGATTTTGTTCCAGATGCCAGAGTTTGTCCTAACTCCCAACAGTTCCTACTGGAGTAGAGAAGCTTTGATCCACGGCCCTCATTTGGCAAAAATAATATTCAATAGCCTGCAACAAATGCTCTGTTTATACCAGATCAAGCTTTTTTGCCATGATTTCACAGACCTGACTGGGAAAGAAAATTCCCATTGACTGGGCTGGCAGCACTAAATGTCACATTAATTTCTTAATACCTAATTACTGCTATTCTGCCATATAAAGCTTTATTTTTGCCATACTACTCCTCATGTTAATTGTACTCATTAGGATCAGGGAAAATTCAACACAAACTTTTAATAAAGACCCAGGGTTTGGGTGGGGCTCAGGGACTGATGTGGGATTTCCTGGCACAAATTGCTCTCTAGGTGTACTTGGAATTTTCAGCCTGGATCAGGCCCATTCCATGCGGCCAACACTTTCCTCCAACACTGATGGATTTAGGAAGAGTCCAAGTCCAAATTATTTGGGGTGTGTGTGATAAATCTCCCTCTATGCCTAGTTTGTGAAAAGCACCCATTTGTTAGAATTTTAGAAGTTTTCCTCCTTATAGCTCAGGTTGTAAAACTTTGTGGGTTTTTTGTTTGGTTTGGTTTGGTTTGGTTTTGGTTTTGGTTTTGGTTTTTGGGTTGGTTTTTTTTTTGTGGTTTTTTCGGTTGATTTTTTTGGTGGTTTTTTGGGTGTTTTTTTTTGTTTGGTTTTGGTTTTGTTTTTTTTTTTCTTGGTGGTTTTTTGGTTGATTTTTTGGGGTTTTTTGGGGGTTTTTTTTTTTGTTTGGTTTTGGTTTTTTTTTGTTTGTTTTGCTTTTTTTTTTTTTTTTAATTTGTGGAAACCCTTGTCTGAATTCATGTGGAACTGACCAAGACGGAAGTCAGAGAACCATGGAATCATAGAATATGCTGAGCTGGAAGGGTACACAAGGATCATTGATCCAAGTCCTGGCCCTGCACAGACACCCCAACAATCCCACCCTGGGCATCCCTGGGAGAATTGTCCTGGAGCTCTGGTAGCCTTGGGAATGTGCCCATTCCCCATGGAGCTTTTTCCACCCTCTGGGGGAGGAACCTTTTCCTGAAATCCAACCCAAACCTCTCCTGACAGCTTCAGGCCAGCTCCGGTCACGGTCAGCAGAGGCGAGAGCTCAGCGCTTGTTCTCCCTCCACTTCTCCTGAAATCATCACTCACATGGACAGGGAAAGTGACCTAAACCTCTATCCTTGAAAATTTTATGCTAATGTCCCACAGAAGGCAGCTCCAATTTACATTCTGAAATGGCCTCACCAAGCTTGGATCAGGAGTTTTGACCTGGAGAGCTTCCTGCAGTCCAAGACGTGGGGAATCCATGAAAACCTCCCTCCTTCCCTCCAGGTCTGGGCTGTGGGGCAGCATTCCCTCGTGGAGAAGCGACACCGAGGGTAAACAGCGGCTTCATCCCCTCAAAATGAAAACCGAATGTGCTCCCTTCACATCAAAGAGCCAAGAGTTGAGGAGTCCCAGACTCGGGACAGCGAGCGTTCAGCTCCAACATGAAAACCTCATTAGCACATGAAAGTGTTACATAAACATGTTTGCGTTGTTATTTACTGAGCGGCCCAGGAATGCTTTGTACCACTTAATCAACTCAAGGGCTCGAGCAGCGGGAGGAAATGGCTTTGCAATAATGAAAGACAAAGATTCCAGATCAAATGGGAGTGAAAAAAAGAACAAATAATCCTCCAGAAACAACAATGAAAGCCCCAAATCCGTCCAAAACTCCGTACCAAAAAAATGCAGCCTCAAAACAACTGTCTAGAGGTGAAACTTGTAATTGTTTGGGATGGCTGCTTTGGAATTACATCTGCATTTTAATTAATATTTCAATCATTGTTTGGACTAGCCAGCTCATGCTTTTGGGTCATGAATGTGAATCACCAAGGGGGCTGGAGTTTCAGGCAGAAAACAGATCCTAGAGAGGGCTGAAAAGAAATTTCTTCGTCTGGGCTTTACTGTCAGGAATTTTACAGCCTTCCAAGGAAAAGGCGCTACGGGTTATACCAATGGGAAAGAGGATTTGGGCAGGATTCTGGATGTGAGGAGGGAAAAAATAAAAAGAGGATTATTTTGCAAAAATGAGATTTGTTTAATTACGAGCAGCTGACAGGCAAGACCCTTTCGTTGCATGTCATCCAAAGCCTACATGGGCTGTTTTCATTTAGAGCAGGAAGATTGCAAGAACGAGGCTCTTTTCAATCCAGTTTGATAGGAACTTTTTTAAACAGAACTTTTAGAGCATGGTGACACTTCAAAAAGTATTGTCTCCCACGTAGTCTGAGAATTGAGGCGAAATGAGACCAATCCCAGCCGTGGTGTTTTCCTGAAGCTCCTATCAAGTCCTCAATTCCTGTCTTTGGGAAACACAGAGGGACACTCCATAACTGGAGGGAAACCACCCCAGAAAATATTTCCTTTTTGTCTGTTTCAGCTGTGTAAGACACAGTGGTGACCATGTGGGAACAGAGCTGGGGAGGGGCTGGTTGGACAATTCCTTCCTGGATAGGGTTCTCCAACCCTGGGCAGCGGTGGAGTCTCCATCCCTGGAAGGATTTAAAAGCCCTGTGGATGTGGCACTTGGGGACAGGGGTCAGTGGTGACCTTGGCAGCGCAGACCTGATGATCTTAGGGATCATTCCCACCCCAAATGACTCCAGGATTCTCCCTTGACCTGTCTGTTCTCTCTCAGAACATCCAGCAACCCCACGATGGCTGATGGGATGATCTCAGGCCACGGTGACCGTAAATATTCTGGGGGAAAGTCAGGCACAGCATCCCATAAAAGAAAATTCTACTCCTTTCTCTCAACATTCCATGATTTAAACCGGGCCTAAACTCTAAACCCACGGGCAACCATAGCTCAGAATATGATCTGCAATCTGACAGTCACCAAACTGCACAGAATTTATTTATTTTTTCCCCTCAAAAAAAAACAAATCTTGCCATTCTCTTCCTTGTTTTGCTTTTGGTATTTCTTTGACATTTTGCCTCCTGCTTTAAGCTACCACCAGAACACAGCAGACTGTGATTCACTGGGGTTAAACTTCAAATTTGATAGATCACTGCTCAGCCTGGAAGTCAAGAGAAGTGACTTTTATTTAAATCAGCTGTGGAATCATGGTGATAAATGTAAACAACCCAAAATAAAGGCAGATTTTATGACCGAGGCTGTTCTCGTAAGATTTTGGAAACCATCAGGTGAGAACAGACTGAAATCAATTTGCAGCTGATCCTGTGGTGTGGATGCATGGATGAGGCAAACTGAAATTATGGAAAGCATCCTTTAAGTCTGTAGGGAGTCAATCTTCCTTTCTGGATACAGAGAATATTTTTTTTTTTTTATCTAGGGGAGATAAACAAGGAAGAAGTGAAAATTTGATCCCTGTTTGATAGGAGGAATCCCCACCTGCCCTTTTCTGGGCACAGACAGCAAGAATTCAGCAAAATCCTCTCACAGCACGAGCCTGTCACACACATTTTTGTGTTCATGTGTGTGTAATCCCAGGGAAAAACTGCTTCCCACTGGACAGATCCAAAGATCTGGAGAAGCTGATAAAACTCAGATTCTTCTCTGGGTTTTTTGTTCTGGCACCACTGATCTATATTTGGATGTCCCACAGATTGGTGGGTTGGTTGCAGAGAGCTCAGGTCTGGTCCCACTGCCAGAGCATGGGCAGGGTTGAGTTTTCAACCCAAAGTCAATAGCCCAAAATCCTGCCACCTCAAATTCCTGGGAATCTGGAGGCAGCTGAGCTGTCGTGCTGCAATCAGGGGCGCAGAACAGAAGCTTTGAGTGAAAAATGGAAGTTTTATCACAAAAAATCAAGGCCTTCCCAGCTGCATCTTTCATCCAAAGGCTGACAAACGTGGGGAGGGATTCCCAGCACCTCTGTGCTGTCTCTGGGAGTGAATCCAGGGACTCCAAGGTGTGGAGAACACCGTCTGCTGCTCCTCCATGAGCTCCCGTCACACAACACTGGTGGTTCTGGTCAGCTCTGGGAACCTCCCCTCTGACAGCCCCTTCTGGAGATGCATTTTTGGGGTGGTCCCACCTTTTCCCTTCGTTTCTCACCTCTGGTTCCATCCTCAGCGTGTCCCATCACCGAGCACCCAGCCAGGCACTCTTCTCTTCAGGAGTTTTCTCCCTGATCCTCGTGGCTCACTTCCAGCTCAGCAATCCTGTGATTCCACCATCCTGCGGCCTGCCCTGCCCTCCCAGGATGAAGTCAGTGGACACAAAGCCCTGTCCTCCCTCCACCCCTGCTGGCTGTTGGTCACTCAAGTGACCACTTGCCTCCCGTCCCCACATCTGACACTGACCCCAGAGTGGCCACAAAAACACCACCTCCTCCAACCCCACACACGCACAGATGGCTTTGAAGTCCTCCAGGATTCCTTTGGATTTCTTCCCTGTGTTTTGGTTTGGGTTTGCTGCTCCTTTTTATTGTTGTTTTGTTTAGACAAACCTTTTCCAGTGACCGTGCTCTTTGTTATCCCTGTGGGAGAGGGACAGTTGTTTTTTTACCCCTTCCACAGCAAATTTTTTTTTTTCCTAGGCGCTGCCCCGATATGGAATTTGCACATGTTTGAAGCAGAAATAAATTATTAACTTTTTTTTTTTTTTCCCTTTTTTTCCCTGTTTCTTGGAGCTGGATGAAGGTAAGAACACGGCATCCTTTCCTACAGCCGTCATGTGCAAGCGATTACGGAGTTGCCCTTAACTTGTACCATATCCCCAGTCAGCCCTAATAAAAAAGACACAAGAAATATGAACGTGCCACCAGATTCCTGCATGGAATCAATCCCTGCTGTGTTGTTAAAACAGCAGAGGAAATTTGGTGTTGAAAGAATGAGAATTCGGGGGGGGGAAAAAAAAAAATAAAAAGCCGCTGGATAAATCAGGGCTCAAACACCAGAAAGAAAAACCGATACTAGATAAAATCTCATCACCAGTGCTGCCCCTGTTTTATGGAGCTGTTGGTCATTACAGTGATATGTGAATGTCTCTGCTAACTCCAGGCTTGAAAAGAGAAAAACCTTAAATAAATATTCATTAGAAGGGTTCCTGAAAAATGTTGGAGCGTGGATGGACAAGGATTGAGCTCAGCTTCAAAGGGAAGAGCTTGGACATCGTGAAATGAGTTTGGACTGATTTAAGTCCACTTTATCTGTGGTGTCACCCCCTGAAATCACTGTAGAGGAATAAACATATCCAGAAAGGGATTGGCTCTCCCTCTCAGGATGGGAAATAATTTGTCTCTCTCTTTAACTCCAAAGCCAAGTTGGATGATTGAGGTTTAAATTGTTAAAATCAGGTAAAAACCTATTTATAGATATTTCTGATGTTAAATGGTCCCTGCAATAAGGCCAAGATCTCTTTCCAGGATTTTAGAGGTGCTGCTCAACATCACAGTCATCCTTCCTCAGCCAAAACTCAGGTGGTCTGCAAACACCCAGGATCTCTGGAATTTCCATGGAATCGCAGAATCACAGCTTGGACTTGATGACCTGAGAGATCTTTTCCAATTTAATGATTATCTGATTCTCAGATTGACTGAAAGGACATTCCTGGGGAAGGAGGAGCTGAATAGGGAAAAGGGAGTCACAGCCCCAGGATCACCAGCAGTTGCATCATTAGGCAGGAATGTTTTTGGGAAGAATATCCCAAATATGCATATTTGCATATGCAATATCCCACAGGATATTTGGTTTGTTTTGATTGATTTGATTTGATCTGTTTGATTCGGAGGGGAGGGGAGTGAGAGGAGGCTGTGACATTGAAATTCAGAGAAGTGAGGAATGCCCAGCACCAACTGTCTGCCAACAGGAGATTTAATAACCATTCCTATTCCTGATTCCCATCCCAGGACCAGAGGACATCCGGAATTGGTAGGGGAATGACAAGAGCTTTTCTAACCTATCCAGGAAAATGATTTCCTGAGATCTGTCAATCAGACCTTTCCATCTCTGCTGACCCCCAGGAATATCCTGAGTTGGAAGGAACTCACAAGGATTCACAAGAACTCACAAGAGCTCCTGGCCCTGCACAGGACAATCCCAAAAATCTCACCCTGTCCAAACGCTCCTGGAGCTCTGGCAGCCCTGGGAATGTGCCTGTTCCCTGGGAGCCTGGGCAGTGCCCAGCACCCTCTGGGGGAAGAACCTTTCCCTGATATCCAACCGAAACCTTCCCTGGCACAGCTCCATGCCATGAAATTTCATTTTAAAAACATTTAACTCTCATTTTCCAGGTCCACACAGCCCTTGGGGGATCAAAAATAATCAAGTAATTTGTCTGTGGGGTTTGGGAAAGTGTGGAGCTGTGTGTGAAGCGGGCTCTGGGATGCTGGGAAGGGACAGATTTCCTACAGGATGAGGAATCCCACAGGATCCCATAAGGGAAAATCCCCCCCAATGCCTGACCCACCACCTAAATCTTGCACAACCTCGCTTTTTTATACATTAACATAAACCTGTGAATTCCTGTTGTTCAAAACCCTCATCTTCCCAAAAAATAAAGAGGAAAATACACAAAATTCCTTCCTGGAGAACCTCCTTTGGCCTGAGGCCCCTTTTTCCCAGGATAAACCCCAGTCTGGCTCTGCTGATTATTCCTTTTCATCTGTAAACAATTTCCTCTGCCATGGATAGGAGACAAAATGTGCAAAGCATGAAGTCACTCCAGTGTCCCAAAACTGTGACATTCCCTTCAAATGAGTGGCCTTGGAGAACAATTCCTTTGGTTTATGAGGATCTCGAGGATTTTCAGCTCCCGGCTCCCACACTGCAGCCACCAAGAAGAAAAAAGGCACAGCCCAGTTGATACGAGACCGGCATTTCTCAGAAAATGGATTTGCAGGCTTTCTCTGTCACCAAATACAAATTCTTCCACAGCTGAAGGGTGGAGATGAAAGGTTTGAAGCCCTGAAGGGCAGCTCTGGTGAGGTTTTCTCGTTTCTTGTGCTCAGCTACTGCCTCTCTGTCCTGCACACCAACATCTGGGAACAACATTGTCCCTGGAATCCAGGCTGGGGCAAATTCTCCCTTTAGTTCAAACATTCTGTCTTTTGATAGGAAAATTATCCCCAAATTTGTTCGTGTGTTCCGGAAGGGAAAACATCCCTTAATCCGCCAGGCGAACTTGCTTTCATGTCATCCCAATTAAGTGTTCTTGCAATGTTTTCCAAATAGTTTATCCAAGGGAAAAAAGCAAATAAAAGCAGGTGGAGAAGGAAAGACAGCGGGCGAGGATGGAAAATTGCTCTTTGTTCATTTGATTTATTTTGGTCAAGACCTGACGCCACGGGAGAACATTAATGAGTCACTTTTGAGAGCTGGGATAAAGAAAAACAAGATTTTATCTCATTTCTGCAGAGCATGGAGAACTGGACATGGGTGGATGGTGTGAGGAAAAATTGGCTGGAGTAGAGTTGACACTTTCAAGGGTATCCAGAGCTTTTCACAATTATTAATAAATTAATAATGGAAGGACAGCCAAGGAAAATTTGTGCCTGTTTCTGGGTGGGATGGGCGATTTAGAAAGAGCAAATAAGGCTGAGAAACCCAACCTCTTCCTTGCTTTAATTTCCCAACAGGATTCCCAGGCCTCTAGGACAAGTGGTGGGGAGAATTCCATGAAGTTCATAAGGAGAATTCCAGCAGTGGATGCGGGTCAGGTCAGGGATTGCTTGAAGGATCTTCCTGTCCAATTCCATGTGCAGAGAGAATTGATGTCCCTGAAAACATTGTCAGGTCATGGAGAACACCTTGTTCACCCTAACAAGAGGGAATTCCTTCCCAAGATCCCATCTAAACCCACCCTGCTCCAGCTTAAAGCCATTCCCTGTGTCCTGTCCCTGCATTCCTTGTCCCAGGTCCCTCTCCAGCTCTCCTGGAGCCTCTTCAGACACTGGAAGGGGCTGTGAGCCCTCCCTGGAGCCTTCTCTTCTCCAGGCTGGACATTCCCAACTCCCCCAGGCTGTTTTTTTAGGAAAACCCTGTGCTCAGTTTAGTGGCTCTGGTCTGGAGATGCAGAAGAGACAGATCCTTTTCCCAAGGAATATTGGAGATATTATTCCAAAATGTTCCTTCCACACAGTATAAAACCCCCCAAAAAAATCTGATTAAGTGAGTTTAAAGCTTTAACCAGCTGATTCCTGACTTATCCCTAAGGAAGTGTCTCCTTTAGCTTCAATGGTAATGGAAATCTATGGAAAAACTGGATTTGCCTTAGGTAAGGTGGAATTAAAAAGCTCTTCCCAAAAAACTGCTGGAGGCAGGACCAGATGATCTCCAGAGGTCCCTTCCAGCCTCACCCACTCCATGATTCTGTGATAACCTGGAATTGCTCATGGATTGCTTTTTTTTTTGCCCAGTTTGGATTGTTCTGTAAATACTGGGCAGGCAGATGTTTGGGGTTTTTATTTTCCCTAACAATGGTCACCGCTCTTTGATCCTGGGACAAACCAGAAACCACAGGGAAGGCAAAGAAAACTCTGTTCTGATTAAGGTTTGGGAGAAGGGAAGGTTTATTTATTTATTCATTTCTTAATTTCTTTGTTTATTTTTATTTCTAAACACACATCTTTAATTAGTGAATGAGTCATGGAATCATCTTCTTCTAGGGAGAAAGCAGAACCTCAGTCTTCTACACCTTTCTCTCTTCTAGAGAGAAATTAAATTAATTTTTTTAGGGAAAAATGAAGTTCTTTTTTTAGGGAAAAATCCACGTCCTTTCTTGTGGGTGTGTGGTAAAGATCTGCACCAGGTTATAAAGATTTCACTTGCAGAATGTTAAATCAGATTTAAAAGTCCTACCCAGCACCATGGGATCTCTCAGAGCTCATGCAAATCACTTGGATTTTACAGAAATCACTTGGATCACTTGGAAATTACAGAAAACAATTAAGATTTCCTTTAAAAATTTAAAATTTCCTTGGTTTACAACAAATCTTCAGTAAATAAAAATATTTATGCGGTGCACATATCAGAAACACACCTCCACAAAACAACAGGAATTCCATCCCTACCCAAACCTGTGGGAATTCCAGCCGTGCCTAAACCACTGGGAATTCTAGCCACACCCAAACCCATGGAATAGAGAGATGTGGAAAAAGATGCAGGAGCACAGTCCCAGTTTCTTGGTCTAAAGGAATTTGCTAAAATTCCATGTCTAAGATGTGGAGGAAGGGAACAAAACGTATTTGTGGAATTAATTTCCAGTTTGGCAAATTTTTTTCAGCCAGGAAAAAAAGGAGAGATGTTTTAAAACTGCTCATTTTCATATTCTGAGAGGAAAACTTTGAGATTTTTCGCAGTGCCTGGTATCCAGGCTATAAAATGGCTTTAATTTTAGAAGAGCAAAAATAGTTAAACCAAAAGTTCCGGACAAATCCAAGCACTTGGGTTTTAATCCTCCTGCTTGAAAACCTGTAATAATTCTGCCTTCATCCCACCAAAAAAACACTTTTCAACTTTTTAGGGTAACTTATTTAGCTTCAGTTCTGATATTTCTTTCCTTTGCAAAGACTGCTGGTGTAAAATAAATTTAATTTGGTTTAGTTTTGATACTTCAAAATTATTAGAAGTCTTTATTTTTTTAATTTTTCCTGCTGGTTAACCAAAGAGCCTGGTACAGTTGACAGAGCTGGGTTTATGGTTGGATTTGATGATCTGAAAGGTTATTTCCAATCTAAATCATTCCACAATTCGATGTTTAGTACCAAAGGCAGAGGAAAATCCAAAGTGGAAATGCAGGAAATTTGCCTTTTCCTAGGCCAAGAAGCAGAACCAGCTGGGTACACGATAATTAAATTAGCTGCTCCTGATAATTAAAACCTCTGATAATTAAAACATCTGATAATTAAAACCTCTTTCTCCTTTCCATCCCCAGAAGATTCCAACCCTAAATCCATCCTCTTCTCTTTTGGGAAAGTGAGTTCTGAAGGACGGCGGCCTCCACCTCACAAATGGGGAAACTGAGGTAATAAAGTGACACCTTGTGACCTGTGTCATGATTCCCTGATATTTATTTGTGATTCTGTTGCTTCTGTCATGATTCTGTGATATTTTTTTGTGATTCTGTCACCTGGGTCATGATTCTGTGATATTTATTTGTGATTTTGTCTCCTGTGTCATGATTCTGTGATATTTATTTGTGATTCTGTCCCGTGTCACTATTCCATGATATTTATTTGTGATTCTGTCCCCTGAGTCATGATTCCGTGATATTTAATTGTGATTCTGTTGCCTGTGTCATGATTCTGTGATATTTATCTGTGATTCTGTCCTGTGTCATGATTCTATTTGTGATTCTGTCCCCTGTGTCATGATTCTGTGATAATTATTTGTGATTCTGTCCCATGTCATGCTTTCATGACATTTTTTTGTGATTATATCTCCTGTGTCACTATTCCATGATATTTTTTTTGTGATTCTGTCACCCGTGTCACGATTTCGTGATATTTATTTGTGATTCTGTCCCGTGTCATGATTCTATTTGTGATTCTGTGTCCTGTGTCACAATTCCATGATATTTATTTGTTATTCTGTCTCCTGTGTCATGATTCCATGATATTTATTTGTGATTCTGTTGCCTGTGTCATGATTCCATGATATTTATTTGTGATTTCGTCTCCTGTGTCACAATTCTGTGATTTTTATTTGTGATTCTCTCCCCTGTGTCATGATTCTATTTGGGATTCTGTGTCCTGTGTCACAATTCCATGATATTTATTTGTGATTCTGTCCCCTGTGACACAATTCTATTTTTGATTCTGTCTCCTGTGTAATGATTCCATGACATTTTTTGTGATTCTGTCCCCTGTGTCACGATTCCATTATATTTATTTGTGATTCTGTGTCCTGTGTCATGATTCCATGATATTTATTTGTGATTCTGTGTCCTGTGTCATGATTCTGTGATAATTATTTGTGATTCTCTCTCATGTGTCATGATTCCATATTTAATTGTGATTCTGTCTCCTGAGTCACAATTCCATGATATTTATTTGGGATTCTGTCCTGAGTAATGATTCTATTTGTGATTCTGTCCCGTGTCATGCTTCCACAATATTTTTTTTATTCTGTATCCTGTGTCATGATTCCATGATATTTATTTGTGATTCTGTCTCCTGTGTCACAATTCCGTGATATTTATTTGTGAGTCTGTCCCCTGTGTCATGATTCCCTGATATTTATTTGTGATTCTGTTGCTTCTGTCATGATTCTGTGATATTTTTTTGTGATTCTGTCTCCTGTGTCATGATTTTGTGATATTTATTTGTGATTCTGTCCCGTGTCACTATTCCATTATATGTATTTGTGATTCTTTCCCCTGAGTCATGATTCCATGATATTTATTTGTGATTCTGTCCCCTGTGTCACAATTCCATGACATTTATTTGTGATTCTGTCCCCTGTGCAATGATTCTATTTGTGATTCTGTCTCCTGTGTCATGATTCCATGATATTTATTTGTGATTCTGTACCCTGTGTCACGATTCCATGATATTTATTTGTGATTCTGTCTCCTGTGTCACTATTCCATTATATTTATTTGTGATTCTTTCCCCTGAGTCATGATTCCATGATATTTATTTGTGATTCTGTTGCCTGTGTCATGATTCCATGATATTTATTTGTGATTCCGTCTCCTGTGTCACGATTCTGTGATTTTTATTTGTGATTCTGTCCCGTGTCACTATTCCATGATATTTATTT
This sequence comes from Poecile atricapillus, assembly GCF_030490865.1. Lineage (NCBI taxonomy): Eukaryota > Metazoa > Chordata > Aves > Passeriformes > Paridae > Poecile > Poecile atricapillus. Next base: position 2,038,717 of record NC_081250.1, on the reverse strand, counting down.
GTGATTCTTTCCCCTGAGTCATGATTCCATGATATTTACTTGTGATTCTGTCCCCCGTGTCGTGATTTTGTGATACTTTTTCACCATCCTGGGAAGCTCCTGCTTTGTCGTCACCTCCAGCACAGATTTTAGTGCTGAGCATTTCCGTGGTGCCCTACAAAGCTCCTCTTGGAGCGGTTGGGCTCAAGGCCCTGGCACAGGGTGCCCAGAGCAGCTGTGGCTGTCCCTGGATCCCTGGAAGTGTCCAAGGCCAGGCTGAACGGGGTTTGGATCACCCTGGGACGGTGGGAGGTGTCCCTGTAGTGGAATGAGTTGATCTTTCAGGTCCCTTCCAACCCAAACCATCCTAATTCTGGAGAACATGAGTGGAATTCTTTATCTTGTTCACAGGTTGGCCCAAACAACAATTCCTGTAGGAAAAAGGGCTGGGAAAGAGGGAAGGAGGAAGATGCGTTCATGCACAGGAGGAATTGGGATGAGAGACCCTCCCAGACCCTTCTGCAACGCATCTGATGTTTCAAAATGAGAGGGATCCCACAGAAATTTTAATTCTTAAATATGCTTGGAGCCAAACTCTTTTGCTCTACTGAATAAAATTGATGTAATTAAATTGATATAATTAAATTTCGTGATGCTGGTAATGAGTGATAAAACATGACACAAAGTTCTGAAAGCAAGATCATGAGAAGGGCGGAGCTGAGGCCCACGGGTTCCCAAATTTTTCATTTCACAGCTGCTTTAATGACTTCACAGATGTTTTGAACACAACCATCTCCTCCTTTCCATGCAGGTGGCAATGACGGAAAAACTGAGAAAAACCCAAAAATGCCATGAAAGCTTAAGACAGAAAATTCCCTAAAATCATGGATTGGTTAAGCAGCAGAGGAACTTTGTGGGTCGGGATGAAGGAGATGATTGCTGAGGAGCCGAGGTTTGAGGTGGACAGGTCCCTGAGGAGTCTTCACATGGGACAAAACCCAAATGCCCTCTGGAAAACCATGAAATCTTTAATTTCCTCTCTTTCCCTTCATTGCCAGCAATTCTGCGGCACAAGGACCTAAATCCTAAAATAAATAAAATAAATGGCTACCTAAATAAAATAAGTAAATAAATCAGAGGACCTAAGACCTAAAATATTTCCTTAAACCCTGATACTTTTTGTTCTTTTTCTCCATCACCCCCAAACGACTCCCACCAAAAAAAATGGGAAAACCCCACTGGAATGCTGGACCCCAGGCCTAGGGAGGTGTGTGGTGGCAAATGGAGACAAGTGGGAAGCCCCAACCTTTTCCCACATCAGTAATTCCTATGCCCCACGGGCCACCTGGAGGGAGTGTGGATGTTTGGTGCTCTCTAGTGACTGCTCCACAAAGACTTCTGCCACCCATCAACAGCTGCTGGGAGTCAGAGTGGAGTTCTTTGATTTCCTTGGGTTTGTTTTAGCTGAAATCCGTGGAAAACCCTCTGTTCAGCACTTGCTCTGTGCAGACAGAGCTGGTCAAGCAGGTTCTGATGATGTCAATAAATTGACTTTTTAATTTGTTTTTTGTTTCTCTCCTCACATAAAACCCCAGGCAGCTCTTCCAAAGCAAATGGATCCTCTTGGGATAGTCAGGGGGAATAGATTTAAGATGGAACAGGGTAGGTTTAGGTTTGATTTTGGGAATAAATCCTTGGCAGTGAGGGTGGGGAGGGACTGGAATGGATTTCCCAGAGAAGCTGTGGCTGCCCCATCCTGGAAGTGTCCAAGGCTGGGTTGGACAGGGCTTGGATCCACCTGGGACAGTGGAAGATGTCCCTACAATTCCAAAGCAGCCAAGAAGGTTTGTGTGAGACTTTAAAGCATGGGAGATGCTGATCGAGCAGAGAACAGCTGATCCCGAGGGGCTGATCCACAGGAGCATGAGCAGATTTCCTCCAGAGCCACATCCCAGCTTTTTGGCACTCAAAAAAAGCCACAGGATTTTCTTCTCTAAAGAAAAACTTTTTGTCCGTGCCTGTAAAGAGGTGCAACTTCTTTTTCTAAAAGCAAGCTGCCCTCCAAACAGATCTTTTCATCCTTAATTTTCCAGATCCACACATCTCAGATGTCAAATTTGGTTCAAATTGGCTAAGGGACTAAAACTAGGCCTAAAGTAGGCTCAGTCTTGTGTAAGTTTAATTTCCTTGGGAAAGCAGAGCAGAAACCCTTCCTGACGTGTTTTCCATAAAATCTGGAGGGGCATGGAAAGGAAGGAGAGACCCATCCACCACTTTGGATGTTGATTCTCGTTCCTTCTGGCACCTGCATTAAAACAACACACACAGAATTTTCCTTTCCCCCCCCACCTATTTTTTTTAAAAAATCTATTTCCTTAAATCTATTTAGGCCAGATATCAATTACTTTAATACAAGGCAAGAAACAAGAACTCAGCAGTGAAGATCTGGCCTGAACCCTCTGCTTGGAAGATTTGTGGGAGCCGTAGGCTTCAAGTGGCTGAGCCTGGAAAGATTCCTTCCTTTTTGGCCCCTTCCCTGTTTGCTTGTGTGTGCACAAAAGAGCTCCTCACACATCTGTCTCTATCAGCGCTGGGCCTGTGATAGAGCTGGGATTTATGGCTCTGTGAGCTTTTTAAAGTCCTCATATTTTACCATCTTTTCCTGCTGAAAGGATGCCAACATCCCAGTAGCCTTCGGGATAAACCTCTGGCTGCTCACCTCTGGAGCCGGAGCTGCTCCTTGGGGATGGTCCTGCTTGGCTGAGCTGCCAAGAAACGAAATCTGGGCTCTCTCAACCTCTGAGCATCAGCAGTCTTCAGAGGACACTGGAACTTTGCTGAGCTTGTGTTCTTTCTCCCGCTCCTTTTTCTCTTTTTTTCCCCTCTGTCATCCAGCTGGGTTGTTTTGTTTGGTTTTTATTTTCATTTTAAGAGCTTAAAATGCGCTGAATTCCCCCTCCTCTCAGCTGTTCCGTCCTCTTTTCCACGTTCACTATGGCAAATTCTTGTCGCTGGCTTGGAGCTGAATTTTCTTCCTGCGTCACTGAAAAACAACAACAAAATCCTAATAAAATTAGGAAACCCCACACGACTCCAGAGCAAACCTTCCACTGGTGTAAACCAGCGCCGAGCCATTGAAATCCAATGTCAGCAAATGTCAGTATTCACAAAAAAGAAAGGGGCAGTGGTAAAAAAATGTTAACTTTAGAGCTCTGGGATGGGATTTTCTCTGTCAGCTGGATTTTAGCTCAGGAAGCATCTTAGGATCTGAGAATTGCAAAGGTTTGGGTTGGAAAAGACCTTAAAAATCAAGCAGTTCCACCCCCTGCCACTGGCAGGGACACCTTCCACTACCCCAAGCTGCTCCAAGCCCTGTCCAACCTGGGCTGGAACACCTCAGCTTGGTTTCTCCCTTCTTCAGGAGTCTGATAAAGATATTTATTCCCTCCCCTCTTGTTTCCAGCAGTTGGAAACCATCAGCAAGTGAAAATAATTGCTTGGGAAAGCAAAATTCCGAATACACCAACATCAGGCAGGACACAGGAGTTGTGTGCAAACCATCCCAGAGCAGCAGCTCGGATGAAATCTGTCCCAGGAAAACAGAAAATATTCCTGATAAAAGGTGAGGTCAGAGCAACTTCATTTTTAAAGTGCATCTATTAAAACTATCCATATACTTATGCGCATATATATATATTTTTTTTTTCTATATAGAAATATACTGATTTTTTTAGGAATTTGGTTTCCTGGTTACAAGATTGCACTTCCATCTCTAAAAAAATTAAATTTAACCAAAAAATATTTTAAAAAAATTAGATTAATATCTTATTCCTTGCCAAGCAAGCCTTCCTCAGCAGGCTTGTGTTAAAATTGAGTCTTTAGAAGTCATGACAAGCTGCAGGAAAAAATAAGCAGAAAGTTGTGATGGCTTCTGATCTGACTGGTGCTGTTGGGGTGGCTTGGAGCATTCCACATGCCCAATTCCTCATCCCAGAAGGTTTCCCAATACAGTCAGACCTCTCTGGTCCGGAGGAAATGGGGCAGGAAACCTCAGAAGGTCAGGGTTCCTCAGGTCCTTGCAGCTCCTTTGCATGGAATAAATTTCTGATGGAGAATCTTTGGATATTTCTTGTGGCATCAGGCAGAGCTGTCGTGGCTCTGTCCGAGGTGGGGTCTCATGCTCTGTTTTCTTTGGGATTTTCCTGTTGAGGGTTGGAAAATCTGGGGGAAAGTCACTCCATGTGTGTCTGTGTGTGTGGAGAGCGGTCAATCCATCAGTTTAATTTCTTGTATGAGTGATGAGTTTGACTTGTGAAGTTTCATCTGTTCTGCAGAGCTTCAATCACACCCTCCCCGTGTCACAAAATGAGAGGGGACCATCTTTTACCCCCTGGGGTGCTCAGCTTGCCCCTTTCTGGGCACATTTTGGCAGATCTTGTTGGGTCAGCAGTGCCATGCTCAGCTTGGAACGGCTTTCCCGGAGCAGCTGTGGCTGCCCTGGATCCCTGGAAGTGTCCAAGGCCAGGCTGGAAGGGGCTTGGAGCACCTGGGACAGTGAACAGTGTCCCTGCCTGTGGCAGGGTTGGAATGAGGTGATCTTTAAGGTCCCTCCAACCCAAACCCATTTGGGATTCTCTGATTTTACCTTTCCTGCTCTCAGTGTGACTTTTTCATGTCCCCTCAGGGATACACAGAGAGAGCAGAGACCAGGACAGCACCCAGACCCTTTTATTGACTCCAGTCTGGATCCAGCTGGACAGAAGAATTTATTCTCCTCCCTGACAGGTTCTTTCCTGTTCTGTTGAACATTCCCTGCACTTGCCATGACTCAGAACAAGACCGTGGTTTCAGCTGGGATCCACGGTGACAATCCAGGGAGCTTTATTTCCAGACTGAGCTTGTTGGGACTCCAAACACTCCTCTGGAGCTGGGTGTTGGTGCCACTCTCCACTGGGACCAGTTTTGTGCTGTCCCAGCTACCTCCTCTCTGTGTCTGCTGGTTCCATGAGGGCTTCCAAGTCCACATTCCAGAGGACTCCACGCTGAGGTAACCGTGGAGAAGGCCACAAAATCCTTCAGGAATCACTCCAGATGGTCCTAAAAGAAGGGAGAACTACTCTAGACAGCATTGGTGGCTCCTGGCAGGAGTCAGTATGTGTTCAGTTCAACCAGTGCGGCTCTTCACGCAACATCCCCAAATTAATGAAGGAATAGGGATGTTTCTCCCAATCCAACATCTCTGCAATGGGATCTATTGAGAAGCTCAGCTCTGGGCTGAGGTGGAAACTGGGAGGCCATATCCCATTTCAGTGCTCCAAAGGTTTGCTGGGAATATCAGATGGCAGGATGTTAACTCACCTTCTTCAAGGGCAAAGCACAACCAGATCTAAACACAGCATCCCTACACCAAATGGATCCCTGGGACCGTCCTTCCTGGTTATCCTGCTCCCAGGAATCCAGAACAACGAAGCCCAGAGGGTTCTGAGCTCTGTGGTCACTGCTGCTTTTCTCAGGATAGATTTGGAGTTTGAGGTGCTGATAAGAGAAACGGTCAAAACCCACCCAGCCCAACCTGACCAGAGAATTTCAAATAAATGAATGGCAGGGCCCCAGTTAAGCCAGGCAATAGAAATTAAATTCTTTAGCTTGGAGAACCCTTTGAAAGTTTTCTATTGGTCACGATTTTTGCTCTGTCAGCTTCTCCAGGCCTGAATTTTGTCATGGAATTACTCTATTGCTTTAGGCTGCAAAGCAAGACAAACAGTTGGAGAGGAAAGGAAAGCTCAGCTGCCTTCCTGACCCACACTCACTGCTGCTCAGCAAATACCAGAGATTTCGAGGCTGAGGCTTCAGCTGTGTGAGAAAGAGCGGCCCTGACTTCACTCACTGCTCCCTCTGGGTCCCATCCAAAGCACATGGAAATCAAAAGGTCTTTTCCTGCTGACATCAGTGGCCTTTGGAACGAACCTAGAATGTCCCCAGGCGAAAAGTCACTGCACTCCAAGGGTGGCTGGGCTGCTGGCAGGCTGCTCCTCAAGCACTGACTCTCCCTGCTCCCTCACAGGCCCCAAAATCGATGATGCTGTGGCTGATCATGGAGTCAGAGTCCCCTCAGGGCTCCCCAAACTCAGGTTTCGGCAGTGGCTGAGGGATTTTGGGACGAGATTCTGTCCAGGGAGGGGAGCGGGGTTTGGGGACGTGCAGGAGGTTTTCGGGGGTGCTGGGTGGATCCCCACCCAGGGGAGAATTAGGGCTCAAATCCCAGGGTACAATTCCTCTTCCCAGAGGGATTCCAGCTGTGCCAGGAAGAGGTGGAAGGGGTCAGCTGCAGTTCACCTTCTCTGCCCCCTCAGCACAGGCAAAGGAGGTGGTTTGTCACCCCTTGGACACTGAGCCTCGCCCTGGGGGCCACAGAATCCTTACACACCTTAGCACACAAGGCCTAGGCCCACAAAAGCAGGTTTGAATCCAAATTTTGTTGGATTCAAGGGCAAGAAAACAGGTGGGATGGAGCTCACCTATGTTTAGTTGCATGGAAGAAAGATCATGAACTTCCAGGTAATAATCATTTACAACCATGAGGAAAAACACCTCTGAGAAAACCCAAATAATCCAGGCTTTTTTGGATGCCTGCCTTGGAATACAATTGATTATTGAGTTTTGAAGTGATTGCAAAGGAGGTGCTTTTAAGGTGCTCTGATGCTTAAGATCTAAACTAAAAAATCAGGTGAGATTTGTTTCACCTGTGACCTCTAATTTGTCTTTTTATTGTAACAGCTGTCCACACATCAATCACCCACTGTCCTCCCAAAGAATTATTGACACTCATTAATGAATTATCATTTTGCTCTGAATTGCAGGGAAAACCCAGTCCTGTCCCCAGAGCTGTGCTGTGGGTGCCCTGAGGAGCAGCAGATCAGTTCCACTCGCAGACAGGGTGCTGGAAGGGATGGGCTCTTTTTCCATTCCAAGGCAACACCTCTTGTGCCTGCTCATTCCGGGAGCGCTGTCTCCCATCCCGGTGACGCCAGTGGATTATCTCCCGTCAGGAAACAGGGATCTCACGCCAATCCTTCAGGAAGGATTAGGCTCAGCAGCGTGAGGCTGAGGAGGGGGAGCTGTCAAACCACCCCGAGCATCCGAACCCCTGGAAATCCTAAATTTTCTCAACGCCGTGCCCGTAAACACGGAGCTGCTGCTCAATGACACAGAGCTGCCACGCTGATTCCGGTGACACTTTGATGACATCAAGCCCAGCAAGCTCAGGAAACAATAAATCCCTGTGCCAGCATTGTGTCCTGGCTCTGATTCCAGGAGCCACCACAGCTCCTGACAGGCCCAACCTTGGCTGCCTCGTAATGATTGTTCTGTGAGCTGGGCCTGTCCCTCAGCTGAAAAACAAAACAGCATCATGGACCTGCATTTTCCCTCATTTCCCTCCCCCTCACTGCTTCCTTCTCTCTCCCTTCTTGTCCAGGCAGGTTCCCACAGCTCCAGAGCCAAGTCCAGCAGCTGCTGTGGGTGCTTTAGGGGCTGGACCAGCTCAAATCCCAGCTCCAGGTTTCCTGGGGAACCCTTGAACAGGAATCCCACCTGGGTCTGGGAGCAGAAGAATATCCCCAGTCTTCTCCAAAATTCTGAGGAATGCAGTCCTGAATGAATGAAAGGTAGATGGAACTGTGTTTCCACATCAGGATCATTCTAAAGGGATTTTTAAATTTGGTTTCTTTCAGGAGCAGGGTGTTTTTTCCTTACAAATCAAGGTTTTGGGGCATTTTTTCCCTTCCCATTTTCCTTACCAATTTTCAAGCTTTAGAAGTTCCACTGAGTTTTTAACCCAGTCGTGAAGAGAGAAGAACAGAGTTTTAGAAAAGAAATTTTCCTAATTTAGAAAGGAGATTTTCCTAATCCATTTGCCACCTTTAAACCTCTCTGAAAATATTTGATTTATGCCAAGCCCAGGGACTGATTTCTGTACAAAAACCAGAAATTTAAAACCCTACATCTTAGAAAGAGAACCAAGCCCAGAATTTTCTCATTCTCTCACCTCAGCTGAAGCAGAAATATTTTTATTTAGAGCCTGAATTTCAGCTGTCCTAAATAATTCAGCCTCTAATCACAACCAGTGCAAGATTATTCATTTACACCAGATGAGGAGCTGGCCCAGATGTCTGCAGAGAGCCACTGGAAACTAAAATAAAACACATAATGAAGTGGTGTTTTTTATTAAATCTGACTACAACTTACTCAGTTGGTGTGAAATTCATCTCACTCTACTCCTGCTCGTAAATTCCTACGTGGGATCTGAGCAGGGCAGCTCCAACCCAGGGCTGGGATTTGCTTTGGCAGATTAGAATGGCAAAAATTATCTCTGTGCATATCAGGGTTTCCTAATGAGCAGGAATTAATTAATGTGTTGATTAATTAGGTAAGTAATTAATATGGCAATTAATTCTAAGTTATTATGGATAATGGCATCAATGAGGTTTGATTGATGGAGCTGAAAATCATGCAGCTGAACAGGAGTGGGTGGTGGGATCAATCCCTGTGTATGATTTGGGAGATTTTCCTGAAAATTTAATGTCATTTAAGAGAAGATCTCTGGAGGATATTTTGGAGGATGGAATTCTGGCTTAGGAAGTGGAATTGTGGAATTGTAGGATAATTCAGGTTGGAAAAACGCACAAAGTCACCAAGAGCAAGCTCTGATCTAATCCCCCTGAGGTGTCACCTCCACCTGGGTTTTGGACCCTTCCAGGGATGGTGATTCCACCATCCTGGATCCTAAAGCCACCCTGGCATCTCTTTTTTTCAAGGAAGGAATTTTTCCTGATATCCAACCTGAATCCTTTGCAGTGACACAAGGAAAATGTCCCGAGCCAGGAGGCCCTTCTGCCTGAAGTGAAAAACCGAATCCCAGCCTCTAACAGAGGCAACTCTGATCAGAGCTATCCCAAATTCCAGCAGAAAAACACTCACGGAGCATAAACCATAAAGTGCTGACTCCTTTCTCTACAAACAACCTTCTGCTTTATCCTGGCCTGAGAAATAAATTTATTCCTAGTGCGACTCTGGGAGAAGATGCCAACAAAGTGCTGCGCAGGGCAGGGTTTATTTTGTTTACGCTGTTAGTTTGGAAAGGAAAAATAAAAAGGTATCAATGCATAGCCTGAGCAAAAATAATGGGAAATTGTATGAAAACAGAGCCTGGATTCTCAGGAGGCAGCTTACAATTATATGGGACATGACAGGATTTATAAAACAACACACGGAGCGTGTAGGAAAAACACGGCCAAAATCTCCCCGGGGCCCTGCAGGTTCCGAGGGGCCATAAATAAAAGAAAATGATATTTAGGTAAGAGGGGAAGGTCCCACAGGGGCTCCAGCTACGATTAATTTTCATGCTCGGTTTTTTGTGACTGGTTAGGGTTGGATTTGGATGGCTTTAATGGCGAGGAGATAATTCAAAGGGCAGCAAAAGCGGCACAGACCAAGTTTTTGGTGTGAAATAAGAACGACTTTTTACCCTCGTTCTAAGGGGCTAAAAAATCCCCACAAACCACAAAGCCAGAGGGAATAAAATGGCATTTGAGGAGTAAAAAGTCTCCTTTTTTCTGGCTTTACAGCAGGGAAAATCTCTATTTTCCAGTACTTGTGAACATGAACTTTCCTTTAGCTGCAATGGGGAGGTTCTGGGTTATTAAACTTAATTCTTGAAATAAATATTCCTAAATAGTTGCCGCCTTTTTACCTCCCTGCCCTCTGTTTTGAGGGAATTCTATTATCTTTTTTCAGCAAAATATCTGGATCCTGTTTTGCCTCGTTCTTGAAACATCCTAAAGGCACAGTAATTTTAATTCCCTGAATTAAATTTAATTTAGGATACTCTGGAATATCCTAAAATTTTCCTTATAAAGTTTATAAACCAAACATCTCTTCAGTTTTAGGAGGAACGGAGATGAGCCAGTGGATGGGTAAAGCTGATGCTATAAATGGGAATTCATGGAAATTCCAGGGTTGGCCAGAGCTGTGGGGGAGTGCAGCGAAAATGGGGTGGGAATTACGGCTTTTGGCAAAATCCTCCCAAAATCCTGGTGGGATAAATCCCATTTACACTCAGCAGAGTCCTCTGGAAAGCAGAACCATCAACAAAAATGTTCAGGAGAGAGCAAGTCAGGGTCGTTAATTACTCAAGATAATTAAAAATCTAATAGCAGAGTTCTTATAGAGGTTGAAATGAGGCAAATCTTTCTGGGAACGGTAGTTTTTGTCTTTTCTACATCCATAATTCGGCAATTTGGGAATGAGCCCTTCCCTCCAGCAGCCTGGGAGTGCTGATAGCCCTAAAGAATGAAATTCAGCGCTCATTAAAGCCTCTGGAATCAGCCCCACATCGGCAGGAGCTGGGAACACCATAAAATTTAACAGGAGCTTAAAAAAGTGGGAGAATTCCCGGATGGAATTCAATGGCCAATGGAATTCTGCTCCATTCAGGACGTTTTTGTTGCTCCTGGACAAGAGGTGTCCCGTGAGTTCAACCCTCAGCAAGGCCCCTCTGCGCATCCAACGCTTTCTCTGGATGCATCCTGCCTGGTTTTGGATGGCAGGAAATGGAAAAATTATAATTTTATCTCCATTATCCAATGTCGAGTGGATCAATTTCAGCTGGAACTTTCTTATGGCGGAGATTAGAGGGCTAATTAAGAGTCAGGGCTAATTAACTGCATGGACAGAGATGCTGAATGAGAGATAAGATAAAACTTCTTCAGAGGAAGGGCTGAGTAGATAATAAATTACTTTTGTTTTGCCAGTTCCAATGCATTGGTAAAAGGTTTAACAGCATTAAGATGATCATTAAATTCCCTTGTAATTAATATTTTTCTATGATCAGTAAAGTCCCTTATAATTCAAATTATTCTATGATTTTATGAAAAATTTTTATGAAAATTTTATGAAAAATATTTTAGTGAAAAAATATTCAAACTGAGAAATATTCAAATCCAGAGAAAAATATTCAAACTGAGAATTTCAATTCAGGAGCAACATAAATCCAATTTTCCTCTTCCTGAGGACGAGCAACATCCCCATGGAATTAAGGAAAGCAGAACCAGTTCCTTTCCTAAACTGGAGGTGCTGGATTAACATTCCCATCAGGAATTAGGGTCTGGATAGCAGCCTGCAGCCTTTTAACCACCAAAACCCACCAAAACCCACCAAAACCCACCAAAATCCACCAAAATCTACCAAAATCCACCAAAATAGAGCCTGAAACCAGGGCAGGGCCTCTGGGTGAGGGAGGGTCAGGATGGAGGAGCAGATGAGTGGGAAGAATAAATCCCAAATTTTCCAGATTTCCCCCAAAAGAGGGAGGTTTTAGTTCCAGCCTTTATTCCATGGGCTGCTCTCTCCTCTTTTGTGAAGAATTTTTGGCCAAAATTTGGCCAAACAGCCTCAAAAAAAATATATGTAGAGAGTCATTGGCTTAAATAATGAGATGTTATTATTAAATAATAATATCTTAATTATAATAATTATAGTTAATATATTTATATATTTCACATAATATGTTTACATTATATATAATATATTGTATATATATATAATATATAATATATAATAAATATGATATATAATCTATACTTTATAATCTATAGTCTAATCTATAATATACAATCTACAATATATAATATATAATATTGTATATACAATATATATTATATTATATTATATTATATTATATTATATTATATTATATTATATTATATTATATTATATTATATTATATTATATTATATTATATTATATTATATTGTATTGTATTGTATTGTATTATAATGTTATATTGCATATTATATACAATATATATGTTTATATATTTATATATTTTATATTATATAGCTATATTATATATTATATACTATGTATTTATTATATATATTTAATAATTATTATTTGAGAATAACTAATAAATTAAATAATAAATTAATAGTATAGTATAATAATATTATAATGATATTATATGTAATATTAAATGAAACTCAGAGCTGTCCATTTCTTCATTAAATACTGAAGGAAACATAAAATATTACAAAAAGCAGGACTCTGAATTTATAAACATCTCAAAGAAGATATAACTCCTTCTGCAAAGTGTTGGACACAGGGAATATTTCCAATTAATAATAATTCTAATTAATAATTTCTACGTTTGTAACTCCAAGGATAGCTTGGTCCCCACCTGGATGGGATTCCCACTGTATTCCCAAAACAGCGAAGAAAAACAAGTCAGAAAAGAAATTAAGGCCAGGAATTTAATTTAAAATCAGCAGAGCTGTTTAAGAGTCTGGTGCAGGACACAATTGTTGTTCACCATCCGAAAAATATTAACTTCTTTTACCTTATAAAATCTTTAATTCCACTTCATAATTGCAGGCAAATTCTTATGCAGCACAAGTGAAAATCCACACGGTTTGCATTAAATAAAAAGCCTTTTATTTTCTCCAGCTGACCTTTAGAAAAGCGTGGCATTTCCCTGGGAAAGGGAAGCAGAGGTTTGGAAAGAGAAAATACGAATAAAAATGCAAAATTCAGGCTGGAAGAGGCTTTAATGTGAGGTTTGGTGTCTTAACAACCTTCAGTTTCTCTCAGGGAGATAAAATGGTTGAAATATTAAATAGTAAAGTGATTATTACTGTCATTATCGTTGGCATTTAAGCAGGTTAAAGTGTCAAAACACTGCCCCAGCAAAGGATCTGCCGGACTGGAATCTTTATTTCTTCCAGCCAGAACTTTAGTGCCTGGATTTTTTTATAGCCAAACATTTGGAAAAACGTCTTTGGAGGATTTAGGTGGCTGGAGCTGCTGAAATGCTCTTATGCAAGCTGGGAAAGTCGTTGCTGGAATCCAAAATTCAACACACAAAACATCGTCAGGGCCAATAATTCCCAGGCCGGGAGCGATAACCTGAGCTGGCACCGGTGATAGTGGGTTCCGTGGAATTGTCCCTCAGGGCTTTATCCGACGTTCAAAGCCAAGAGGAAGAGATTTCCCACCCTTTCCCCTGGGAAAGTCGCAGGTTTTCAGGAAATATCTCCTAATCATCAGCCCTCGTTTTCCTTCTGTCATTTTTCATCTCCCCACGCCTCGTTCTGCTTCAAACGTTTCTTTTTCGGTGCCTATCTAGGAGGGGCTTATTTTGCATTTTCCTCCCTTGATATCCTTTTAACTCACCTAAACTTGGGAAAATACAAAGGATAATTGATATTTCTTCATTAAATTATCTTATTCTTATTCTTATCCTTATTCTTATTCTTATTCTTATTCTTATTCTTATTCTTATTCTTATTCTTATTCTTATTCTTATTCTTATTCTTATTCTTATTCTTCTTCTTCTTATTATTATTATTATTATTATTATTTTATTATTTTATTATTTTATTATTATTATTTTCTCTTTATTATTATTATTAATTATTATTCTCATAATGGAATCATTATGTCTTTAAGATAAAAGATTCACGGTTTGCATAAAGGCTTGAAAGTATTTCTTTGTGAGAAGAAGGAAAATAAAATTATCCAAATAATTTGGCTAAAACAGTGGAAGTCAAAGCCGTAATTTCTGTGATGCTGCATCAAGATTTGTGGCAACCTGGCTGTGGTGACTTTGAGTTTTCACACTTCACGAAACATTAAAATTTTGTTTCTTGTGCTCGGTTCTCCCTGGCCCATTGGGCCAAATGTACAATTCCCTTTTCATGCCCAAAGGTCAAAAGGGCTGGATCAGATGATCCCCAGAAATCCTTTTCAGCCTTTCTTCCTATTATTTTATCTGTCCATAAACTGATAAGCTGTGAAAAATATTTCCATCATTTTCACCAGGTTGCGGCGCTGGCACCAAGAGAAGAACTTTGGAGGAGGTTGGGAGAACACAAGAAGATGTGAGGTGGCACAGCTGGGATGGATGGCACAGCTGGATGGATGGATGGATGGATGGATGGATGGATGGATGGATGGATGGATGGATGGATGATGGATGGATGGATGATGGATGGATGATGGATGATGGATGGATGATGGATGGATGGATGGATGGATGGATGATGGATGGATGGATGATGGATGGATGGATGGATGATGGATGATGGATGATGGATGATGGATGGATGGATGGATGATGGATGATGGATGGATGATGGATGGATGGATGGATGGATGGATGGATGGATGATGGATGATGGATGGATGGATGGATGGATGGATGGATGGATGGATGGATGGATGATGGATGGATGATAGATGGATGGATGACGGATGGATGATGGACGGATGATGGATGGATGGATGATGGATGGATGATGGATGGATGATGGATGATGGATGGATGGATGGATGGCACAGCAGGGATGGATGGCACAGCTGGATCAATATCACAGCTGGATGGATGGCACAGCTGGATCAATGGCACAGCTGGATGGATGGCACAGCTGGATCCACGGCACAGTTGGGCCAGAGGCCCCAAACAGGCCAGTGGAAATTCCGTGTCCTGTAGCGTTTGCAAACAATTGTATAAAAAATATCTGAAAGCACCCGAGCCCAGATTCACCTCACTCATTCCTCGAGACTCTCAAATCTGATCGGAATCACTGCCACCAACAGGACCTGCCTGGCACAGGACACCTGACGTCTCCTTACCCCAGGAGATGGTGAAGCACAGCTTGGCAGTGACCACAGAGTGACCTCCAGGGATGGATGCCCCAGCCCTGGGAATATTCAGGGGATGAGCTGGACTGAGCCACCTGATCCATCAAAGATGTCTCTGCTCTCTACGGGGGAGCTGGACTGGGTGACCTTTAAAGGTCCTCCCAACCCAACCCAACCCAACCCATCTCTGGTTCCGTGATCATTTAGAGGTTTTGGAACATTGATTTTTGGGACTCCTTTCTGTTATAAACGCTCAGCCTGGCTCAGCTCTGTGCTCAGCACATTTGAGGGTTCCATGTTATTCCAAGGATGGAGTGGCTCGGTGAATCCTGCCGGAGGTGTGACCCATACTCACATCTCTGTCCCTTCCCAGTCACACATTCCCTGTCCCCAAACCTCTTCCCATCCTCACCAGGCCGCCTCTGCTCCTGCTCCCACTTTTTTTGCTGCTTTTTTCTCACCCACATCAGATCCAGCTCTGATTTTGTTCTGCCTCATTTTATACCCCAGCATCCTCCTGGAGATGGCACTTCCCAGCTTTTCCTCATTCTTGCAGCCTCTTTCTTTTTTCCCTTCAGCTCCTGTTGTTCCATGGATCTCTCCAGCTCCCGAGGATGTGATGTCACCCGAGGTGTTTATGTTTGTCCTGGGCTGAAGCTGTTTGTGGTCACAGCAGGACAGGGACAGGACAAAAGTTCCTTTCCATGAGTTGTGAAATCCCGTTTGCGTGGCCAACAAAATTCCAGACTCTGCGTGGACACAGATACAAAACCTTTTCACCTATTTCTGCATTTTTAGCAAAGAAATAAATTAATATTCATTGGCCCTTAATTACATAATCATCTTTAATTAATTAATTATTTTCCTGCCCTTCATTTCAATCTTTGTGGTATTTTTTTCCTCTGTCAGGGACACAAGTATATTGAGTTTTTTTACTTTCTCCATCATCTGCTTCCTGCAAAACGTCCTTGTGCTCCATAAATCCTTCACTCCTTGAATCCAACTCCAGCACTCCATTTCCCTCTCCTGGGCCTTGCTCATTGAAGCACCTCAGGGCTATTTTAGCAAAACTTAAATTTTTAGTAACTTTTCCAATAAAATCCGTGTAAAAATACTCAGCTACATGCCCAAAAGTTATTTAAGATTAATACAGTGCTTCTAATTAATATCCTGGTCATGATTAATTTAAAACCAACAAAAAGTCCATTAGAAAATGATATAATTTCCAACGTATCTGCTCTGTTTAAGGCCAAGAGATTTTGCAACTTCTTCTTCCTGCCTTTTGTCACACATTCTGCTATTGATGATGTCACCCTCCTAAATTAAGCAGCAATTTCTTTCCAGGTCACTTCCAAATCCCTTTGGAAAGCTCTCCAAGCTCCTGAGCTCGGCAAGTCTCCCAGGAATTCCAGTTGCAAAGATCTTTATTTGGTGATGGCTCTTTGGCAGCTGCTTTTTGTGGCCCCCAGCAAGGGATGAGCTGGAGGCAGAGTTTGCTCTCCTGATCCTCTCCTGAGATAAAATGCAAATACCCCAGAAAACAGGGATCAGGGGGAATTTCAGGATTTCCTCTGTCTCCTGAGAAGGAAACAGCTAAATTAACCCTGGTAAATCAATAAACACCCACAGACAGCTCCTGGCCGTCCACTTCACTCTTTCATTAATTATGTCATTAAAAAAATTCCATCAGAAAATTCCAGCCTCCAGTCCCATTTTTCCAAATGGACTTTCCCTGACTGAAGTTGAAGGCCAAGGTCACTTATCCCATTCTTAGTGGGCAGGGAGCTGGGTTTATTTCCTTTCAGTGCTGCTGTCTCCAGATTAGGGAAGTGGTATCAGGTTTCCCTTCTGTTTATTTTTCCCTGGACTTTAAAAAAACAAAAGAAGTCTGGTCACTGGAAGGGAGAGGCATCAATCCCAGAGGGAAAACACTTGCACTTTTCCTCCTACTGAGAACCCATTCCTCAAATAATAAATAAAATAATAAACAGAGGGCTTTTTCATCAAATCTGAAATTTCCTCAATGAATGAAAATGAGTTTTGTCGGTCTGAGGCTGTAGCCATCAAATCAGATTCCCCAACCCCAGGCACGCTCTTTCCCTCAGTTTCTTTGGACCAAAAAATGAATAATGAAAATCATTCCAAGGAGACTGCACATGGAATTGATAATTTTGGTATGAAAATGAAAGGGAACAGAAACTGCCTTGAATTATTTGACCATTTTAATTGATTTTTGGGACAATTTATTGCTGTGCAACCAAACCTGATTTCACCAATCCCTGCCCATTTTTCTTTACTTGAGTGCAAGAGCTCAAATTATATTATCTTTAAATCCCAGAAACCCCCAATATTATTTAACCCTTGTATGACTCCTCTCTTCTTCCTGCTCTTCCTTGTCCCAAATCTGCAGCTTTGAAAGCCTTTTACCACTTTCCCTGGGCTGGCAGGAAGCTGATTTCCTGATATCCCAGTGGAATGTTGTCTCCGTACCAGGGATCATCTCCTCACTTTTCCAGGCTGCCCTTCCATCCCTTCCATCCTTGGCTCTTTGCCTGACATTCCCATGAAAATGGATTTGGCCTCCCTCCACCTGTTTTCCTGAGCTCCTCTGGGTCATTTCCCTTTCTTATCCTATTTTCTTCTTCCTTCCCTTATAATATTAGGAATGCACCTACTCTAAAATATGGATTTATCGAGTCCAGATTAAAGATGACCTTTGCAAATTGCAAAGGTCTCTGAGCCGAATTTGTTTCGCTCGCAGGGGGCCCAAATTATCAATAAACCTGAATAAAACCAGAGCAATTTGCTCAAAGGCCAGGCTAAGAATAGACCCTGGGTCTGATTGGATCGGGAATACTTGGAAGGATTGGATTTTTTATGCTTCATATGGGGTAGGATTAGCTCCAGCTAAAGCCAGGAATTCAGCTCAGAGGTAAAGAAAGCGGAATTTTGGGATTTGCATGTAGATGGCCTGGGGGATTTCACCTGGCCTTCAGCTGCTGCTCCAATCTGCCCAAAATTCCTCTGTTCTCTGAGTCCCTTGGATGCCTGGGAATCCCTGTTCTCCCAAGGGTCCTTTTTTGTGGAAGTCCTATCCATATTTGGGAATCCCTGCTCTCCCAAGGGTCCTTTGTGTGAGATCCATGGATATCTGGGAATCCCTGTTCTCCCAAGGATCCTTTTTTGTGGAAGTCCTATCCGTATTTGGGAATCCCTGTTCTCTCAAGGGTTCTTTGTGTGAGATCCATGGATATCTGAAAATCCCTGTTCTCCCAAGGGTCCCTTGTGTGAGATCCATGGATATCTGGGAATCCCTGTTCTCCCAAAGATCCTTTGTGTGAGATCCATGGATATCTGAAAATCCCTGTTCTCCCAAGGGTCCTTTGTGTGAGATCCATGGATATCTGGGAATCCCTGTTCTCCCAAGGGTCCCTTATGTGAGATCCATGGATATCTGGGAATCCCCGTTCTCCCAAAGGTCCTTTGTCCTGTAAATCTCGTGGATGTTCTGGGAATCCCTGTTCTCCCAAAAATCCTTTTCTGTGTGAGTCCCATGGATATCTGGAATCCCTCAGGCTTCTCACTGGCACTTGGGATCTGCAGCTGCCCAGGGAACCCAGACTTGGCCTGGATTTTCCAAGGAAATCATGGCTTTGGCTCAGTGGCCCACATGGAGCTGTCACTTGACTGGGAAGCTGGAGTGGGACAGAGGGACAGGACAAGGGGAATTGGCCTTAGGCTGTAGGAGAACAGGGTTAGATGGGATCCTGGGAATGAATTCCAGGCTCTGAGGGTGGTGAAGCCCTGGAATGGAATTCCCAGAGAAGCTGTGGCTGCCCCTGGATCCCTGGAAGGGGGAGAGGCCAGGTTGGACAGGGCTTGGAGCAGCCTGGGATAGTGGGAGGTGGAAAGGAATTGCGGAAGGGGTGGAATGGGATGATTGAAGGTCTCTACCAACCCAAACCATTCTGGAATTCCGTGATTCCATGGACATCAACACCAACACTCACACTGATAATGTGGACCTTACGTATTAAAAGGAACAACCACTTAAATTCCTATCTTGACTTCCAGGCATCAAATTGGTGAAAGCCAGTTCTGTTTATCCACTGATAATTTCACCTCTATGGAATGGGTGAGAATTAAATATTCCCAGTGGAATATCTCCCTGATTATGCAGAAAGATTTTCCTGGGATCTGCAGGATCAGGATCAGACAGGTAGCAAAGATGGATTTCATTGTGAGAAAAGAGTCCAGGGGCCCACCATGCTGCCAGACCCTTTTAAAGGGTATTTGTAATGTGATTTTTCATGTTAAGTGTGACCCCCGTAGCTTATTTTTATTTTTATTTTTATTTTTATTTTTATTTTTATTTTTATTTTTATTTTAATTTTAATTTTAATTTTAATTTTAATTTTAATTTTTATTTTTATTTTTATTTTTATTTTTATTTTTATTTTTATTTCAATTTTTATTTTTATTTCAATTTTTATTTTTCTTATTTTTATTTTTATTTTTGATAGTTATTATGATTATGATTATGATTAATAATAATAATAATAATAATAGTACTACTACTACTACTACTACTAATAATAATAATAATAATAATAATACCACTACAAGATTGTTTAATATGACACAAGAAGAACTGAGGGACAATTTATCCCAACTTTCTTAGTTCCTTTTCACATGTGAGCTATCCTGGCCCCAGCTGGATCTTCACTTAATTAAAGGTCACCTTAATCAAATCATCCTATCCAGTCATTAAGAGTAAAAAAGAAATGAGAGGCATAAACACAAATCTTAATCCCAAGGGTTCAGATATCCACAATTTCCTTATCCTGGAGGAATGAGGAATGGGCGGGGGGCTGAAATATCAGTGTTTCACGGTGGAATTTTGTTGGAGCTGGGAATGGATGATCTTGGAGGACTTTTCCAACCTTATAATTCTATTTAAGTGGGAAAATGGAATAATTTCGTGAAGGTGTGCACCCAAAGAACTCAAAAACTTCAGAAAATGGGAATTTACCTAAAGGAATAACATGTTTTGTATAATTTTTAACCCTAAAGGCTGCAGGAAGGAGATCACAAATCCCATTCTCAATTTTGGTGGAGCCACTGGCTCTCCTGGCAGATGGAGTGCCCTGGCCTGGAGAAGAAAAAATGGGAATTTCTGGGCAAATGGGAGTTTCTGGCAGCTGCAAGGAGGTGGCTGAAGGAATTTATTTTTGCCCGGACTCACAAGGAGCTTTAATGTGCGAGCTACTTCTCCCACGGACATAATGAGAATTCGTGGCAATAAAATGGGGCCTCAGGAGGGCCATTCAGGCTTTATGAGTTTTTGTGGAAAGATTAAAACCCCATCTAAAGGCCATCCCACTCTCGCTTTTCAATTATCCCACCCTCCTGGGCTGCTTGGCCTCGTTTTGGGAAGGAATTCTGCGGTGCGGGCAAGGGATTCTTTCAATTTTCCATGGGCAAAAGTCATTCCGTCTCCCCAAATCTCCCTCCTCCCTCGCCCCCTGTCCTGATCACTTTTCCTCCTTCCTGACGCACAAACACAGGGACCCACGTGGATTCTGGAATTTCTGTGCAAATAAAAAGTTGTGGATTCCCCATGCCTGGAGGTGTCCGAGGCCAGGTTGGGCAGGGCTTGGAGCAGCCGGGGGTAGTGGAAGGTTCATGGCAGGGGGTTGGAATGAGATGGGCTTTGAGGTCCCTTCCACCCCAAACCACTCTGGGATCCTGGGATTTTAAAAATCCTTATTTATTCTGGGAAGAAAAGAGTTGCTTGGACACCTTCTATTCCAATCAGACTCTGTCACCGCTGCTAGACCTTCTCTTTCTCCAGACCTTCTCTTTCTCCAGACCTTCTCTTTTCCAGACCTTCTCTTTCTCTAGGCCCTCTCTTTCTCCAGACCTTCTCTTTCTCTCCAGGCCTTCTCTTTTCCAGACCTTCTCTTTCTCCAGGCCTTCTCTTTCTCCAGACCTTCTCTTTTCCAAACCTTCTCTCTTCCAAACCTTCTCTTTTCCAAACCTTCTCTTTTCCAAACCTTCTCTTTCTCCAAACCTTCTCTTTCTCCAAACCTTCTCTTTCTCCAAACCTTCTCTTTTCCAAACCTTCTCTTTTCCAAACCTTCTCTTTCTCCAAACCTTCTCTTTCTCCAAACCTTCTCTTTCTCCAAACCTTCTCTTTTCCAAACCTTCTCTTTTCCAAACCTTCTCTTTTCCAAACCTTCTCTTTTCCAAACCTTCTCTTTTCCAAACCTTCTCTTTCTCCAAACCTTCTCTTTCTCCAAACCTTCTCTTTCTCCAAACCTTCTCTTTCTCCAAACCTTCTCTTTTCCAGACCTTCTCTTTCTCCAAACCTTCTCTCTTCCAGACCTTCTCTTTCTCCAAACCTTCTCTTTCTCCAAACCTTCTCTTTTCCAGACCTTCTCTTTTCCAAACCTTCTCTTTTCCAAACCTTCTCTTTTCCAGACCTTCTCTTTCTCCAGACTTTCTTTCTCCAGACCCTCTCTTTTCCAGACCTTCTCTTTCTCCAAACCTTCTCTTTCTCCAAACCTTCTCTTTTCCAAACCTTCTCTTTTCCAAACCTTCTCTTTTCCAAACCTTCTCTTTTCCAGACCTTCTCTCTTCCAGACCTTCTCTTTCTCCAGACCCTGTCTTTTCCAGACCTTCTCTTTTCCAAACCTTCTCTTTTCCAAACCTTCTCTTTTCCAAACCTTCTCTTTTCCAAACCTTCTCTTTTCCAAACCTTCTCTTTTCCAGACCTTCTCTCTTCCAGACCTTCTCTTTCTCCAGACCCTGTCTTTTCCGGACCTTCTCTTTCTCTAATCTTTCCCTTTCTGTCAAAGTCTGGGAGGAAAAATCCAGAACTTCTTTCTCCCTCAGGGAAAGCTCTGCAGAACTTCTTCACTTGTCACATCAGTGAGTTTCCTCCTTCAGCTCACGGCACAGAGCTCGGAATTCATCCTTTTGTGTCTGTGAGGCTGCTTTCCCTCCAGCAGCAGCCACATGGATCTCCGGGATATGGGAATGGGATGCCAACTCCTTGGCTCGTCTTACTGGCTCCAGACCATGCCCACGGCACAGAGCTGCTGGTGCCTCTCCTCCAAAGGAGAGGATTTTTGGCCAAAACCAAGAGGCTGAGTGATGTTTGACTTCACAGCCTCATCAGCCTTTAAAGACATTTGTTTGTCAGTGCATCCCTAAAATCCAGCTCCTTTTATATCCAAGGATTGTGGTGCGACTTCCCACTTTTGGCTGGAGTTTTGTCAGTTCTCACACAGTGAGAAGTTTCTTTGGTCAAGACTGGGAAACCTCCAAGGAAAACTTGTAGGATGCAGCGCTGGCAACTCTGGGATTGGAGCTCTCTGCCTGATTCTGGAGGAACAGAATATTCTGGAAAAACTCTTCTGTTGAGGCACGAAGCCAAATCCCGACATGTCTGAGCATGTGGAAACTTCATTGGGGCTTTTTCTCTTCATCTTTAAGTGATTGGTAGGAACAAAAATCACACTCAGGCATCAAAATTTATATCAGAATATGATTTATTGGCCCGGAAGCTCCAATGGAAGAGCAGCAAAAGATCTCAGGATTTGTACAGGACCTAAGAAAATGAATTCCTCCTTAGGATCAAGCAAAATGACAAAAATTAAATAATTTTATTTAGAGGCCTGATGTGGCTTAGGATATTTCAAACTGGTGTTCCCTAACTTGAAACACCTCCCAGTTTGAAACTAAAAATGAAATTCTACAAATTCCCACCCTAAATGGCAACTGGAATATATTCCTGTCTTGCTTGCAACGGCATTAAGAAATAGGGAGGGAAAAAAGGCACAATTTGTGTTTATTTGTTTTGGCAAATTGCCCGTGAACTTCCTGACACAATGGAACTCTTCTGCTCGAATTTCAGGTGCTGAGGAGCCAATTCCTTCCCTTTGTTACCCAAATGCCAAGCCCTGGCCACTCCATCCATGGATTTTAGGGAATGGCCAGGCTGGATCTCAAATTCCCCCTTCCAGGGTCTCACAGCTTCTTCCAAGGCTCCACATTCCCGTCCCAAACCAGGTCACCAAGTGGGATCCGTCTGATGCCAAAGGGTCCATCTGGACTCCTCCAGGCCTTTCCGGTGAAGGGGGAGAAGGATCCATTTCTCAGAGCTGTCCAAACCATCCTGGAATGGCTTTGGAATTATATCCATTCTGATAGATCCTGTCTGATGCCAGGAGCCTTCGGAGCTTTCATGGAATCATGGATTGGATTGGATTGGATGGGATGGGATGGGATGGGATGGGATGGGATGGGATGGGATGGGATGGGATGGGATGGGATGGGATTGGGTTGGGTTGGATTGGATTGGATGGGATTGGATGGGATTGGATTGGATGGGATTGGATGGGATTGGATTGGATGGGATTGGATTGGATTGGATTGGATTGGATTGGATTGGATTGGATTGGATTGGATTGGATTGGATTGGATTGGAAGGGACTCAGAGGTCACTTAGTTCCACCCCTGCCATGGGCAGGGACCTCCCACCATCCCAGGCTGCTTCAAGCTCGGTCCAGCCTGGCTTTGGGCACTTCCAGGGATCCAGGGGCAGCCACAATTTCTCTGGGCACCCTGTGCCAGGGTCTCCCAACCCTCCCAGCCAGGAATTCCTTCCTAATATCCCACCCATCCCTGCCCTCTGAAGCCATTCCCTTTGTCCTGTCCCTCCACCCCTTGTCCCCAGCCCCTCTCCAGCTCTCCTGGAGCCCCTTCAGGCCCTGGAAGAGGCGCTGAGGTTTCCCTGGAGCTTTCCATACTCCAGATCTCCCAGAGTCCCCGTGTCACATTCAGCCTCAGCTGGGTACCTTGGAGTTGATTTTGCTCTGAGCCAGATCCCAAATTTGGGGTAATTAGAGCTGCATTGTCTCTGGCTGCCACGAGGAGATTCCTACATGTTGAACCTAAACTTAGGAGACTCATCAAGCTGGACACTTCCCTGAAATCCTGGGAGATAAATCCTCTCTCCTTGGACACAAAGGCCGAGCCAGTCCAGGGTGCCAGCAGAGGGTTTAACTCAGAGCCCCACACCTCCAGCTCCAGGCTCTGAGCCGAGATTAAACATCTGCAAAGAAGGAATTTTAAACTCGATTTTGCTGCTCACCTCCAGGCACCTCAAGCCAAGTGAGAAGTTTGAGGACTCAGGCACATCTGCGCCGCTCTGCCAGATGTGACACCACAACTGCCAGGGGCCTGTGCCTTGCTGGAGCTGCAGCTGGAGGCAAGATGGGATCATTTTGGACAGCTCAAATTCCAGCAGACATTCCTGCTCAGGCAGCTGGATGAGCCCCTGGGTGCCTCTGAGGGGGGAAGATGAACGCTCTCCAAAGGGATGATTCACCAGCATAAACATCGGCATTCCTGGAGATCCTGGAGATTCCCTGGGGCTGCAGGACACCTGGCAAACGGAGGACATGGAGGAGATCCAGGCCTTTCCTGGAGCAGACACCCACAGGTGAGGCAGGGATGTCCCCAAAATGCCACAAGCAAAGGGGTTGGCGTGCCTGAGCCCTTCCCAAATATCCGTGTGCAAAGGGGTTCCTGGGGATCAGCGCCAGCGATCCATGTTTGAGTTCCTCACCTCCCAGGAATGGAGCTGTCCCTTCCCTCCTGTGGAATCCAGGGGATCTCATGGATCTTTTCTCCAGCCCTGTGGCTGCAGTGACCCCCACACCTCCCAGAACAAACACTCCACAATCCCCCGGCTGCTCCTTCAGGACGTTTAAGGAAGCACCTCTGGCATTTTGGGAAGCGCTGCTTAAAGGAAGAGGTTTTCTCCAGAAAGATTTATCCTTCTTTTTCCCTGTGATGGATTCAGAGCAGTCCCAGCCATCACAGAGGTTTTGCTGACCGCAGAAAATGTCTCATTTTCATTCCAGAAAGATTGTTATCCCCTGCCCACTTGTGTCTGGGATGAATTCCCTCCTTTCCCCTTCTCTCCTAAGGTACATTTGGAGCTCAGGAATCGGGTGAGGACACAGGGATGGAGCAGGGACACCAGCACATCCCAGCAGGCAGGACACAGGCAGCTCCCAGAGATCTGACAGATCCATAAAAGAAGCCTTTGGCTTTGGGATCTGGGTTTTATTTGCTCCGCTGTGGTTTTGGCTGCGAAGAGAAGTGGAATTGGAGATGGAGGTTGGCTTTTAGCATTGGTATGTTTTGTAATTCCCTACCAGATGGCAGAGAGGGACTTTTTAAAATTATTATTCCTTTATTTTCTATTTCTTTTCCCCTACAGTGGCAAAAGTGATGGTTTTAAGCCTTCTGCACCACTCTGAGGGTCCTTTCTTGCTCTAATTTTTGTCTCTCCATTTGATCTTGCTCTGTATATTTCTGTACAGCCCCATTCCTTGTCAGCCACATTCCCTTTGCTTCCAATTCTGTGTTTTGGTGGCATCTGGGACAACCCAAATATTTCAACTGGTACAGAAAAAAAAAGGCTGGACCTTCTGCTGCCCTGACTTTTTAGTTATGATTAATGATAATTATGCTGATCTTCAGCATTGGCTAAGGGGGAAATTTAAATGGAGCTGGTCAAAGGGTCAGAACTGTGGCATTTGTAATTCCTGGTGGAATGGGTGGATGGGGCTTGGAGCAGCCTGGGATAGAGGAAGGTGTCCGTGCCTGTGGCAGGGGGTGGAACAAGATGAGCTTTAAGGTCCCTTCCAACCCAAATCAGCCCAGGGTTCTGTGATCATAAAACCATCCTGACCCTGAGATTTATATTTCCTTCTTGGAAGAAGATAAAAATTAGTCATAGATGCACAGGGAGAGGATTTATCCACTGGAACAGGCTCTGTGTTTTCCCTCTGCACCTCTGAACCCAGGCTCAGTTTGGGGATCTATGACTCAAATAAGTTATTCAACTTAAAAAAAACCAACAAGTGAAATCCCGAGGGTTCTGTTGTACAAGGCAGAAAATTTCACACATTGAAACCAAATTCTTGGCCTGCAAATCTTTACACCAAATATACCCAAAACTGAGGCTCAAGATCCTGATTGGAAAACCCTAAAGAGAGGTCCTGTACCTTATATGGGTGATTGGATTAATGGATTCTTCCATCCCAGCCTTCCATGCCCTGAGTTATTTCAGCCTGTAATTGTTAAGGTTAGCTCCATTCATGGTATTCCCTATGACATATAAATAATTTTATGGATAATAATGAAGTTGCATCTGCTCCTGGTGTAGGAAAACCTAAAATCTGGGCAGAACCCCCCAGTATGAACGCAGGAGAACAAGACAGGAAGAATAATGAAAACTGCAAATTCCAAAGTCCTACAAAGATGACCAGAGAACTGGCAGAATGATGGATCTCAGAATCCTGAAATACTTTGGCTTGGAAAGGACCTTGAATATTCCCAGGAATGGGGCACCCACCACCTCTCTGGGCAACCTGGGCCAGTGTTTCACCACCCTCATTATAAAGAAAAAAAAAATCCCACTTAAAGTTCATTTAAATCCACCCTTTTTTGGTTTAAAACCATCACTCCTTGTCCCATTGCAACAGATCCTGGTTAAAAATTGGTCCTATCTTTCTTTGGGCTCCCTTTAAATGCTGAAAGGTGGCAATGATGTCTCCCTGGGACTTCTCTGGGGTGAACAATCCCATTTTTCCCAGCCATTCCTCATAGGAGAGGTGTTCCATCCCTCTGGAGCAGCTTCCAGGTGCTGGCATTCCTGTCTGAATAAACTGGATAAGAATAAATCCTTCCAGGCTGGAAGGATAAACAGGAAAGAACAAAGACTCCCCAACACTCAGGGATGGAGGAGCAGCACTGAACATTTACAGTGAAGCAAAAGAATCACCACCAAAAAAAACATTCCCTGTGTCTGCTTTAATTCAGGCACAGAGCAGCAGCTGTCTCATTTTCCCACTGCTTTCACCCGGAAATCCTGGGGAATAAATTCTGGGGTGAGAAAAGGGAGGAGAGGCAGCAGATCAAAGAGAACCTCTGCACCTTGGGACCATATTTGATGGATCTCCAGCTGCCACCACCTGAGGTCACCCTGTGGATCGATCCCAGGGCTGGACCCACAGGACATGAGCAGCAGGATTTGTGCATCCCTTCCCTGGCTTCCCATGGAGCTCTCCCCAACCTGCAAAGGTGCAGTGGCTCCCTAAGGGACAAATGCTTGGCTTTGTCTCCTGGGAAAATGAGTTTCCCTCTCCCTGACCCCTCCCAGAGCCATTGAATATTCCATTTCAGGAAGCCTTTGGCCTTTCCTTGTTGTGATTGCAGGAGCTGTGAGAGGGGATTGTTCGGGGCTGCCCAGTGGAACAGGCACACGGAGCTTCCCAGAGATGGAATGATAACGCTCGGGCCACGCAGAACTCGAGTTTTCTGTTTTGTTTGTGTCATTAAGGCGGGTTCCAATTAACAGGTCCCCCAGTAAATGTCACCCTCCCTCACCTGGCAAGATTTCCTGGGAACAGGATCGGTGTGAGTCATTCCATTGCCTTGAAACAATGGATAAACAGCACAACTAATCCAGGGAAAGGGCACCAGAGGGGATGGATTAACAGGCTGAGCACCAGATTGAAACGCTGCAGCCTCTCTGGAACCACAGCACTGAATTAAGTGCTGTCATTAGCCCTGTCTACCGTTTTTAACCCTTTTCACCCATCTCTTTTCCTTCTTCCAGGGGTTAAATCCCAGGATTATTAGCAGCCTGCAGCACCTTGGGCTGCTTGACAAGCCCAACTCCCGATGGCTCCGGATGGGCCTCGAGAGGCACATCTCACACAAATGGGAATTCACCCTGCTGTCCTTGGCCGTGCCTCTCCTCCCTTCCCGCCAGGCTGGATTCCAGCCCCCGTGGAGGTGACCTTTGGAGGTGTCATTGGCGGCGTGCTTTGGGATCACGAGGGAAACGCAAAGCCTTTATTATTAGCGGCTGTGAAAGGACTGCAGGGAACAGGTGGGAATCGGGGCTGGATTAGTTAAAACTTCCTGCTGGGTGGCCTTGGCCACCTCTGCCCGGCCTCTGTCCCCGCTCCCAAAGCTCGGCCTTACCTCCACAAATGCCCCCGCGCTTCCCACAGGATCTATTTTTAAAGGCATTACTGAAATGGAATGAAAGCTGGAGAATTCCCCAGGGATCAGCAGGTGCGAAGCTGGGAGATCCCACGTTTTCAGCCTGGCATTTGGAGATTCCTGATATCCCACGGATTACCTGGAAGGGATCTGTGCAGTGTAAGTCAGGCCCACACGCTTCGGTGTTTAAAACCAGTTTTAAAAAAAACCCAAACCACACCACAAAGATCAAGCTGAAACTGAGAGAGGGTTTCAAGCACTAAAAACAAATCCACTGTAAATTCCATTACAAAAATCACATCAGGATATCTGGAATATCTAAATATGCTGGGATGAATCACATCAGAATATTCCGAGTTGGAAGGAATTCAGACAGATCATTGAGTCCAAATTTAATGAATGGCCCAGACAAGGATCAATCCCACAGTCTTGGTGTTATCAGTTCTCTTATCTTGTTACAAATACCCTGCGTGGTCTCACCCAACATTCCCCATTTTCCCTTGTAAATAACATTTTCCCTGCTTTTTTTTCCATGAGGATGAGAGTTCAACTCGTACTCCACCTGTGGTATGATGCCATTATTAATCGCTCCATTAATAATAGGTAATAATACCCACTAATAACTCTGGGAAAGTTGTGATTCTTGGTTGTTTGGGGTTTTTTTTTCCCCTTTCAGGAGCTGGAAAGCTCTGTTGGGATTGCATGGCTCCCTCCTGCCCTCAGCTGCCGGTAATTACAGCGTGATACCATCGGTGTCAAATGACAGGCACCGGGAAACAATTCCAGGAACAACCTTGGGATGGCTGAGAGCGGACACGATTCTTTCCCAGGGGTTGTCCCACGGCAGCCAAGAGATGAGGGAGAACAAAAAAAAAATTAAAAATAAGAGATTTTTTTGCAGGTTGAGCCAGGTAGGAGTCGGGATTTTTTGATGGATGCAGGTATTTGTCTTGGGGCAACTCATCGTGTTCCAGAAAAATGGGAAAAGTGATGGTTCTGGGTGCCAAAATTTGTCTTTTCCAGGAGTTACAAGGGGTTTTCCACTTATCCCAGAATCCTGACTTGGCTTTTCTGAGGGATTTACTCCCATCCTTGTCCAGGTTTTCTCCTGCTTCTCCCCAGCCCAGCAGACACCTGAGTTTCCCTATTTTAGTGCATTTGATGCACTTGTTTGATACAAACACATTAAAAAAATATAAAAAATATATTTTATATAAATATAAAAAATAGGATATTCCTGAGCAGAATTCCAGCTGATGGAAACAGCTCTGGACAGGGCATAAATTCGTGTTCACTGAGGCTTTCCACACCCTTTGGAATGAGGATGGATGAACATCAGGAATCCGGTCCAGGATCAGACAAACACCAGCACTCAAATCCCCTTTTTCGGTGGCTCAACCCAAATCAAAACATGGGATGGGTCAAAATCAGTGTCCTGGTAAAAAAAAAAGATGGGAAAATCCTTTTAATCAGGTAAATGTCACTTCTACCACCACCACCACTGTCAAAATAAAGTTTGATTTTTAATTTTTCCCTAAAATTTCGCTGTGGTTCCTTCGCAACATTCCCAGCTTTGCCACAGCAAGACCACGGGAAGCTGCACCTAATTCCCAAAATTTCCCTTCATGTCAGGTCAAAGAAAAACCTGATTATGAACCCGTTCCCTTCTTGATCCTTTTTTATAGCCATGGGGGAATGAAAATAAACACTTGATTGAGAGAGAAAATTAATGATTAAATTAAATTTTAGATCAAGTCACAGCTAGAGAGAGGAATGGGGGGAGTGAAGAGCCAGAAAATAAACAGAAGAAACCACAAAAAATCATCACTTTGGGCAGAGGATTAAGGAGCAAAGAAATAGAGGGAAGAAGGGGATTTACAAGGAAAGGAGCTGTTTGAGCTCGGAATTTCATCAGCAAAACTCAAGTTTATTATTGTTATAAAATCCCATTAATGATGACAATAAGAACTAGAGAAAAATGCAGTCCACGATGGCAAAACGTGTTAAATTTTAATTAGTCATTAAATAATATTTAATATTAAATATTAAATTTTAATAGTAATATAAATAATTTAAATATTAAATAATATTTAATTTAATAAAATTAAATATTAACATTAAATAATATTCAACTAATTTAATATTAATATTTAATAATTAATATTTAATTGTGATATTTAAATAATATCACAATTTGTTTAGAGTAATTAACGAGGTCTATAAATGTAAATGATAAATTTATAGATATATTTTATAATTTTTTAATTATATAAAATATATAATATATAAATTACATAAAATAGATATAATATATAATATATAATATATAATATATAATATATAATATATAATATATAATATATACATTAAAATTTTTATATGTTAAAAATTCTATAATTTGTGAATTTGATATTCATTAAATATTCATATATGTATAATATATTTATTTATAATATTTATATATCTATACATAATATATATATAATATAATATTTATATACATATATTTATTATATTTATATTGTATTAAATATTCAATTTCACTGGATACACTACTGTTCTACGGCAAGACCCTAATCCTGTTGAAATCACAGGAGAAACTCCTAAAATTGTCAGATGACTCTGAAACAAGGCTTGTGTTTACTTCATTAATAAAACCAGGAGTAATTAGCCAGCTCTATAAATGTAAATTACAAATTTGTGTATTTTTATAAATTTTATAAATTACAAGTTTAATATTCATTAAATAATATCACCATTTATTTAGAGTAATTAACCAGGTCTAAAAATGTAAATATTAATGTAGGTCCTTTAATGCTGAGGCCCTGCTTTAGAGTTGATAATGATCCATTTTTTTCCAATGGTTTATGGAATTTCGGATAAGGACCTAATGGGAATTGACCTCGATTTGAAAGATTATTAATTGTCAGTGGTACTAAACTCTCCCTTCTGGTGAAATCCTGTCTGGAATGAGATGTCTGGGGATGGAAAACTTCAGGGAATGGCTCAGAAATCCAACAGGCAAAGGTCTTCTCCTGCCTGCAGCGTTTCCAGCTGGGATCTCACTCCCAAAGAGAGAAAATGTGCTGTGGTCATCATCCAAAGGAAAAATAAACCCTGTACGCTCCATAAATAAAAAAAAATAACAGGCGAGGATGCAACCAAAAGTTCCCGATGTCCAGATAGGCTGAAATTTATGGATGTGATCCTTAAGATCAAGGGTTGATCTGGACTCTGAGCTGGATTGAAGTTGTGTTTGTTTCCCTGGGGTTGGGACAGCTCCGTGAGTAATCGCTGGAGGTCGGCACAGGTTGGGCTCTTCAGAGGCTTCTTCAGATGTTCTAAAAACATCCCCAGGAAAAGATGGATAACGATGGATGTGGGAAGAGCTGTGTGTGTTTCCTGACGGGGTTGTTTGGACATGCCTGTTCAAATCTGGGTGATATTTCCAGGTAAATGGAAAATCCCACCCCTGCTTTAGGTCGTCATCCTCTTTTTGCTATGAAATGGTTCTGAAATGATGGGAATTTTTGGGGATAAATCGACAGTTCTGAAATACCAGATGAGGCAACAAAGCAAAAGTTGGATTTGGGATGTAGGAATGGCTCTGTTTTATCCAGATTTATTTGTGTTGATGGCTGAACTTGATGATCCCAAAACCTTAACAATTCCACGTTGGACGCTGTTTTCAGGCAGAAAAAAACCCCAGGAGATCCGATGATTTCTGAAGGCTTCAGCCAAATTAAATTGCGCTGGTGTGACCCTGGGCAGGGCGCAAACCCAGGGACAGATCCCAGATAAAAACTGGGATTTATGCTGGGGTTTGCTCCAGCCGTTCAATTCGTCTTCCAGAAGTGCCACGTGGTGTAGGCAGAAGTGCTGCAGATGAGATTTCCTTGGAATTCAGGCTCTGTGGGGATCCATGGAAATGGGGCCAAGAATCCCAACCCATCTCAGCAATCCATCCAAGGATCTCACCTTGTTCCTTCGGCTCCAAACTGGCTAAATCAAAATTCCCTAAGTTTTCCCAGACCTCATAATGACCAACTAAACAATTCCACCGGGATAAATGGTATCTCCAGGAAAAAGGTGGATTCATCCAGGTCTGTATCCCATTTTTTAAGTGTCGAAGTCCCAGTGAGTCCCAGTTTGGGAGGGAAGACGCTGATTCCAACATATTCACAATTTTTTTCCTTCTTTTCCAGACTCCAGGGACAGGGATTTGATGGAGCCATGTCCTGGCTCTGAAGCACTGACTCGGAGATTCATCCTCTCTTCAGCCGGTGTTGATTTTGTAAGATCTCTGTGGTGGTGACACTTTGGAGGAGTGACAAAGTTTTACATCAGGGCTCAGTTTTTCCCTCTGTGTGTTCCCACTTTTATCTGATTGGAAAAAAGCGAAAATCTCACAGGGATTTTATTTATTTCTCACAGTTGCCGGGTTCTCCCGTGGTTTTGGCACCTGATTTTTAACCAATTTGCTTCTTACTCCTTGAAGCTTTATTTAAAAAAAAACCAAAACAAAACATAATTCTGACTTTTTTCCCTACTTTAATGTAGAAAATTTTCCTGATTTTTAATCTCTCTTCCCAATCTTAATTTAGGAAGCAGTTAAAAAAGTATCAATTAAACAGCAGCAATTCCATTTTGGACTGTGCCAACTTTGCTGGCAGCTGGGCTGGTTTTGCGATCCGTCCTTTTTTATTCCTACAGCTGAAGTCATAAAGTGCTTTCACGGATTTATTCTGATTTAGGGCCAATCTGGATGGAATCTGTTTATTCCAAGGGGCAGAAATCACCTGAAGTGGGATTATTTGGATGTGCAGCAGATCCACGTGCTGGGAGAACCAGGAGTGACTCCCCTGAGTGATGTGATCCCTGCTGACTCCCCTGGGCAGGGATTTTGGGAGCGATAGGGAAGACGTGCGCTGATGTCCTCACAAACAATTCCATGGGTGAGGGGGAGGGTGTGAATGGCTTTGGGATGGGGTTTAATGTCTGTCCCCATTTCCAGCCACAGTTCGACTCCTGAAACAGCCACAAAGGCTGAGTTTCCAAACTTTGGGGGAAAAGGACAGGTTTTGGGGGGATATGGGAGGCTGCTTGGGAAAGCTGCACCTTCCTGGTACCTCAGCAATGGGGAAAGGAGGAGGGCACTGTGAGGCTGGGAGTTTGGGATAAAAAACTCAAAAACCCGCTGGGAAAAGCCCGTGTCCATAAAGGAGACAGAGGAGTCCTGCAGCTTTATTCGGATAAAGGGAGGGAGGCCACTGGGGCACAGCCCGCGGGGTTTTATCTCTCCAGAATTTAGAGCTGGAGCCTCCTTTTATCCCAAACTCCCTCTCATTGCCATCTTCCTTCCAAGGTAGCTGGGAGGTGCAGCCTTCCCAAAACCACCTGCCACAAACCCCCCCAAACCCATCCTTTTACCCCAAAGTTAAGAAGTTTGGGCTTGTGCGGCCCCAACTGGCTGTTTCAGCAGCCAAAGTGCCCGGTTCTGGCTCAAACCTTCTGCTCAAAGTTGAGAGAGACATTGAGCCCCATTCCAAACCCATCCCTTCACCCACGGAATGGTTTGTAAAGAGATTTCCCCTATCAAAATGTGGCCAGGCCCTCCAAAACCTCAAGGGAGAAACCCCCAGTGACCCCTCGAATGAAGCTCTCGGACTCCTCTGTCTCCTCTATGGACACTGGCTTTTCCTAGCAGGATTTTCTGCACAGGAGGATTTCACTTGTGAGACCCAGGAAAGGGGATGAGGTTTTCAGGCAGGCTGACACCTGCCCAGACTTGATTCCCACCAGGAAAGTTTCCTGCTGGATCGATGAGGACAGGGGAAATGTGGCAGCAGCCCCTGGATTTAACCGCGCACAGAGGAGCTGCACCTCCGGCTGCTCGGTGGAATTTTGGGCAGGAGAAGGTCACAAAAGTTGGTGTTTTCCAGGAGATTGGATAAAATGAAGGAAAAATGATCCCTCATGGTCGACTTTGGGGACAGAACAGTAAATTTAGGGGTTTATAAGTGAGATAAGGTGCTTATTCCTTGGATTTAATGATTTTTTTTCCATTTGATGTTGAGGACAGGTTGGACAGGGCCCGGAGCAGCCAGGGAAGGTGTCACTGCCCGTGGCAGGGGTTGGAATGGGATGATCTCGAAGGTCCATTCCAACCCAACCCGTTCCATGATTCCCTGTGCTCCCAAACACCTCCTTTGGCCCTCACGGACCTCCTGAGCAGGACAAAGTCTCCTTCAGGAGACCTCGTGTCCTCCAGGCCAGAGCAGATGTTGGGCAGATCCGAGCTGGCAGTCATTACAGCAGGAAATGACATTCCCGCCTTTGGACGCTCCTCGGATCCTGCCGGCTCCGCCGGATGATCTCCGGTGATTTATGAGGAGAGCTGCGATTCCTTCTGACAAGCGGACGCCTCCTTTTCCGCGGCTGTGAGGTGGATTTTTCCCAAGGAAAGGCGGGAATGAACCATTTCTGCTGGAAGCTGACAGGTCCCCTCCTCAGGGTTTAATCCTGCCCGTATTTCACACGGGGCAGGGTGTGGAGGTGGACGTGTGCTCCCAAAAATAACTCGGAGTCGTGGCATCACACGTAGCAAAGAGCCAAGAGATGTCAGAAATGGAACCAAACAATCCCTGGGATTAATCTTAGACTTCCCAGAAAACAGAGATTTGAGTCAAGACTGGCTCTGGATTTTTTAGGTGGATCTTGTGCATAGCACAGGTTGGGAAAAAAAAAAAGAAAATTAAAATAAAATAAAAAATTAAAATAAAATAAAAAATTAAAATAAAATAAAAAATTAAAATAAAAGAAAAAGTTAAAATAAAAATGCAAAATAAAATAAAAAATGAAAATAAAATTTAAAATGAAAATTAAAAAAAAATAAAATAAAAACATTAAAAATAAGAAATAGAAATAAAAATTTAAAGTAAAAATAAAGGTGGAAAATGAAAATCAAAATGCAAAATTTAAAATTAAAATCAAAAAACACATAATGAAAAATTAAAATGAGAAATGAAAATGAAAATCAAAAACCACAAAATGAAAAATTAAAATGAGAAATGAAAATAAAAAAAAAAAAATTAAAAAAAATAAATATTTATTTATCTTTTCAATTATTTATTTATTTCATTTTAAAATTCACTTATTGAAAGAAAAATTATTCGGTCTCTGGAACATCCATAGACAGAAATTCATCTCCGGTATCTTAGATATTCTTAAAGTGAACTTTAATTTATTGCACATCTATTTCAAAATTAATAATTGCACTCATCTACTTCCTTTCACTGCTCTAAAATTAGATTAATTAATTCAAAAAAGAGATAAAAAACAGAACAAGGAACAATTGGAGCAGCCAATTCAAAATCTTTCTTTATTTCCCCATCAAAACCAAACTCTGGGCATCAGAATTCACAATTAACCTTCCTTGTTAGGAGGTGGTTGAACACAAAAGTGTTTTCATGTGAGAGAAGAAATAAATCTCATTCAATTGCATCATTAATGAAATCTACTTGAAATAATTTTTAATTTTGTGCTCCCATAATGTGAATTTGGTGGTTGAAATCCTAAAAAACAGTGAGAGAAGCCAAAAATTCTGTTGCTGCTGTTGTTGAAAATCACCCCGAGTCTTCACTCCTTTAGAATTCCTTGAGGATTCTGACTTGATCAAGCCCAAAAAGTTCTAATTTTTCACCTCCTTAGAAAAAGTTTGATTATATTTGAAACACTTCCAGTTCCACTGATTGAAATATAGAGAGTTAAATTAAAGCGGATAAAAAATATATTAATATATCAAAACATATCATTGAAATTAGATGTGATTGTTGTCCAAATGTACACACAAAAAACCGAATTTGACCCAAATTTTAGGGGGAAAAGGTGACCTTTCCCCTCTATTTTCATCAAATATTTGACATTTTTTAAGGCCATGAAGGAGAGAATCCCAAATTTGTAACCTTTGAAGAGAAGGTTGAATCATTTCCAGTCCAATCTATCGCTCAAGCTGTGAAAATTCTGAGATTCCCATGAATTCCCAGAGTGTGGATTTGGATCCAGCTCTGGATTTGGATGTGTTGGAATCACACAACAGCTTTAAATGTCGAGAAGGTGAAACTCAGATCCCAGCTCCTGATGCTGGGGTAGGAGGGGGAATGTGGAATTTCTCTGGTTGCTTTTTTGTGGGATGCAGACCGGAGCCAGGCAGTTTCCCACTGGGAATTTTTTGGGTTGGGATGGAAGAGAGTTTAGATTTATGGACATAAGATTATCCTGCTGTTTTTTTTGGGGCTGGAAATTGGCTCTTCCCTGTTTTATTTATCATTTATCCGTGTGAACTTTGAGCCTCAGGTAGGGAGTGCAGGGAGGGAAGCTCACAGCTGAGGGAATTCCATGCTGGATTCACCTGTGGCAGAGTCATTCCTGTGCCGTTTTTCCGTGTAAAACCCTGGGTTTAGCACGTGGAGTTTGGTCCTTTGTCGCCTTTATGGGATCTTCATTTCAAATTCAATTTGTTCTCCTCATCTTCATTTGAAAGGCTTGAAACTCAACAGCAGCTGTAATTTTTTTCCAAAGAAATCCAAGCCCAGTCTCCCGATTGATTCCAGTCTCTCACAGCTGCAGCGCTCAATTTTTTCCTTTCTCCCAGCAGAGAAGCAAGTTAAATTGGAAAAATTAAATGGAAAAATTGTTTTTCCATTTCCTTCTTCCTCCATGAACTTCCCCCTCTGGCTGGATTATCCCTGAGGGAGAGAGGAGGACGACAGGAGGCACCATTCCAGGAGGAGTCCCGGGAGATGCTGCAATTCCAAAACTACTTCCTGAGGTTCGCTTCCTTCCTTGCTCCATCTTATTTTGGGGAATATGGGATTTTTGAGCAACTTGACGCATGTTAGTGCTGTATTTCTCAGCACTCTTACGCTGACTTGTGAACGGCTGCGTGATTCCAAGCCTAAGTCTGGAATTCTGTTCCACTTCTTCCTAAAAACCTCCAGTTCAGGAGGACCAAATCCTAGCAAAAAAAAAAAAAAAAGAAAATTAAAGGAACGTATTTTTCAACACTTATGAATGGTTTTATTAAGTGTCTCCTCATCCTGAGTAGGGCTGTTCCCACCTGCTTTCCTCGTTTCCTTGATTTTCCCTGATTTCCCCACCAGCCAGCTCTGTGGAGGAGAGGGAGCACGTTCATCCCAGCAATCCATGGCATTCCATGCCTGTGGAGTGTGAGGAGGCCGAGATCCTTATTTAATATATATTTTCATATATATATATTATATATATATATACATATTTATTATTTATGATTATTTATTTACTTATTTAATACATATTACATATATATATGTAAAATCCATAATTATATATATAATTAAATGTATAATTATATATATAATTAAATATATAATTATATATATATAATTAAATACATAATATTATATATAATTATATCTATAAAATGTATAATAAATAAATATAATGCATTTAATATTATAATAGTCCTTAATTAATGAATTAAGGTTCACGTTACTCTGGGTGAGCACTGGGATTTTCCTTGCTGGAGAATCCAAGGGGAAGGGCGGAATGATTCCCTCAAGGCAACCCCACCCAGGAACTGCTGCCAAAACAGGGAGCTGGATCTGGATAAGCCAAGTTCCAGAATCCAAAGGGGTTTTTTTTCCATGGCAAGACAATTCCTGGGTATTTATCAATGTGGGATCCCAATTCCAGAGGTCACCCGGGTCAGGAATGGTGTCTGACACCGACAGAGATGCTCTGGGATGAGCATCTTCATGGAGACCTTCATGGAGAACCCATATCTACTTTCCTTGGAATGTTCTGGAGGCAGCTGGATTCCAGGTGGGAGGGGAGGAAGGAAAAGCTCTTGGCACGGGACAAACTCCAAGAACTCTTGCAGAGCAGCAGTGGAGGCTGTGCTATCTCCTGTCCTTGCATCCAGCCTTCCAGAAATATCCTAAAAGATAAATCCCATATATCCTGCAGTTCACTTCTCTACTGGGAACCCACCAGGCAGAGGAATGGGAGAATGTGGAGAAATTTAAATGTTACAGGCATTTCACAGGAAACTTCAGTTTTGTGGCAATGACATCCACATGTGGAAAGCAAAAGATTCCCAGAGAATTTAGGGATGCTGAAGAGGAGTTCCGTGTCTGGTTAAGGAATGCATGGCTTTGTTCAGGGGATATTTAAGGGAATATTCCCGGTGTTTTACCCTGAGATGATGGGGACTGACCTCAATTTATATTTCCTATCCCAACCCCCTTAAAATACATGGATATCCCTGCCCCTTCCAGGGCCACATCCAGATGTGATGGCATCCATCCCTCTTTTTCTTCTGGCACAATCCCACTCCTAATCTTCTCCTTCCACACCTTATCATGTCACCATTTGTTCATCCCATTTTTTGTCAGTGGAAGAACAGAATTCAGAGTTTTTACCATTTTTTTTTTCCCACCTCCACCAAGGCCAGCTCCAGGAATAGATCTGGTAATATCTGGAATTTACCTCCCTCTTCCCTTTCTAGATTCCCAACCCTGTCCCTGATGCCAGGCAGCAAAGGTTTTCACGGATAACTTGCCCAACTGGACACGTGCAATGTGTTTTTCAGGAAGTCCCTTCCCTCCTGCCAGCTCTGAGTCATTGGCAAGGAGCAACCCTGTCTCCATGCCAGGAAGAAATTCCGGAGCCCTGGAAGGGGAGAGGCTCGAAGTTCACTGAACCCAGTGACCGAGTCTGGGAAAATCATCGGGGGAGCAAAGTGGGAAAGGAGGATCCATCAATCCCCACGGGAGGTGTGGCACTAAATTCCAGGCAGGAATTTCAGTGGATGTAAAATATTCCCAATTATCACACCAGAGTTCATAACTTATGGATGAGTCTGAGCTGTCTCTAGACAGCAAATCTTTCCTCACCTTTCCTAATCCTTAGGATAGAGATTTATTGGGTCATTAATCATGGAATTCAAAGAACAATTCCACCCTTTTGCTGACAGATTTGTCCTGAAAATAATTACCAATGTTTCTCCCTTCTAGGAAGAGGAAAACATTTCCAATCCATATGGGAAAATACCTCCATCCCTTATTTTTTTTCTGTCTTCTGAGCCCATTCCCTGGAACAATTTGTCCTATCGTTATTCAGTCCCGGCTCTGTTGATTCCATTGGTGTGGCACAAGAAAAAATAATAAATAAAAAGTGGTGGCGGATCCTTGTAAATGCTTATTTTTATCCAGTTAATTTATTTAGTTTAATTTATTTTTATCCAGTTAATTTATGAGTCTCCAGGGAGGGAGAGGGATCCTATGTGTCCACATGGATTCTGGAGCCCTTCCTGCTCCTCCACCCTTCAGTCCTTGGATTTTAGGCTCCTTCTCCCGCATTTCCAAGCGCTTGGTGCAAGAAAAAAGAACGATCCCCAAGATTTCAGAATATCCTCACAGCACATTGGGATGTTTGGGGATGGTTTAGAGGGAGAAAACTCAGCAGAAGGAATTTTCTCTAGGAACATGGAGAGCGGGAATGATTGAAAGGCACCCTGGAAAGTTCTGTGCCAAATGAAAAAACGTCTGGCAGGAAAAAAAAAATAAAAGGAATTTTAGTGCCTGAGTCAGTCACTGGCAAAGATTTGGCATCGAGTGGGGCGTGATCAGGCCAACAGACATAAACAGCTCCCAATCCTGCCCCGGGGATGCCATGGACACCACTCTGGGATTAATTCCTGCGGAATTGCCAGTGTTAGCTCCAGAGGAGTGCAGAATCCTCCCAACAGCCAGAATTCCGCTGCTTCCTTGGGTGGAAATGTGAGGGGAAAGTGAGACTGAGAGAGGCTGGGTTTTCCTTGGATGGTTCCCTTGGAGGTTTCTTTTCCCTGTTTCCCATTTTCTATCCATGTACCTCTCCGCCCGCTTCCCCTTTGCCATCAAGGACCCCATTTTCCCTCTTAACATTCCCATGGATCACAGCTGGAAGAGCTGGAGTTGAGGATTGTTCAGCCTGGAATAGAAAAGGCTCCAGAGAAACCCAATTGTAATTTTAAACCCAAGCTGGTGAGGCCCTGGCACAGAGTTCCAGAGAAAATGCGGATTCCCCATCCCTGGAAGTGTCCAAGTCCAGGTTGGACGGGGCTTGCAGTAACCTGGGATAGTGGAAGTGGAATTTTCTTTCCTGAAAATACCTGAGCTGACTCGGCTGGGAAAGGCTTCCAGAGGCCAGGGAGTGACCAGAGGGAGAGAGGCCTCTGGCCAGGAGCCCAGGGAATGAGGAGAGACGGGGACATTTCCTGAGGGCAGCTGGAGGTTTGCCTCTGGCAGGGAGCAAAGCCACAATGACGCCTCAGAAGGGACGGAAAAAAGGGACTTTCTTTGGGATTCAGAGGGAATGGAGTTCATGCAGGAAGTGACAGGAGATGGTGGGAAAGCCAGACAGTGGCAAAAAGACCTCCCAGAAAACCCTGAAAGGCCCAGTGGGGAGGACTCGTTTGCAAATCTTTTCATTTGATGTCTCCCGCTGCTCTGAATTTCACTTTTTAATGAGTTAATTGATGGCACGGGTTGGGAACGGCACCGCTGGGATTGGATCCCTCGTCTCTTGACGTGTTCCAGTCACAACAGGCACGGCCTGATCCGTCTCCAGGCTTGGACTAACCTGGGGGGCCATCCCAGCCCTTCCAAGCCAAGGCACAAGGCCAGGAGTTGGGAAATCTGCCCTCTGCCACCCCCTCCTCCCCTTCCCTCGCCTTTGCAGAAGGACTTGAGGACACTTTTCCTTCAGTCTGTGGGAATGGGATGGTGGGAAACATTCCAGCCCTCAAGGTCATCACACGGGAGCTGCACAACTGGAATAAGACAGGGAGAGAAGGAGGAGCTGGACAAGATTTTGCAGTCGTGCTCACTGCTGCCTCTTCCTATTTATTCCAGACTTATTGGTGTGTTTTGGGGGATTTTTTTGAGGAAATGGGAGAGTTAAAGTCAGCCCTTATCCAGCCTCTTGGATCCCAATCCAAATCCATCTGCACCTTGGCCAGCAAAAGCTATCCGTGCCTCCCAGTCTGGCCAGCAGATAAATTCCTGGAGAGATGCATTTGTCAAGGATACGGATAGTGCTGGAGGACTTCCTGTTTCTCCATAATTCCTTGCTGCTTTTGAATGGGTCCTGAGAATCCAAACTAGAGATGGAGATAATTATTCCATCCCATCTGGATGAATTCCTCACCTATCAGCACTGAGGCAGAAACGCTTTTTGTGGATCAATCCCCAAAAACACCAAACCCACAGCTTTCCCAATGTCCCTTTCCCTGCTGGTTCACCTTCTCCACACGGTCATGAATATCAGGCCAGGTCTCTCTTCTCCTGATCCACTAAGGAATTCCATAAAATATCCTATTGACTCTGGATTTCTGGGTCAGGAAAGGAGCACCAACAATTTCCAGAGGAAAGGCCCATTCTGCAGCAGCCCTCCAGCTCTTCAGTCCTTGGGAAAATCCAGCAGAAAGCATTTTTATGGGAATAATAAACTCCAAACTTTGTGGAGGGAGGAAGCAGGAGAAGGAATTTGTGGCACGTGCTCCTCTGGTGCTGCTACAAGGCTGGGAAGGAGAGGAATATCAGAGGTGAGAGCTCCAAAAGTGGGTGCTTGGGAATAACCTTCCAGGAGTTCTTGGGAATCTGGGAAATTCAGTGAAACCCACATCATTCATTTCATGGAAAATGCTGTCCTCTCCAAAACACCTTTTTTAATCTTTACTCAGGGGATAAAAGCAAAATTTTGGAGGAAAAAGAACAAGGCAAAAGTTTCAAGAAGGAATTTTTGCCATCTTCTTATGTCTTGTTTATTCCGTTTCATTTTTCCTATTAATTTAGTTTTAATTTCGGATAATTAAGGACATCTGCTTTTAGTACTAATACAAACATTCTTTTTCCTTTTTTCAAGATTATTTCTCCCTGTTCATCTCATCCTGAATTAATTTCACAATCCCCTTTTATTTTCCTACTTAATTTCCCTGAAAAACCCCTAAATAAAAACCTGAATCCCATTGTTCAGCTTGGGGTAGGAGCGTTGGACAAGGAAGAGTGGCTGGTTGTGGGATGGGATTGAGGAATTTATTCGTGCAGTGAAATCACCTTAACAAAATAAAAAAAAAAAAGGACACAAAGGTGCAGGAGGGGAAATCTTAATCCTGTGGAGGAGATTATGGGAATTATGGGAGTTCCCCTGGAACATGGATTAGGCCATGAAATATTCAGGATATTGTGTGTGTGGTAGTGTTTGGGCTGTAGAGGAATATGATTGGGAATTCTCTGTGGATCCAAAGGTTTCAGTGTGTAATGGGAGCGGGTTTATTCTTAAAGCCATTTCTTGCTGAGGATTCATTCCATGTCCTCCCCAGCGAGCTCCCAGCCTCTCCTCATCCCTGTGGATATTATCCTAACACAAGGAGGAGTCCCAGTTCATGATATCCTTGAGTTTTTTATCATTTTAATCCTTTAAAATGGTTTTTAATGTTTTTAACCTGTTTTTAAAGCAAGGTCCCTGCAAATCCAAAGTCAGCAAGAAAAACACCAAGCTCTGGCAAAATCCCGCTGGAATTGTGAGGTGAGGACCCAACCACTCCGTCCATGAAACATTCCAGAGCTCAGCAGCTGAATCCCACAAATGAGCCCATTTCTCTGAGCGATAGAAGGGAAACAAAAGGAGAAAACAGGGAAAAACTTCCACTTGGATCTGCCTCCCATGGCTTTTACCCCAGCTTCTCCTGGTTCAAGGCAGGGAACGACCTGTCCCTGGATTGGGGTGGACCAGGAATCTTCTCTGCAGAGTCCAGGTCCTGTTTTTCCCGTCCATCCCCTGGCAGAATTCAGGGAATGAATTCAGGGTGGGATTGCACCAGACACAGGCTCCATCAGCACTCTGGGATTCCCACAGAACAGGCTGTACATGGAATTAAGCGTCTCCAAAACATTACGTTTTCCCAAATGTAATCTCTGGGGAAGGGCTGGACTTTCCAAACCGCAGCTGGAGCAATTATCCAAATTTAAATTTCAGTGTTTATGGAGTTTGTACAGATTCAGAGCCATCCTCTGCTTAAAAATAATAATAAAAAAAAACCCCTTCAGGAGAATTGCTATTAAAATATGTGTTTAAAATATAGGATTTACATTCCTTGGAGGCTGCAGTTCCGCTGTATTTGGTGTTTCCAAAGTTTACACGGAGAAAAACTGAAATTCCAATGAGGTGAATGTTTTCCTTCAACTCAGCACCTCTCTCAAAAGTGGGATTTTTTATTATATTTTAAAGAAAGTTTGAAATAAACCATTTAAAAAATAAATGAAAATGAACATTATCTCAGGTTTTCCTGTAGGGAAAGTTTATTTTCTTCTCCGGGCCGTGTTTATTTTCCTCTTCGGAAAACAACTTTTCTTGTTACAAGTATTTGATTTAATTTGAGTTTGCTTTTTCTATCCGTATCCCAAATAAATATCGGAGCTGCAATCAGAGGGGCTGGTCTGGGACTTAAAATCACCATTTCCATACAGGACAGAACATTTTAAAGGAACTCTGATAGGAAAAGAGCAGGAATTTCGTGTAGCACTTGCCATACTCACTCACAGGTAATATTGAGGGCTTTTCCTCCACCTACAATCCCTGGATTAATTCCCACAGTTTGGAATATCTCACCTGACTTCCAGCTGCTGCTCCAATCTCCCACAGAAAATGATTTTTACTGATAATATCTCCTCCAAATCTACTTAATATCCTAAAAAATTCTTTGAAGTGGAGAGAGAGGGGCTGGCTCTCCCACAGGTTGCGTTTTCCAGAGGATTTCCTGAGGATTTCCCAAATCAGCTCGCAGCAGGAATGGACTGCAGAGATTTTTATCTCTCCTAGGAGTGTCTCAACTACGGTGCTGTAGAAGAGTTTATTTAAGATCTGTACCAAACCCTCTCTTTTCCACAGAGTATTTATCCCTGAAATATGAAGAAATAAAGGAGGAGGAGGGATAGAAAGAATGGGAATGATTTGGTTTGGTTTTTTGGTTTGTTTTTTTCCTTAGCCTGCACGGAGTTGCCCGACTGGGATTTATTTATTTCATCACCGCCTCAGATAATTCATCCAAAGTGCCCAAGGGACGCAGGAATTCGGGTATGGAATGAGGCACCAAGGATCCACCTGGACATCCCAGGTGTTCTTAGATTTGTGCTGACAAATGAGGCTTGTGAAGAATCCATGCCATACCTGGAGCTCACCCTTTCATCAAAAATTTCAGGATATCCACTCCAGAGCCTGCAGGAATTTGTGGCCACGTTCATCCATGAAGGAATTGCTAAATCAGGGAAATGCCTTCCTTGATTCCCTGTGTCCTGCCTGAAGGAAATTCACCTTTCAGGCATTTTCCTCACCAGTTTAGAGTTCCCATAAATTATTTCACAAATATCCCTATGC
Source organism: Poecile atricapillus (assembly GCF_030490865.1). NCBI lineage: Eukaryota > Metazoa > Chordata > Aves > Passeriformes > Paridae > Poecile > Poecile atricapillus. The sequence goes on along the minus strand of NC_081250.1, from coordinate 1,994,488 downwards.
TGGAAAGACTTTTATCAGAATTTTTTTTTTTTTTTTCCTCTCCAAAACCCATTTTTTTTTCCTCCTTTTCTCAGCATATTTTAGACAGGTTTGTAACACCGCTGGCAAATTTCCAGGAGTTTAATTTGGAACATGATACCTTTCACTTAAAAATAAAAAAAAAAATAGAGAAAGAGGAATAAAAATAATCCATCTGAGAGATCAAAAAGCTTACCCTGGAGCTGCCCATGGGAGAGATGAACCCCAGTGAACAACTCCTGAGGGCTGGCTGGGAAAAGCAGCTTAATTCCCTCTTGTTAAACCTTTTAGTTTTGGGATAAAGGTGCAGGGTTGGAGTGGAGAAGCCGCTGAGCATCTGGGATTCCAGCAGGAATGGGACAGAGCCACTCTGCTCCCTGTGGGAAAGGGAATGAAGGAGAGGAGACACCACCCAAAAAAAGAGTAAAGGGACTTCAGGGCATGGAGGGCTCTTTCCTTGGAATCTGCTGAGCCCTGGCAGTGACTCCCATCCTCTGAAGGGTTTCCAGTCATCAGCAAAGCGCTGGGTTCTGCTGGATGTGGAAAAATGGATACAGAAAGAAGTTGGTGCAATTTGATTTTATTTCTGTGATAATTTCTGCAAATGTTTGCCCTCAATTTCTTTGTCTGTCTATAGAAAAAACCTCCAGGATCTGTTTTCTCTCTATGGTCCCGCAGCCAGCAGGTGAAGGGAGGGAATTCTGCCCCTCAGCCCCGCTCAGGTGAGGCCCCAGCCCTGGATCCAGCACGGGAAGGAGCCGGAGCTGCTGGAGAGATCCAGAGGAGGCACCAGGATGATGCCAGGGATGGAGGAAAGGCTGGGAGAGCTGGGAATGTTCACCTGGAGAGGAGAAGCTTTGGGGTGAGCTCAGTGTGACCTTCCAGGACCTGGAGGGAGCCTGCAAGAAATAGGGAAATATGGAAACAATATGGAAATATGGAAATATGGAAATATGGAAAGAGACAATTTCCAAGCCTCTGGAGTGGCAGGACACAGGGAATGGCTTCCCACTGCCAGAGGGCAGGGCCGGATGGGATACTGGGGAGGAATTCCTGGGTGAGAGGATGTTGAAGGGCTGGGATGGAATTCCCAGAGAAGCTGTGACTGCCCCTGGATCCCTGGAATTGCACAAGGCCGGGTTGGACAGAGTTTGGAGCAGTCTGGGATCGTGGAAGGTGTCCCTGCCCTGGCAGGGGTGGAACAGGATGAGCTTTAAGGTCCCTCTCAACAAAAGCCATTCCATATTTCCCAAGTACCCACAAGGTGCATATATCCCCCCTCCTTTTGGGTTTTTGTTTCTGCAGAAAAGATCACCCTTCTACTCCTCAAAATTATTTCAAAAAGTTTAAAATGGACCAAGAAAATGCACCAGTAAAGCTCAGAATTTGCAAAAAAAAACAGGTGAGGATCTTCCCAACCTCAGTGACCTTCAGGCATGGAAACTTCCTGGAAAGTCATGCTCCAAACCCAGAGACTTTAGACTTTTTTAAAGGACGTTTCAGTTTATTTTCTGTCAGTCTGTCTGATGCAGAAAAGGGAAAGTCAGTCTTTGGAAGGCAGGAGGGGTCCCAAATCCATGGCAGGAGCTGGGAGCCAAGCAGCTCATAGCTGGAATATTTACTCTGCGTGGAAATAGGTACTTTACTCCTTGGAGGAACTCGAAGAATTTTATAACTCCTCTGATAATCAAAGGCCACTTGGAGCTCCACGGACCTGCCCTGGCCAGCTTCAGTAGAGAGTGAAAATAGTGTCATTCTAATAGGAAACGGCCGCTTTGGAACCATCCCTGGGGGAATCTCAGCGGGATTTCACCGGAGCAAAGAGAAGGAGGACAAAAAGAGGCTCTGTCTCCTTCGCATGCCAAGAGCTCCTTCCCCTCTGGCTCCACCACCACGGTTTTGGCAAAGCACCAGGGAAGGAGCAGGATGAGCTCTGCAGACAGCCCCAGACGAGCTTTGGTGCTGTTTCCCGCTGTCCCGTGGCTGTCCTTTGATTCCCATTGTGTTCCCTGCCCTCCCAGCGCACAAAGGGATTTTCCTTCTGCTCCTCTCCCCTCTCGCTGCCACCGCGTCCCTCCCTGCCAGGCGCTCCCAGATTAAAACAATAAATGACCCAAGGATCCCCGCCGACTATTGACACTGGCAATTACAGGGGAATTAAAGGGGCTGTGTGCTTTGGACGCGCTTCAAAGCTTTGTGGGATTCCCACACATGCTCCGAGAGCTGTGGGGTCCCGTTTGAGCTCGCAGACACACCGCCACTTCCAAGGCTGCCATTTCCTATTAACATGAAACTATTATTACCCACTTTCCAAAGGCTTCCTGGCGCTCTCCAGCCAGGAAGGAGAGAGTCCAGGATAACAGCAGCCCCAAGGAAAAGGGCTGGCAGATGGGGTGGTTTCCTAAGGGGATGCATCCAGCGGGATTTATCCAACTTTCCGCTCGGCCAGCGCTGGGTGGGGTTCGGGGGGTGATCTCATTCCTGGGCTGTTGAGCTCAGCATCGGTTCTGACAGATCCGTGAACTTTGTGCTCCCAAGGAATTGCCAATTCTATGAGAAAAATTTCTCCTCATTTCCAGGCAAGTCCTAAACCTCGTCCCTCCGTGTTCTTCCTTACGGAATTCTTTTGCTGGTTCCGGACACGCTCAGACCTCTGTGTTGGTGCCGGATGGATGAAAACCCTTCCAAGAATTCCCTTCCCATCACAGGGATATTTTTATTTTTTTTTTTAGTAAAATCCCTCACTCCACTCTTTAATATCTCATTTGAACAGAATGAAACGTGGAAAATTTTATTTCTGATTTTTACTCAGTCTGGATTTTCTATTCAGGTTCTTTATTCTCAGGGAAATGGTCTTGGAGCTGAGGATGAAGATCGCTCTGAGATGATTTTTGAAGCAGAAAGCTCTTTATGTCTTAGGATTCGAAATTTTAGGATTTCAAAATAATTAATATCTTAGGATTTTGAAAGAAGAGTTCTTAGCCACTGTAGTGCCTTTCTAATTAAGAGAGGGGGTTTTTGGAAAATCTGGTCCGCAAGGATTTGCTTAAGAATGTGGCAAAAGTGGATAACAGGAGTAGGTTTTGAAGAGGATCCTCCTGTTTTTGTTCCACGAGAGTCTGATATAGAGCCTTGAGATAGAGGGAAGGTGATTATTTTAGAAAATAAAATGAAGAAAATTAAAGGAGAAAAAAAGGAGAAAAAAGGAGAAAAAAAATAAAAAAGGAAAAAAAAAGAAGAAAAGAGAAAAAAGAAAAAAGAAGGAAAAAGAAAAAGGAAGAAGAGAAGGAGAAAGAGAAGGAGGAGAAGGAGAAGGAGAAGGAGAAGGAGAAGGAGAAGGAGAAGAAGGAGAAGGAGAAGGAGAAGGAGAAGGAGAAGGAGAAGGAGAAGGAGAAGGAGAAGGAGAAGGAGAAGGAGAAGGAGAAGGAGAAGGAGAAGGAGAAGGAGAAGGAGAAGGAGAAGGAGAAGGAGAAGGAGAAGGAGAAGGAGAAGGAGAAGGAGAAGGAGAAGGAGAAGGAGAAGGAGAAGAATGGGATGGAGCAGCTCCTGCTGTGGGATTGATTCAGCCCCTCCTTATGGGTTCCTTGCTCTGAGCTGAGTCCTCCTGCCACAGGGCTGCTGTGGCCAGACCCCTCAGACACTGTCCCTGTCCCTCCTGAGCCCCTGGACACTGTCCCTGTCCCTCCAGAGCCCCTGGACACTGTCCCTGTCCCTCCTGAGCCCCTCAGACACTGTCCCTGTCCCTCCTGACCTCCTGGACACTGTCCCTGTCCCTCCAGAGCCCCCGGACACAGTCCCTGTCCCTCCAGAGCCCCTGGACACTGTCCCTGTCCCTCCAGACCCCCTGGACACAGTCCCTGTCCCTCCTGAGCTGTTATTTCATGTTTCTCCTTGGGTCTCGTCCTCTCCCTGTGGAGGGCAGGGATCCACCTGGCTGCTCTCCTTGCTGTTTTCCCGATCCTTTCCCGGGTCACGGCGGGTGCCAGAGCAAACCCAGCAGCGTGGGGAGCAGGAGAGGAGAGCGAAACATCGAAATGTCACCGTGGCGGTGGCTGCACGGGGGTTACAGCGGGGGACAGAAGGCTCTGTTGGATCTCTCAGCACCTCGGCAGTCTGATCCCGATGCTCCCCAGGGAATGGGCGCATTCCCAAGGCTGCCGGAGCTTCAGGAGCGCTTGGACGGTGCTCTCGGGGATGCTCAGGGTGGGATTGCTGAGGTGGCTTGGCTTGGACTGAGCAAGGCTTGGATGTTGTCTTGGTTCTAGAAGACAGGTGTCTGCTAGGGAGGGCAGGAACCTCCCTTGGGATGAAAGAATGTAGACCCCCTCCCTCCGAATTATTATAATTTTGAAATCAAGGGGCCTTCAGGCAGAGATCTGGGGATAGGAATAACAGTTCTTTACTGGTATAACCAGGCAAACAAACAACAATAACTACAGCAATAACAAGAAAACAGAACCAGGGACCCCGGGACAGCTTTCTCAGCTGAGACGGGATGGAGGAGAGGCTTTGTTTTCACAAACCCCTCGGGCAGTCAGTCCCGGTGCTCCTGCGGGGCTCCGAGGAACAGTCGGCTGGAACAGCAGGGATGAGCTGAGATCCTGGGCTGGTGGATGAGGTGGATCAGCAGGGATGAGCTGAGATCCTGGGCTGGTGGAACAGCAGGGATGAGCTGAGATCCTGGGCTGGTGGATGAGGTGGAACAGCAGGGATGAGCTGAGATCCTGGGCTGGTGGATGAGGTGGATCAGCAGGGATGAGCTGAGATCCCGGGATGGTGGAACAGCAGGGATGAGCTGAGATCCTGGGCTGGTGGATGAGGTGGAACAGCAGGGATGAGCTGAGATCCTGGGCTGGTGGGTGAGGTGGATCAGCAGCTCCACGGCGGTGCCTGGCACTGCCACACGTCCCGGCAGGACAGGGGATGTGAGGCCACCAACAAAGAGGGGAGAAGGAGAAGAAGCAGCAGCTCCGTCTGGGTGTTTGGCGAAATTCCCTTCTCCCCACCGCAGCAGCTCTGAGATCCAGCACACGAATGTCTTTCCCCGAAGCCGAAGAAAGCCAGCCAAAAACTGTCCCCACCCTCCTTTCCTGCCCCCTTCCCCCCCTGGGCCCGGCCACTCTTTGTCCTTTGTCGAGCACCCCCACTAAATACCCACAGTTAGGTTGTCTCCGCAGCGAATGGGTAAAAATTCCACGGGCAAGCCAGAACAACAAACAAACAAACAAAAAAAAGAGGACACCTAACCCTGAACAGACGTGCTGATCCCGGTGCATCCTTTCCAATCCCTTCCATTCCCTGAGCACATTCCATGATCCCATGATTGAGGCCGAGCAGCCGAGCCTTGACGTCGCCCTGTTATTCCTGCTTCTGCTATGGGAAGACGCCAGATCCAGGTGGAATCAGGAATTCATGTGGGGATTCTTCGCATTCCCACCTCATCCCCAGCATCTCAGAAAAACTGGGAGACAGCCAAGGAGGAGTTGAACCCTCTTGAACCCACAATTCCCACCACACCAGGACACAGCTTCTTCCTGAAAGAGTTTTTGGGAATCAGGCTAATCCCTGCCTTGATTTGTTCTCTGGGACCTCCACCAGCCCTGCCACTGCTCCATGTCTCACCCTCTGAGAGGATTTTAATTAAAAATCAGGAACTGATTGGGTGGGAAGAGCCTCTTGCCATCCCTGGAAGTTTTCAAGGCCAGGACGCTTTGTTCTTGCAAGTAAAATCTATCTCCACGTGTAGAACAAATCATCCAAAATAACAAAGTGTCACCATAAAAAGATATTATTCTAATTTTAAAAAAAAATCCAGTTTATCTTAGAGTAATTTAAAAAATATATATTTTCCATAGGATAAGTTCAACTGAAAATAATCACGTGCAGAAAAGTGAAATATTCATTGGTTTAACCCCAAAATAATTCAAGGGGAAATAGTGACAAGGAGCCATCATATCCAGGTAAAAAAAAATAAATTTCAGTGATGGTTTCAAATGATGACAGTGACATTTATTTTTCCTTGTGTTTGACTTTAATTTTGTGTATTTAAACACTTTTTCATGGTTTCATTCTCTTGTGTGCACAGTCAGTCACGTGAGGTTTTTTTTAATTCCTGGGCAGGTGATTCCTGACTTTGAGTTTGTGCTGTCTGGCGAGCCAGCAGTGAGATATCCCAATGGATATCCAATTCCTACCTCTGTGAGAAGGGAAAAACTGAGGATGAAGGTGCTGAGGCGAATCCTGCTGGATTTTATAGAACAATTTCCAGGAGTTCTGGAGAGAATCCTCCATCTCTAAGTGTTTTCGCATGTTTCTACTTGGAGACGGGGATATTGGTGACTCCAGACAATGAAATCATCCCGTTCCATGATCCATCTGATAAACGCCGAGAATGATCCCACATCCTATAGAAAGAACTCCACCCACTCACTCCTTCCTTATTACAAACAGCTCATTTTCTGTCTTGTAAAGGGAAAAAAACCACAACTCTGGAATAAATCTTGAGACTCTGCAGACAGGGACTTGTTATTAATTCCCTCATTGGCCAATTAAGTGTGGCCCCAATATCCCAAAGGATTTTCCCACCATGGATATCAGAGGGAGCCTCTCCCTGTCTCTAAGCTCTGGATGGTTTTTTAGGTCCACTGCTCACTCTTGGCTTGGGTTTGCCTCCTTTTGAGCATCAGTTATGGCCCCCCTGAGCCTGCAGTCTATAAATATTTTACATAAAACCAGGAATAAAACCCAGCCCAGCCCAATTCCTTTGTCACAGAGGCTGAACTCACCAGGGCATGGCTTGGCCTCTCCTCCTCGCCTCGCTTGTCACAACCCAGCAGCTGGAAGGCAGGAGAAAATATCCACTTTAGGTTTGGAAGAATCCCAAAATGAGTTGGGTTGGAAGGATCTGGAAACTCATCCTGTTCCATTCCCTGGGCAGGGACACCTCCCACAATCCCAGGCTGCTCCAAGCTCTGTCCAACCTGCCCCTGGACACTTCCAGGGATCCAGGGGCAGCCACGGCTTCTCTGGAAGCCTCAAAGAGAAGAATTTCCTTCTAAAATCTAACCTAAATCTCTTCTTTTAGTTAAAAACCTTTCCCATCACTGCCTATCACTCAAAAAGAGCTTCTGTGCCTGAAAAGTCATTTTTTTTCCCCCGAAGTCTACTAATTAATGTAATAAAAATATGACATCATCCCAGGTTTAGTCTCATTGTCTAAACCCCCCTCATATCAAGGTAAAGAAGTAATTATAGATGGAATATGATTTACTCCTGGGCATCGGAGACAGGTGAGATGGATTCACCTTCCAGATATGTTTTATTGCCATGGGAGGACTGAATGGAGATCTGGTTGGAATCAAGACATGATTTGGGTAGGAAGAGACCTCAAAGATGATCCAGTGCCACTCCCTGCCACGGACCGGGACAATTCCCGCTGTTCCAGGGTGCTCCAAGCTCTGTCCAGCCTGGCCTTGGACACTTCCAGGGATGGAAAGAGTGCTCTTACCATCCAATCAGTTCCTTATTTTACTCCAAGCCCCATCCAACCCGGCCTTTTCCACCCTCTCAATCTCCACCTTCGGTGTCACCCACCTGTCACCCGGTAAAATGCCGAATCGTGGAGACAGGACTCAGCTGATTAATCATGGAGAGAAGCCAAAATCCCTCATTTTTTGGTGTAAAGGTGGCTGTTTATTCCCCCTCCGCTTTTCTGCCCCGCCTCTCTCCCTCTGGTTTTACACAGATGTTAAAATGCAGCTCTTCTGTCCAAATCACCCCGAGTAGGAAAACCCACAAACCCAATTATCTGGCAACGGCCCAAACCCATTCCCATCCATTCCAATTTCTTGGGAGACAAGAGCTGGCACGTTCCTTCCAGATACATCATCAAATTAATGGCCATCAGAGGCCTTTCTTCGAGAAATGGGGAGTGAAAGTTATAAACCCAGCCAGGACATAAATAATACAACCATGGCATGGAAAACAAACCACCATTTGCTGTTAGTTATGGACTTTCAGCCTGGAAGTGACAAAAAACAAACAAAAGGAATTTGTTATGTACATTGAGGTTGGAGGAGTGGAGGAACCACGCAGCTTTTGGGAATATTCAGGGAAAAGGGATCCGGCCAAGTGTATTTCTGCCATAAATCTGTATTTCTGCCTGCTGTTTGCTTATTATAGCACAGGGGTTGTTGGAATTCAGGCAGCCGAGTGGCAGAAAATTGAAAATAAATAATCAAGAAAGCAACTTTTCTTTCTCTTTCCTTAAAACCGACGAAGGGTGAAACCAGCCCCGAGCTGAAAGGGCGGGACTCAGCAGAACCCCGCTGCAAGATGAGGCGTTGGGGAAGTTATATCCAGGAATTTCAGGGTGGGGCTTCCAAAGTAGCCGGAGAGTGAAATATTTCTCACCTCAGTTTAGCCACTGGGAAGAGAAATATCCTCAGGAGGTGACTCCAAATCGCCTCCAGGAGACAATTATTAATGTAGTTATCTAAAAAGTGTGAAATTACTCTTTGGAAGGCTGGTGCTAAATCTGTTCCTCCCATTTCAATTAGGGACAGAAAATTACGTGAGGATAATCCCACCTTGATCAAGTGATGGATCAGATTAATGATTTTAATGATTCAATCACTAGTGAGGGGTCAACCGAGCCATGCACTGATATTCCACGGGATTTGGGCTGAAACTGAAAGAGGGCAGGGTTAGATGGGATTTTGGGAAGGAATTCTTCCCTGTGAGGGTGCCCAGAGCAGCTGTGGCTGCCCCTGGATCCCTGGAAGTGTCAAAGGACAGGCTGGATGGGGCTTGGAGCGACCTGGGATCGTGGGAGGTGTCCCTGCCATGGCAGGGGTGGAACTGGAAGATCTTCAAGGTCTCTTCCAACCCAAACCATTCCATGATTCCATAATTCCCTGATCCCAGTGGCCTCTGAGAATTCTCACAGGGCTGAGAGATGACTCAGGGTCCCAAGACCACCCTTCTATTCCGACGGAGCACCTAAAATTCATTTGGATTTGAGCCTTCTGGAGGATCCGAAAGGGAATGAGAGGGGTTTTGTGAATGAGAGGGGTGGGAGGTGAAGATCTGCATTAGTTGAAATGTCTCTGTGTCGTAAAGACCAAGGCTCAGAGCGATGTTGGGAGCCCATCCAGAGGCCTCTGATCCCATCTGATCCCATCCCTTGGCCATCCTGGATGTGCCCACAAGGAGAAACTTCACAGAGTCCACACAAGATTCGTGTTGGTTTGAAGCAAGAGACTCTACGGTGATTAAATCAATGCTAATTAGGTGAATTAAATACTCCCAGAAAGTGGATTTATCCGGGAAGGAATTGCAGCTTTAGAGTCCAGGTGTGAAGACGAAACAGCTTCCTGGTGTAGTTTAAATTCACTGGGTTTCAGCATGAAAAATTAATAATCAGATTCTCAAAAAAAAAAAAAAAAAGAAAAAAAGAAAAAAAAGAAAAAAAAAGAAAATTAAATTGAAGAGATTTGGGGATGTGGCTGCTCAAGAAAGCTTACTGCACACACGAAAAAGATCCCCAAAATAATAAACCACTGGCTTCTCGTTTCGTCTTGGATTACGGAATAATAAAATAATAAGAAAAGATAAATAAAATAAAATAAAATAAAATAAAATAAAATAAAATAAAATAAAATAAAATAAAATAAAATAAAATAAAATAAAATAAAATAAAATAAAATAAAATAAAATAAAATAAAGTAAAATATGAAAATATAAAATAAGAAAAATAAGGAAAAATAAGGAAAAATAAGGAAAAATAAGGAAAAATAAGGAAAAATAAGAAAAAATAAAATATAAAATAATATAAAATAGAAATTAAATAGAAATAAATAAAATAGAAATAAAATAAAATAAAATAAAATAAAAAATATAAAATAAAATAAAATAAAATAAAATAAAATAAAATAAAATAAAATAAAATAAAATAAAATAAAATAAAATAAAATAAAATAAAATAAAATAAAATAAAATAAAATAAAATAAAATAAAATAAAATAAAATAAAATAAAATAAAATAAAATAATATAATATAATTAAGGAGAGATTGGGAATGGGGAGGAGCAAAGATCTCTTCTGTAATAACACTGAAGACACAAAAGGTCTGGGAGAGAATGTTTGCCAAGTTTTTGGGGTCACTTCTTAGAAAATCATATTGATCCTCATATTAATTTTCCAATTAACTCTGATGAAGATCATGGATTTATAATAAATACAATATTTTATGGTGTTTGACCAAAAATCCAAAAATCATGAAGGAAAAGTAGTTGATAAAAATGCTTCATCTGCATTTTGGAAAAACAAAACAGGGTGTCTTCAGTTCAGCTCTAAGAACTAAGACAGGGCTTTAATTTTTCTAAATTAATTTGCTGAAAATTAATGGCCAAATGATGAGAAAACACCCAGAAGAGGAAGAGAATGAATGAGGTTAAAAGGGAATTAATCTGCTTCAAAAATGTCACTGCAAAATGAAGCAATAAAAATAAGAACTGACCCTGATGTCACCAAAACCCACCCTCACATCCAGGGAAAAATCTGATATAACCCCACTCACATTCCTGGGATATTTCAATTTTCCCCTTATGCAACTGAGACCAGAATGTTTACAGGAATCTGCTCTAGAAAATCTTGGAAAACTTAGGGCTGATTCAAATGAGTTGAATAAAGAGAAATGAAGGAGGAAGGGAGGTGCTTCACCCAAAAAAAGCCATTTAAAGCACGGAATATTCCCTTCAGAAACCTGAGGAAAACTTGCTGCTTTCTTGGGAAGGAAGGATGTCTGGGAATCCCCATGGAATAATAATTTAGGGGGTGCCAGAACCTGGAAGAAAACTTTTAAGAGCAGCTAAATCTTGGTGCTGGTCAGGTGGAGAAAGGAACGTTGAGGGGAGAAGTTGATGAAGGAATCATCCTGGAGGCGGAAGATGGATCCTGCAGGAGACTTATTCCATCCCTGGGAATTCTGCACGGTTAGCTGCTGATTAGAATTCTTTATGAAGGACCACGTTTCTCCCTGCATCCTCGTTAATTTGGGTCATTCCAGCATTTCCCACTGGATGTGGAGTGATGGATCCATCTGGATCCCACCAGAGCACCTGGCTCGGGGATCCGGAAAACGCCGTAAATCCCACGGAGCACAGACCGAGCCCTGGAAGCACCTAAAGGAGCAGGAATCATGTTGGGAATTTCCAGGAAAGTGCCCTCAGCCGGATCCCGATGCCTGTAGCCTTTGGAAGGGTGAAAGCCAAGGAATGATTCCCACTTTTCTTTAGGAATAAAAGTGACGGTAGCGACTTTGGCCAATTCTCTGCTTTTTTATAGGCTTTCCTTGGCCTCTCCCACCCAAAATTAACAGTTGGTTTCCTGTTCTGATCCTTCAAGTGGCTAAAAATGATTAACACCCGGAGATTAACGCAAATCTCAGCTAATTGATGATTTTTTATGGCATTAATGGACATCCAAGACAAGAATTTCTTCAAAAACATCGCAAAATCTCTTTCCCCCCCACCCCCGCCCCATTTTTCTTTTAGTTTGGAGAGTTTCAGCCCTCTGCTCCCAAATCCCAGCATGGGGAAGTGCCAAGCTCCGCTTTCTCGGGCATATGATTCCCATTTTGGGACACACTGGGATGGATCCACGTCAAAAACTCCTTTAAACAGAGCAACCCTTTAAACGAGCTCAGAACTCAGGCACAACCCGGGGTTTAATTTGCCAGCTCTAAACAAATTAGGAACCTTAAATAAACATCTTCTCCTTGAATAAACATCTTCTCCTTCCTTAAACCAGTCAAAGGCAGGGGAAGCACCCGGCTGCTTTTAATAAAAATGTTGTGGAAATCGAGACAGTCCCAGATGGCAAAGTTTATTTGTTGTTTTCCAAAGGGAATTTTAATTTGGATTGAGGCTCGGTAATTTCTTTTCTTACTTGATTTCCCTCAAGCAACGTTCCAGAAGTTTTCCCAGTTTGGATACTCAAGCAGTGCTGAGCTGAAATTCTCATCTGGAAGGGTTTTTCATCATTCATGGAAGTTGTGATCCTGTGCCCATCAAAACCCATAGGATTCTGTCTAGGATTCCAATAGATTTTGGGTGAAATCCATAGGGTTTGAGTTAAATCCAGGGAATTCATAGAAAGATTCTCTTAGGAAAAGGCACCAGAGACTCTTTGAAAGCAGCGGACCTGTTCTGACAGAGACTTCCCACAAATTAAAACATTTAAATTAATAAGAAATTCATTTCTTCCAGATTTTTAAATATATGGAAGTAAAAAGAAGAAATGGTTTTGGTGTGAAGTTGGGGGCATTTTAAAATTGATTGTCCTTTTTTTTTGCCCTCTTGTAATAAAAGAGGGAAGAAACCAAATTTAAAAATGAAAATGTTAAATCTGTTTTATAAAGGGTCTGAATGCAATTTTTAAAAGGTTTCCCAGAGCAGCTGTGGCTGCCCCTGGATCCCTGGAAGTGTCCAAGGCCAGGTTGGATGGAGCTTGGAGCAGCCTGGGATGGTGGAAGGTGTCCCTGCCCAAGGCAGGGGTGGGACTGGATGATCCATAAAATCCCTTCCAACCAAACCCATCCCATGATTCTGTGATTATTTCAAAGCTTTTCCAAACCCTGACATAAATAATTTTCATCCCCTAAAAATAACTAAAATATTTATTTAACTTCCTTTTTAAGTGGAAAGAAAAAAGATTTTTCTATCATAGAATTTAAATTACAACTCCTGCTTAACATCAACCAGATATAAACAGTGATTGGATATGGGATTTAATCCTGGTCTAGAGAAAGGAGTTTGTGCCTGGATATGGGATTTAATCCTGAATTAGAGAAAGGTGTTTGTGACTGGATATGATATTTAATCCCGGTCTAGAGAAAGGAGTTTGTGACTGGATGTGGGATTTAATCCCAGTCTAGAGAAAGGAGTTTGTGCCTGGATATGGGATTTAATCCCAGTCTAGAGAAAGGAGTTTGTGACTGGATTTGGGTTTTAATCCCAGTCTAGAGAAATGAGTTTGTGACTGGATGTAGAATTTAATCCTGGCCTGTAGAACTGAATCCTCCTGGGCTGGGAGCACCTGGCTCAGCAGAAGAGTTGCCTGGTCCTGTGGAGTGTCAGGTCCTGAGTATGACCCAGCTGCCTGCTTTTGAGCTGCTGACTTTAAAATCAGTGTTTTTATCCCAAATTCCCTCGGTATTCCTTTGAAATTTTGGCTTAGCTGTGACTCAGAGGTGAGAGAGGGCCTGCGGTGGAGCCCACTGCTTTTGGGGTCATTCCTTATCCTGGAATACTGGAAAGCACCACGAGATTTCTGGGAGATGAATTGAGATCAGGAGGGATGATTCCATTAATTTCTTTCCCAGACTGAGGGAAAATGTCAGATCTTTAACAAAAGGAAAAGCAGGTCGTGGCTCTCCTGCAGGAAAAATTAATCCAGCCCACTGCATCAGACACACGGGGATTCCTCTGTTAAAACCCTAAAAAACGTGTAAACCAAACTCAAATCTTTTGAGATAAGAGAAGCTGGTTGCTTCAATTAAAAAAAAAAATCAATTTTTTTCAAAGATCAACCCTTTTTTTTGCAATTTTTCCATGTTGCCTTTCAAGTGACCAGCCAGAGGCAAGTGGTGCTTAGAAAATTTCTTGGAGTTTCTCTGTGAGGAAAACTGAAGCAAAAAACAAGGAAGAAAAAAAAAAATATTTATTTTGCTGAAACAGGGGATTTAATTTGATAAAAAAATTCCCCTCAAGAAAACTGTTCAGCCTTGGGTGGAGGGGAGGTGGATAAGAAATAAGATACAAAAAAAGCTGGTGGAAAGTTATTGTAATAGCTTGAGTAATAAATGCATGGCTTGAGCAATATATCCATGGTTTTACTGGTGTATCCAGCATTGTTTTACAGCACATTTAATGGTCCCAGAAGATGTGGAGGAGGTCTTGCTCTGCTGGAGCTCAGATCCTTGGGATCAGGCAAAGAAATCCCACCCAGAAGCAGAGCAGGAGTAGCTGAGAGGAAAAATCACTGTGAAACAAGCTCTAATTAGGGGATTATTAATAAACAGAAAGAGTAACGAGGCACCCAAAGGAGATGCCCACCCAAAAAGAGCACATCTCTCATTTCATTCCCATGGAGCTTTGCTGAGATCATCTGGAAGCTGATATGGATAAAAAAGTATCTTTTTTCCTGCTTTGGGGTTTTTTTTAGGTTTCTTTTCTGTTATTGATGGGTTGGTAACCCAGGGGAAGTGAGAGTGGGGGAAGGAAGGGCCTTCCTTCTCCACTGGGGAATTCCCGCTGGAATTAATCAGTGCAGGACCAGCAGAGCTTGGCTCTGGCTCCCAGTGAAGCAAGATCCTGGAAAACATCCACCAGGCTGGAAAAAGGGAAGAGCAAACAGAAGAGGGAGAGCTGGGATGTGGAATGATGGCAGCTGTCAAGGGCTGATCCAAAGCCTCAGAGACTGAGCTCAAAAAGCTTCGGATCAAAGTCAGGGAGACTCTTTCAACCTTTCCAAGGCTGGGATTGTCAGCCTGAGATGGGCTCTGATCTGGAGAAGCCAAGGAACAAACAGCAAAAGCCTCAAAAATATTTTTAGGTTCGCCAAAGAGTGTGGGATGTTTAGTCCACGTGGAAACCCAGAGAGATCCACAAACCAGGAGAGGTGGAGCACCAGCACAGAGAATTCCAGTGTCTTTTTCCTTCTCCTGAGCTCCACGAGCTCTGGAGTCTTCCTTAAAATCTGCTGCCTCAGCACCCTTGCAGAAGGAACCAGGAATGTGAACAGACACACAAATCATTCCCAAATATTTTGATGCAATTTGTTTTCTTGTGTCTTCACTCAAGGAACAATTACTTCAACACGACTGCAGATTTTACATGCACAGGGAACTATCGATGGAAAAAATTTCCCAAACAATTAGACAGACGTGCAAAACCACGGGAGGGATCCCAGAATTTGCTGGACTCTCCATCCACATTTATTCCCTGGAGTCAAACCTCAAGGTGACCAAACTTGGACTACTTGATGACCAGTTTAAAGGGCTGTTTAAGCCTTTTTGCATCCTCTGGGGAGTATTCTGGGTCTAGCTTCAGCCTGGCCATCAGTGCCAGCCTCTGTTTATCCCAAAACCGCCTTATGAGAGGTCTAAGGAATATTTGATCCTGCATGGAAGCACCAAAATCTAGACAGGACAGGGAATCTCCAAGGCAGCAACTCCCAGGAACACTCTGAATTTCAACCTCTTCCAAAATACAGTTGAAGAAAGTCTCATCTTTCCTTTCTGCCAGAGTTCCAGGCTAATGATAATAACTTTAAATCCTTTCATCCTTTAATGGCCCGGTTATTCCACCAGAAAGGCACATTAAAATGGTTATTAAGATGCAAGAGGCAGAGCGCGGGATAAGACAGGATAAAACACTAATCCCGGAGCTGGAAGCACTTTTTCCTCCTCAAAACTCCTTGTGCAGATGTTTCTCAGCACCATAACCCAGCCTGGTCTGGGTCTAAGTACCTGAAGTCACATCTGGGTTATAAATTCTGCCGGGGAACCTTTCAAAGCATGGAGGTGCTTTATGGGGGAAGCGACCCTGCAGAAATCAGCTGTCAAACCCCACGTCAAACAAGGAAATGAGAACCTGCTCGTGGAAAACATTCCTGTGCTAAAGCCTTGTCCTGGGATTGTTATTCCAGACAAAGATCTTCCACCTGCCCCAAAGCTCCTTTGCAGAGGCTGGAGCATTTTTGATGATGTGTGTGTGTGTCTTTGAAAGGATATATGGAGTGTAGGAGCGGTTTATAGTCGGATTTGTCAGTGCTGGCCACCTTCAAGGAAGCGCTGAAGAACCCACAGGAGATCCCTGAGGGCTGCTACCGTGACCACCCCACAAGGTAAATCTTGGAAGAATTTTAGGATGAAGGAATTATCCCAGTGCCAATTCCCAATCCACTCAGCCTGAACACTCCTGGTGTTGGGATCAAACCTGCCAAAAATCCCTGGAAGGAATCCCCAGGGGAAGCTACAGACTGCTCCAATCTCATGGATCTTGGCTGTTTTGGCTTCTTGTTGCCAGGTGGGCAAGGAAAAGTTTTGTGATCTAAATCCCCTGTGCAAGGAGGAGTTTTGGAATCAAAACCCGCTGTGCAAGCAAAAGTTTTGGGATCAAAATCCCCCTGGGCAACAAAGACCTTTGGAAACAAAATTCCCTGTGCAATGAAGAGTTTCGGAACTTAAATCCCCTGTGCAAAGAAGAGTGGATGGCATAAAGCCAGATCTACAGGACTTTATAATTACAGAAATGTTATCCAGGGGATCTTGAGGAATTTGTATGGATTGTGCCATGTTCATGCAGTCTGCAGATTATTAATTCTTCCTCTTGCAATATTTTTGAACTCCTTGTTCAACTTCTGTCAAGTTCAGCAGTTTAACTTCCAGCTTTCCCTAGTCAGGAAGGAAAAGGGTGGTTGGGAAAGAGAATCTGTGAGTCTTGCACCAAAATAAAACTTGGAGTTGTCCGTATTAAGCACTTAGGGGTGTACAGAGGCAGGAGATGATACAAAATCCCTGATTTCAGATTTCCTTTAATCCAAACTTTAGCAGACACACCGGAATTTAACCTTGAGAGAGATCTGGTGCTCTAGGAAACCCAGATTCATCTGTTTCATCACTCAGGACCGACTGAGTCTCTTGCCAGCCGTAATAATTCTGATTTTTCCTTTCCTCGTGTCTCTTAACAAGGGTTGTTTGGCTCTGCCTGTTTGTTTTTGATCAGTCTCTGCCTTTTTCCAGAGTATCCCTGAACACCAGGGCTTTGAGCAGCACACGGAGCAATCGCCCACGTACTTGGGATTTTTTTCCTCCTCCAAATGGGATAGAGCCAGCTTTATATTAAATCAAGTGCATTTTAGGATTTCCCCCAAAGCTATTTCTTGTCAGAAGCCCAGGGGCTGTGATCCCTCTGTGCTTTGGGTTTTCTTGGAGAATTCCATGCAGAATCCTGCTGGCCATGATCCCAAACAGGTTACAGTGCTAATGGATTTTGCTTGGAGCCAATCCACTTCACCCTACCCTCATTTTATGCTGGATTCAAGCGCCTCATTGTCATCGATTCTCACATGAACAGACCCACAGCAGCCCCTGAACTTGTTTTTATTTCTCTTCAAAATTAAAATCAAATGAGAGGCTTTGGAGAGGACACCCGCAGAAAAACATGTCCACTTTTAACTAGAAACAGCTTTGCTCTGAACAGCAGATTGCCCTTCTCAAAAGCAAAAATTAATTAAAAATTCAGATTATTTTGGTTCTTTTATTTCATAAAATTAAAGCAGTTTCTAATGAGAGAGCCACGGATGAATGGGCTCAGATGTTTTGCTCCGTGTTCTACGGATGGATACCCATCAAACCAGGCAGGTGATCAGATTTAGATATCTAAATATCTAAAATAAAAATAAAATAAATATCTAAAGAGCATCTCGCCTCTCCAGAGCTCCACGAGTGGCCTGAAAATCCCAGAATGACCTGTCCAGAGTTCCAAAAAATTATGTGTGAGGAATTGTGAGCAGAACCAGAGGAACTGGATGGGCGGTGAGGCCCTGGTGCAGCATTTCCTCATCCAGGCTGTCCCTGCTCTACCTGACCTGAGCTGGAGCAAAGCCCACCATGGGGCTGGAATACTTTTCCCGCAGTTTTCCCGCTGCCAGTGGCTTTGGAAAAGAGCTGGAGCCTCACGGAGGGAGGCCACATTCCTGCACTCATCCCCTCTGCTAATGGGGGACTCAGTTCCTCCAGCCAGGCCAGCCCACCGTCAGTAACACGAGATAAATCTGCTTTCCAGGCCTTCTTGGCTCTTCCCTCTGGAACCACAGCAGTGGAGAGAAGGCTCCATGACTGACTCTTTATCCTGGAAAATAAAAAAATAAAGTTTCTATGTGTGTGTGTTTAGGCTTTGTTTTATAACTCTGCCTGAGGGCGAGTTCTTCCAGGCTGGAGTGTTTAATTTATTAAATTTATTGGATTGTGATCTTGGGTCCCTCCTAGTGAGCATCACTGGATAGAAACACATCCCTCAGACAGGACAGCCCAGGGGGGAAGCCTTCTCCTGACTTTTCCAGCAATTATTGTGTCCCTTCTGCTCATCCCTTTTTCCTGGCAGGCCCAGGAGCGAGGCCTGGTGACCCACAGGGCGCTGCTGAAACAGGGACACACTGGGTTCTGTGTCTGTGGAGTCCCCTTTGCCCCTGAGCAGCCAAATCCTGGGATACTGCAGACAGTTCTGGTGCCTGCAGCAGGAAAAGGATGTGGAACTGTTGGAGCAAGTCCAGAGGAGGCCATGGAGTGGATGGGGGCACTGGAGAACTTTCCCTATGGAGGCAGGCTGGGAGGGCTGGGGCAGCTCAGCCTGGGGAAGAAAAGGTTGTGTGGAGACCTCAGAGCACCTTCCAGGACCTAGAGGGGCTAGATGGAAGCTGGAAAGGACTAGAACCAGAGAGACAGGACAAGGGGAGCGGCTTTAAGCTGACAGAGATCAGGTTTAGTCTGGATTTTAGGAAGGAATTGCTCCCTGTGAGGGTGGTGAGGCCCTGGCACAGAGAAGCTGTGGCTGCCCTAGCCCTGCAATGAGCATCTCCACCTGGGTCAGGTTGCTGCAAGCCCTTTCCAACCAGGCCTGGAATACTTGCAGGGATGGGAAATCTACCACCCGTCTTTCTATGCCAGTGTTTCTCCACTGTTGTCACAAAACATTCTCCTTTCACCTGTTCTGAGACACTCACTCAGTTAAAAACCATCATCCCACTCCTATCACAGCCGGCCCTGGTTAAAAAGTCTGTCCCCATCTTCCTCAAAGTGTTGAAAGGCTGCAATGAGTCCCCAGCTCCTTCTCCAGGCTGAACAATCCCATCTCCCTTGACCTTTCCTCACGGGAGAGGTGCTCCAGCCCCCTGTTCCATCCTCTCTTTCTCCAGGAGGCTCTTTTGATTCTGGCAGATCAACCACTCCTGTCTCAGCTCCTTCTTCACCTCTGGGCAATTCCCCGCTGGATCTGACGAGCAGGAACCAAGCCCTGGGTGCTCCATGGACTCCTCAGAACCAGAACCAATTTGTTTGTCTCTTTTTTAGTCTGGCAGATGCAGGCTGGCATAGTTAGCTAATACCAACTATTTTCAGCCAGAGGATGCTCTGGTTTGTCCCTCAAACCTGGCTTTTGTCCCTCAAACCTGGCTTTTATCTCTCAAACCTGGCTTTTATCTCTCAAACCTGGCTTTTGTCCCTCAAACCTGGCTTTTGTCCCTCAAACCTGGCTTGAAGCACTTCTTTACAGCTCCTGATGACAAAGGAAATCAAGAGGATATTGCTGGTTCCACACTTTGATTTCAACTTTTACTGAGCGATTGTTGTCCTAAAAGTTCTCATTTTTGGCAGGTGTGAGTTTAAATTCTGAGTGAATTTAAACATAATGGGACCAAAAAAAATGTCAGGAGATCCCCACTTCCTCAGGAATTCTGTAGGTCTGTCCATCCACCCAGGAATTTTAATTGGTGTTGAAAGAAGGTTCTGCCTGACGTAGATCCATTTTCTCATAAATCCTCCATAGATTTCCACGGCTCACAGGGAATTTTGGGCCAGAATTTTAGGTTTGGTCTGCTTCAAAGGGACAAAAACCATCAAACAATGGCAGGAAATATCATTTACAGGAAATATCAGATCGAGGACCTTGAAAAACGGTGATGAAGGTGAAGGTGTCTATTCCCAGGATGCAGCAGGGAATTCCAGCAGAGAATTAAAACAATACATGGATGGATATATGATTTTTAGGGAAGAACTTTCTTCTGGTATTGCCATCATTTACAATTATTATCTTTGGGGAAAGAGAGTGTGGATTTGATTTAGTTGTCAGGGTTTTTTTAAATCAATGGAATCCATCCAATCACAAAATTTTGTGTACCAAGATGGTTATTTTTGTGCCACTGTGTGCATATTTAAATGTGCAAGGCAATGGAATAGATTTCCAGATTCCCAAATTCCAGAAGATCTGTTATGACCTACTTTACCCATCTACTTCCCTCATTCCTTACACTGAACTTTAGGATTTTGGATTCGGGGGGAGGGGTGGGATTGCACCATCTGCTTTCATTCCAAATTAGGATAAGAAGATTAATTCTTCTCTTTTTCTTTTTCCATTAAATGGAAATGCATCTGTCAAAATGTTTCCCTTCAGCATTTTTTTTTTGCAAAAATAATGAAATATTTCAGCATTCCTTGAAATGGGATTGTTTCACTTGGATTCACCGAGCTGACCGGAAGTATTTTATTTGACGTTGCTTCAATGTTAATCTGCTTTTAGGGTTGGGTTTTTTCCTCACCGTGGCCTGTTGCCACTTGGAAGTTCTCATCCCAAGCCTGCTGCTATTGTTACCAACTTTGGGACAGGTTTTTTGTCCTTCCCGAGCGTCCTTCCTAGAGCTCCACAGCAGCAAAAATCTCCATTCTTGGGCATTTTCAGGATCGAACAGATTTTGTTCAAGTTTTTCCATCGTTCTTCCAAAGGAATGAGCTGGTTGGACAAGAGACTGACAGACATCCAACAAAAACTTTCCCATGGTTTGGAGATTGGAATTCTGTTCCAGAGCACTGGAGCTGCTCCTGGTACAGATGTAGCAAATCCAGGTTTCCTTCCTCCCACATTTGACCTCTGCTGGGAGCTGCCACATGCTCGGATCCTTCCCATCACTCAGGCTTCAGCTGGGAGGGAATTTTGGAGGCGAATTGCCCACAGATTAGGTTGACACGAGGTGGGTGTTCAAAAACTGAATAAATGTGGCCATTCATGGTGTAGTTGGACCGATGATCTCGGGGGTTCTTTCCAACCTTAATGATCCTGGGATTCTACAAAATTCGGGCGGTCCTTGATGAAGATCCCAGCTCTCTCCCAGTTTTTTTCCTGTGCTTCCCTCCCCCTCATTCCCTGCTGTCCCTTGGATGTAGGAAAAGAGCAGCCCCCAAACTTCTCCTGCTGCTGATGCCGAGGGCTCTTGCAGGAATGTGGCTGGAAGCTGTCGAGCCAGAGGCTTCTCTCTGGAGATTTTCCCGAAGTAATTCCATCCAACAGAACAAAAGCTCCAGAAAAAAAACAAAACAAACCGTGTTTCTTAGGAACCAGATGTTTTAATGCCTTGCCAACGCCTAATAAATGGCAATGTATTCACACTGTCAAGGCTGCGAAGGAAATGAATTACATTTAATGCTGATATAAATACAGAAAACCGCACAGAAGAGGGATGAGGAAAGTGTGTCTTATTTGAGAGGGAAAACGTTGGTGTGAGATTTCACCCAGGCACTTGTGGGTGTGTATCTGAATATATCTGTTTATATCTGTTTATATCTGCTTATATCTCTTTATATCTGCTTGTATCTGTTTATATCTGCTTATATCTATTTATATCTGTTTATATCTGTATATATCTGTTTATATCTCTTTATAGCTATTTATATCTTTATACATCTAAATATATCTTTATATATCTAAATATATCTTTATATATCTGAATATATCTTTATATAGCTCAATTTGCAAGTGACCGGTACCAATTACCTGAATGGTTCTGAGGTATTCAAGAAAGGCTCACCTAAAAAAAAAAAAAAAAAAAAAAAAAAAAAAAATTTAAAAAGGAGAAAAAATTTCTCATGTTTTAAAATCGCCATCCAAAAGTCCAAGTTAAACCCTTAACCCTGATTAAAGCTTCCCACAATTCATCTCCTTCTTTTCGGCCGCAGTGCCCTGGCTTGTGTTGAAAATTGAAGTTATTTCAGGGAATTGTGACAGCCACAAGAAACCAACATCCATAGGCAAGGTTTTGAGGGAGTCAGGACTGCCTGGCTGCCAAAATGCTCCTAAATCCTGGAGACTCCTGCCCCATCATCCTGCAGGATGGGAAGAAAGCAGACAAAAATAACTGATAAAAACAAATATATAAAACCCAAACTGGTAAAAACAACTCCTGTTCTTCCCACTTGTTTGTGCTCCTATTGAAAATTAATTTACATGAGCAAAACCTCCTAGTCCAGTATCTGTTAATCCTTAGACTTTCCAGACTGGTCCAAGTGATGGAGATGAGCAAATATTTAGAGGGTTTTGTGCTGGTTTTTGGTTACACATGTGGGGCGGTGCTGCCAATGCATTAACAATTCCCTCTGGTGATTCCTGCAGCAAAATCTGTCCAATATCTACTTTAATTGCCATGCCTGAGGCCTGACCAAACCATTCCAAAGCCCAACAAAGTCTTTTCCCTTGATTTCAACACAGGTTGGACCAGATCTTTCCCATTTCTGAGCATAATTTGATGCTGTTATTGATACCCTGGCAAAGTGCTCACCCAGATCTGTCTTTGGGGATATTTTATACCCACTTTAGTCTTGTTTCAAACCTCCCAGCAGCTGTGAGGCCATAAAAAATCGACTTCATCCCAAGTCAAACCCAAAATGCTGAAACTCAGCAAGAGTAGAGAGTAGAAGAAAAATCCTCCCCTTTGTCCTGACACTTGGTGAGCAGCAGTAACTCAGCATTTTCTCTGTAGAGGGTTTCCCCATCCCTCTCACTTGAAATTTCCTCTCTCTTTTCCCCTCTGTTTAAACAGAATTTTTCTGCATTTCAGTTTGTCTCTTTGCCTGGCTCTGGGTATCAATGAGAAGCTCCTGGTTCCATCTTCTTTTTTTTCTTCACCATCAGGTATTTCATAGAATCACAAAATGGTTTGGGTTGAAAAGGACTAAATGATCCAGTTCCACCCCCTGCCATGGCAAGGACACCTCCCACTATCCCAGGCTGATCCAAGCTTTGTCCAGCCTGGTCTTGTGCAATTCCAGGGATCCAGGGGCAGCCACAGCTGCTCTGGGCACCCTGTGCTGGGGCATCCCCACCCTTCCAGCCAGGAATTCTTTCCTAATATCCCTAACTCTGCCCTCTGGCAGTGGGAAGCCATTCCCTGTGTCCTGCCACTCCAGAGCCTTGGAAATTGTCTCTTTCCCTATTTCTTGCAGGCTCCCTCCAGGTCCTAGAAGGTCACACTGAGCTCACCCCAAAGCTTCTCCTCTCCAGGTGAACATTCCCAGCTCTCCCAGCCTTTCCTCCATCCCTGGGATCATCCTGGTGTCTCCTCTGGATCTCTCCAGCAGCTCCGGCTCCTTCCCGTGCTGGATCCAGGGCTGGGGCCTCACCTGAGCTGGGCTGAGGGGCAGAATTCCCCTTCCCTGCTGCCCAGGCTGGGGATTGGATTTCTGGTCCCAGTGCACACGGCCAGGGAATGTCCAGCTCTCACCCAGCTCCTCCTCCCAGGGCTGCTTCATCTGCTCATCCCCAGCCTGGATGGATCCCGGGGTTATCCCGACCTGGCCATGCACTTTGCACTTGGTCCTGTTCAAAGGGGACATCACATCTCATTTTAATTATTAATTTTCTGGGGCTTCTTGCCCCAAATCCCTGTAGCACCTTGAGTGACACATCCCTCATCCCAGTGCTGACCTCCAGGCACTGCTGAACCAGGTAAAAGAGGGAATTATATCCCAGTGAGGGGAAAAAAATCCGAATTTAGGTGTCTTTCTGCTCAGGGAGACATCTGTTTGCTGTCTGCACATGAAAGCTGTGTAACCATGTAAACAGAGTTGGGATTTTTGCCTGATTGCAGCAATATTCCCATTTGTTGTTTTTCCTATTAACCTTCCAGTGATGGAGCAAGGAGATTAGGAAACGAGCTACATGAAAGAATTCTGGGTGACATTGCCTATCAGATCTGGCTGTTCCCGAGGTATGTTAGCAATGAGCCTTTCAGATGAGGGGAGGGTTATTCAGCAGAGTCCTTTCAAGCTTGGAATTCACAGGTCAAGACGAATGTGTCTCTTTCCCTCTTTTCATGTCCCCATGAAAGGGGACATGCTGACCTTGGAAATTACCTCCTTCTGTTCCTGGGGGAGAGGAGAGGCAGGAGGAAGAGGTTAGGAGTGCGAAATGCTTTGGGGTTTGGATGTCGAAGGCTTCAAACTTCTGTTGCGACACGTTTGTTAAACAACCCCAGCGGTGAAAATCAGCGTTTTTCTGCTCCCAGCCCCTTATCAGCCTCCCCATCTGATAACAGGAACCACAACTGGCTATTAACCAGAATAAAGGTGACCCCACGGTCCCCGTGGTGCTGGAAGGAACCTTGGAAAGCATCTGAGACTTGGCGTGGTGCAGAGCACAGCAACCGCCAGCATCTGTTCCAATGGATCACGTCAAAAATACCCAACACTAACGGCAGGCAAGAGCTCTGGCAGCCCTAATTAACAGCAGGTTCTGCCTGGTTCGTGTTCCAATCTGCCTCGACTCAAATTCCAGACAGAAACACTTCTAGGAAGGGCATTTGGATTCCTTGGCATGCCTGGAAAACCAGACAGGGCCTTCCTTGGCAAATCCTTGCCACAGGGACAGAACTGTCTGGGCTTTGCAGGTCTGCCCCGACAAAATCTGTCACTGGATGGGACAAAAGTGAGGGACCAGCCTGAAGATGGAAATTCCCAGGGTTTTTGAGGCCACATCACAGTGTCATGTCCAGCTCTGGGCTCCTCAGCATGGGAGGGACACGGAGCTCCTGAGGAAGAGCCTGGAGCGTCTCTGTGCCCAGGAAAGGCTGAGGGAGCTGGGGCTGCTCAGCCTGGAGAGGAGACGCAGCTGAGAGGGACCTGGGTGTCCCTGGGATATCTCTGGGTGTCTCTGGGTGTCCCTGGGGGTGCCTGGGTGTCCCTGGCTGTCCCTGGTTGTCCCTGGCTGTCCCTGGCTGTCCCTGGCTGTCCCTGAGTGTCTCTGGCTGTCCCTGGGGGTCCCTGGCTGTCCCTGGCTGTCCCTGTTTGTCCCTGGCTGTCCCTGGCTGTCCCTGAGTGTCCCTGGCTGTCCCTGGGGGTCCCTGGCTGTCCCTGGCTGTCCCTGGCTGTCCCTGGGGGTCCCTGGCTGTCCCTGGGTGTCCCTGGCTGTCCCTGGCTGTCCCTGTTTGTCCCTGGCTGTCCCTGGCTGTCCCTGAGTGTCCCTGGCTGTCCCTGGGGGTCCCTGGCTGTCCCTGGCTGTCCCTGGCTGTCCCTGTGTCTGTCCCTGGCTGTCCCTGGCTGTCCCTGAGTGTCCTAGGCTGTCCCAGGCTGTCCCTGGCTGTCCCTGGCTGCCCCTGGCTGTCCCTGGGTGCAGGGAGGATCAGAGCAGGGCCAGGTTCTGCTCCAGGCCCAGCAATGGCACCAGAGGAACGGGCAGGGACCGATCCCAGGAATTCCCCCGGCACAGGAGGCAGAACTTGTGCCCTGGGCAGTGCCCAGCCCTGAGCAGAGCCCAGAGAGGCTGTGGAGTCTCCCTGAGCGGGGATATTCCAGAATTATCGGGATGTCATCCTGAGCCCTGTGCTCTGGGACGGCCCTGCTGGAGCAGGATCCACTCTGTTCCCTTCCAGCCTGAGCCATTCTGGAATTCTGGGATATCTCAGTAGAGCAAAAATGGTTAAATCCCATAAAAAGCGGTGCTAAAACCTCCCAACACTCCAACCCCTTTTGTGGAATCTCTCAGCAGACTTTGCCCCCAAGCATTGGAAGAGCTCCTCCAGATGCTTCCATTCCCCACTGAAATTTCAGACACTTGAAAGTAGTTTTTTTACCTTCAAAAAGGAAATATTGCAATATTTCCATGATATTTTGTCAGTATTTTAATGGATTTCATTTTCTGTGCTCTTTTAAAGACTGGATTTTTGTTGGTGGAGGATGTCAGTCTGGGGTTATTTCATCTTTAAAGTTATGAAGGGAAAATAACAATAAAAAATCACAGGAGAATAACGAATAAAGCTTTTATGGAGAAGATATTAATTTAGAATAGAAAACCTATTTTTATTTAAACAACATAGCCTGAAAAGAACCTTAACCTACCTGTAAAAATGGACTTGAAAGAGAAGCAAAAAACTTAATAGGAAATAAAATTTTCTAAAGGAATCTCCATGACCTTTTCCTGTTCTATTTATTTTGAACTGGGTGCCCAGGTACTGTTTTCTGCTAGAAAACAATAAAATCGCATTTTCATTTCGATAACTTCAAAGACAGAGGACATTTCATAATCCATGGTTTAAAAAGTGCTTCAGAACTACACCAAAGGCAAAAATTTGTGTAAATATTTTGGAACTTGGAGGAATGTTGTGTTTTTTTTAGTCCCTCCAAGTCTCCTCTCTTAAAATAATTAAAGAAAAAAAAAAGCCATAAACAAAAAGGAAATTTAAATTAAGAGCAAAAGTTCTCTGATGGTACAAAGGGAAAGGAGAAAAATAGAAAATAAAAGAATAAAACTATTTGAACAAAACTGGAAATCAAATTAAAATTTAAATACATTATTTTAGCTGCTAAAAACCCCACAAAACAGTAAGAAAACTTCTCCATTTCCCTAAAGCAGAGAGGAAAACAAGGAAATATTCTCTAAAAAAAGCTTAGCAAAATGATTAATCATCTTGAGTCTTAATTACAATTAAAGCCTAATAAAAATAGGCCTTATCAAATCTAAATTATTTTAGTAACTTTAGTGATAATTAACGAGGACAGTTTGAAACCTTCAAAATAATTAGCAATGGAATTAATCTGGTTATTTGTAGGTGACAATCCCCAAGCCAATTAACTTGGTTGAGGATAATTGGTCAATGAAGACAAATGTAATGGATTTAATGTGTGATTAATCCAAAGCAGAGGTTTGAAATTAAATTGATCCATCCATTTTTCTCCTGGATTTAAGGGACAGCCAGGATTCCATGTTTGCATTTCGAGGTTTTCGTGGGAAAAGCACACAAGGCAAAAGGTTGGGAGAGTTGGGATTGTTCAGCCTGGAAAAGGCTCAGGGGCCTTTCTGCACCTACGAGAAAATTGGAGAAGGACTTTGGACAAGAGCATGGAGTGACGGGATGAGGAGGAATGGTTTCCTTTGGGAAGGAATTCTTGGCTGGGAGGACGTTGAGGGGCTGGGATGGAATTCCCAGAGCAGCTGTGGCTGCCCCTGGATCCCTGGAAGTGCCCAAGGTTGGGTTGGACGGGGCTTGGAGCAGCCTGGGACAGTGGGAGGTGGGAATGAGATGAGATTTAAGGTCTTTTCCATCCCAAACCATCCTGGGATTCCATGGATTCACTTCCTGTGCCAGATCCTTTGCAGGTAGAAGTCCAAGCAGTTGTTCAAAAGAAGAATTGTGCTACTTGGGGTATTACTGATCCCAGAAAACTGAGGAGAAACTGGGATGTTTTTAAGTTTTGATGATTTTCTCCTGGTCAAGGTCATAACAAGTTGCTCAGCACCAATGTCTGGCTTGTCCATAAAATTCACCTGGAATTTGTACAAACTTGGATGCATTAAGTTTTATTCCTTGAACATTTTTTATTTCAATTGGAAAATGGAGGAGAGCAAAGGGGAAGAATCTTAATGATCCCAATTCCTCCCCCTCTTTTTTCCCAGCTATCTGTAAGGGCCAGGAAAGAGAGGCTGAGTCACAGAGTCCAGGATGATTCCCACAGCTGATCCCACATCTCCAGAGAGCTGGAAGTGGATTCCTCGAGCTCCTGCTCCTCGAGCCCTTTCCTCAAAAACAAATCCATCTCCAGGAACCCAGGGAATGAAGAATTTGTAAAACAAAAATTCCTTGGAGAATCAACCTGTGCTTCCAAAGCCTTCCTTGCTGGCAGGAGCACTGGAATCTTTTGATTGCCTCACTAGTAATTAATTTATCAAACAATTAATCAATTTAATCAAATAATTTAGGCAGAACCACAAAATCCATGTTAAAGGAGAGGCTGAGTTACAGAGTCCAGGATGATTCCAGCTCATCCCACATTTCCAGCAGATCCTTTCCGGACAGTTGGAATTGGATTCATGGAGCTTCTGCTCCTCGTGCCCTTTCCTCAAAAACAAATCCATCTCCAGGAACCCAGGGAATGAAGAATTTGTAAAACAAAAATTCCTTGGAGAATTAACCCGTGCTTCCAAGGCCTTCCTTGCTGGCAGGAGCACTGGAATCTTTTGATTGCCTCACTAGTAATTAATTTATTAATCAATTTAATCAAATAATTTAGGCAGAACCATGAAATCCATCTGAAAGGAGAGGCTGAGTTACAGAGTCCAGGATGATTCCAGCTCATCCTACATTTCCAGCAGATCCTTTCCAGACAGTTGGAAGTGGATTCATCAAGTTCATGTTCCTCATGCCCTTTCCTCAAAAACAAATCCATCTCCAGGAACTCAGGGAATGAAGAATCTGTAAAACAAAAATTCCTTGGAGAATCGACCCGTGCTTCCAAAGCCTTCCTTGCTGGCAGGAGCACTGGAATCTTTTGATTGCCTCACTAGTAATTAATTTATCAAACAATTAATCAATTTAATCAAATAATTTAGGCAGAACCACAAAATCCATGTTAAAGGAGAGGCCAAGTTACAGAGTCCAGGATGATTCCAGCTCATCCCACATTTCCAGCAGATCCTTTCCAGACTGTTGGAAGTGGATTCATCAAGTTCCTGTTCCTCATGCCCTTTCCTCAAAAACAAATCCATCTCCAGGAACCCAGGGAATGAGGAACTTGTGAAAAAAAAATTCCTTGGAGAATTAACCCGTGCTTCCAAGGCCTTCCTTGCTGGCAGGAGCACTGGATTCTTTTGATTGCCTCACTAGTAATTAATTTATCAAACAATTAATCAATTTAATCAAATAATTTAGGCAGAACCACGAAATCCATGTTAAAGGAGAGGCCAAGTTACAGAGTCCAGGATGATTCCAGCTCATCCCACATTTCCAGCAGATCCTTTCCAGACTGTTGGAAGTGGATTTATCAAGTTACTGTTCCTCGTGCCCTTTCCTCAAAAACAAATCCATCTCCAGGAACCCAGGGAATGAAGAATTTGTAAAACAAAAATTCCTTGGAGAATCAACTCGTGCTTCCAAAGCCTTCCTTGCTGGCAGGAGCACTGGAATCTTTTGATTGCTCCATTATTAATCAATTTAACGGGAATACGGTCACGCTCCTGGCTATGAGGTCACCTTGGGTGAGGAGCTGAAGCATGGAATGACCTCAGACCTCGCTTGAGGGGATTTTGGAGAACTTCCATGTTTTCCTCACATCTTGGAGAAGCCCATGGAGGGGCAGGTGGGAGGGAAGCTTTGCTGAGGGCTTTGTCCGTTGGTTTTGCTCTTATCCCGTTCCAGCGGAACACCTGTTGTGCTCTCGGAGAGTTTTCCCGTGAGGGAAGGAAATGTGACAAATTTTCTCCCGGAAAACAGGGAAGGAATGGCTTGGAACAAAGCAGCATTAATCTTGGATCTCCGTGGGGGTAACGCTCCCTCGCATGAACACGGAAACCTGGAGATTAATTTTTTGACGGATTTGTAGTGGGTCAGTTCATCCGTAAATTGTGGGACAAATTCCTGGCAAATTCCCTGATCTCCTGGAAGCTCTGCTGGATCAATCCCAGCGCAAGGTTTTTTACTGGATACAAAGATAAATTGAATTTCCATGCCTTTATTTTCTGGATATTATCTTAGCTCATTTTAGGAAGCGTTTTAAAATACTTACCCACGTATTTGTTTCATTATTTGCTAATAATGGAATTTTATTAATATTTTCTAATTATTATATGATTATTTATAATATAAAATTATATTATAATATAAATATAATAGCTATTTATATATGTAATATATAAACATAATAAGTAATAGACATGTAATAATTAAAAATATTATATAATTAAAAATTTATTTTATAATTAAAATAATTAAATATAATTAAATATAATTAAATATATTATTATAATAATTAAATAACAAAACCAATTAAATATATCTATATTATAATATTATATATGCATATATTTATATACATATTTATACATCTAAATATTTATGTATTTATATAAATAATATAAATATATTATATTATCATATAAATATATTTAATTATCATGTCATTGTTTTAACCCTATTAAAGTCAAATATTACAGATTTGTTCAGAGTCTTAAAAGAAAGGAAAAAAAAAATCTCTTTGAGGTGTTTTTTGATAAATATTTTGTCTGTTATTAGAAAATATCTCCTAAACCTCTAATTTCCATAAAATTAAATTTCCCTGAAAGAAGTGATGAGAAAAAAATATTAAAATCTTTTTTCCAGGCTTGAGAAAAATGGGAAAGAGCCTTTCGTGAAGTATGGAATCATAAACTTTGATATTCTATTGGAAGAAACTTGAATTTATTGGGAATTTTGAATTTTCCCATTAATTTCTCAACTTGTTTCAAGTCAAGACACATAAACCCAGGGGGAGAAATGAAATAACTTCTGCAAACTTCTAAAAATATATTTCATTGATAACTGAAAAATGAAAAAAGCTTTAACACCTGTACCCTTTAATACTCCATAATTTTATTTTCTCCATTGTGAGAACATTAAATTGTGATTTCCAAAGCAAAAAAAAAAAAAGAAAAAAAATCAAAATATGAAATATTGTAATAATTCAGTGTTTGAAATGTTGAAAAATTTGAAATATTTTCATAAGACAAGTCAGTATCTACCAAAATGTCACCTTTTCTGCTGATTTTTCCTGCGTATTCCATTAGATCCTATAAACTCAGATTAACAGGAATTTCAGGCATTTCAAACCTGGAATCCTGGCTGTAACCTGAGCCAGGATCCCCTCCCCAGCCCAGGATTGGGAAGCACAGGAGGAAAAATAATAAAATAAAATAAAATAAAATAAAATAAAATAAAATAAAATAAAATAAAATAAAATAAAATAAAATAAAATAAAATAAAATAAAATAAAATAAAATAAAATAAAATAAAATAAAATAAAATAAAACAAAATAAAATAAAATAAAACAAAACAAAAAAATAGAATAGAATAAAATAGAATAGAATAAAATAGAATAAAATAAAATAGAATATAATAGAATAGAATAATATAATACGATATGATATGATATGATATGATATGATATGATATGATATGATATGATATAATATAATATAATATAATATAATATAATATAATATAATATAATATAATATAATATAATATAATATAATATAATATAATATAATATAATATAATATAATATAATATAATATAATATAATATAATATAATATAATATAATATAATATAATATAATATAATATAATATAATATAATATAATATAATATAATATAATATAATTAATATAAGAAATGAAGCAAAAATAAATGAAAAGAAATGAAATAGAAAAGAAAATAATAAATAAAAATATAATATAATTCAGGCAGTGTTGATTTCCATTTCCCCACCACACCCTCCCAACTTTCAGCCATGGACTTTATAGACTTCCTTAGAAAACCCGCATTAATTCCCAGCTGGATTTCTCCCCTGTGATGTGGCCTAGCCCTGTTCCAGTGCATTCCTGGTTTTCCTTCTAGAATATCTGGATTCACTCCCTTTTTCCAGAGGAACCTGAGGAAGTGCTGCCTTTTGCCTCCTGATCCCACTGGGTTGTGCACAGAGGATTCCAGAATCCACTTGTTTTGTATCCCTGTCCCTAATCCCAATCCACCTCAGCTTCCTTGCCTCGAATTCCATTTTATTTCATTGTGCCCATGTATTTTATTGCCATTTACACTCCGATTTTGGGTGAGTTTGAAGCTAGGAATAAAATATTTCAGGTTTAAATTTTTATTTATTGTTTTCAGATTTTATTTTTATTTTTTATTTTTAAAAAAAGGGGCAATCCCAGCTTCTTAATAAGGACACAATCACAGAAAAAAAAAAAAAGAAAAGTGATGAAAATAAGCTTTACTAGGTGAGTTTTGTAAACATTTTTGGATCATATCCAGGGGAATTAAAAGGTAATATTTTTATAAAGACTATTTGGCTGCAGGATGTCTTCCACAGGAGTCACAGAGCCATGGAATGGTTTGGGTTGGAAGGGACCTTAAAGCTCATCCCATCCCACTCATTCCATGGGCAGGGAATCCATCCCTGATCCCAGGCTGCTCCAAACCCCATCCAGCCCGGCCTTGGGCACTGCCAGGGATCCAGGGGCAGCCACAGCTGCTCTGGGAATTCCATCCCAGCCGGGAATTCCTTCCCAATATCCCATCCAAGCAGTGGGAGCCATTCCCTGTGTCCTGTCCCTCCATCCCCTGTCCCCAGTCCCTCTCCAGCTCTCCTGGAGCCCCTTCAGGCCCTGCAAGGGGCTCTGAGCTCTCCCTGGAGCTTCTCCTCTCCAGGGGAACATTCCCAGCTCTCCCAGCCTGGCTCCAGAGGAGGTCCCGCTCTGGGAGCAACTCCAGGGCCTCTGGAGAATTTCTCAGAGATCTTCCTTTATTTCTTGACTTAATGGAGAAAAAATATTTAAAAATAATAATTTCATGTAAGAAAAAGCTGCCACAGATCAGACACAACTCAGTACCAAGGCATGGGATTTGAAGGCACGACATCTGACTGCTCCATCAGTTTTCCAAGGAGAGCCACAGCTGATCCAGTATGGAAAAATGGATGTCTGGAATTTCTCTAACTACAAATTTCCGGGGGAAAAAAAAACCCCAGTCTGATTCCAATCATCCCAGAGAAATGCACTGTAAAGTCATAGGGTCATATTTTATGGAGTAAAACTACTGTAACCAGAGCCTGAATTTGCTATGAGTTGGTGGATTCTTCCCAATTTTTCTTTTTTCCCACATTTTTAATCAAAAGCCCTCGATATCCTACTCCATATCAAAGTCAAGCCCCTGTGGACATTTCCTTGATTAAGCAAAGACATTTTTAGCTCAGCACTTGGCGGAAGAAAAATCGTCTGCGACGATCAATCCCAGAGAAATCCGCAGGTTAGAAAAATGTTTGGACGAAGGGAGAAGGCAAAAATAATCAATTGCATCTGGCTAGATAACCTCCCTGCCAGCATCCCCAGCCAGCTGGAAGCGGAAACGGGAATGATACGAAGCTCTGGATGTGTGGTGGTAACTGAAACTTCAAGGAAAAATAACGTATGGTAAATACTGGAAATACGATTTGGTGATCAGGGGGATTTTTTTAGCAAGTAGAGGCTGAAAAGTGCAAAATTTCCATTTTTTCCCTGTAGGAAAAGCTGTTGATATTGACCAGGATTGCTGGGTCATGGATATTAGATCATGGATAAAGGATCCAGTTGGAGATGGGAGGTCAAGGGTCGAAAACAGTCAAGATGGGAGGTTACAGGTGCCAAACTTCTCCTGTTCCTCACAGGATCACAAAATCTTGGAATGGGTTGGAAGATCCTTAAAGATCATCCAGCTCCACCCTCGCCATGGGACACTTCCCACTATCCCAGGATGCTCTGCTGGGAAAAGGGCTCTCAGTGGAATTCCATGGACTCCTCCCAGGGCTGGGATCTCCCCACTCATCCTCCAGGAATGGGGGAACAAATCTGAAATAAACTGGATGAGGAGATTGGCAGCTCCGAGTTCCTCAAAGGACATTTCACTGTCGTTTATACCCCGGGTCAGCGACACTCTGCAGCATAAATCAGTTTAATTAGGATTTAAACCTGTCCTAAACCCCTGCATGTTTTCAGTGAGGCTTTAAGTCCAAATCCTTGTAAGGTTCTTTCACCAGGGCAGGGTTTTACCCCCCAAAAATGCCAAAAAAACCCCAAACAAACAAAAAACACAGCGCAGAGATATCTCCCTCTAAACCACTAGGAAAAATTTAGTCTTTCCTGCCTCCTCACCCATTTATTGATCCATCGCTCCGTGCCTTTGTTGGAGCAAACCCGGAGGCAGCTGGGATCTGTTAATTCCCTGCTCCAGAGCGGGCTGGAGCGCTTTCCCTGGAGAGGGGCTGTGATCCCTCACACCAGATAACTGCTGCCTCCACTCCCTTTGGAAGCATCCATGGATTTCCCACAGTTAGGAAGATGCCCTTCCATGCTGGAAAGCAATTCCCACTGGAAATTCCTGGGAAAATACTGGAGCTTGCTGCTCAGGGAACCTGACCACAGGCAAAGAAAATTGAGTCCATTCTCCACTCAATTTTTTACTCCATGTTTTAAGTGGTTAATTACTTTATTGATTTAATTTAAATAATTAAATTTATTTAATAATTTCAATTTTTTTTATTTTATTTTATTATTTTATATTTTTAAATTATTTTAATAAATTAATTAAGATTATTTCCATGAATTAATTAAAAATTAATTAATTAAATTGTCATAGCACTGGTAACACCCTGCACAGGTTATGGCTCTGTCCATGAGGAGGTAACAAGCACCAGTGTGGAAGCTGGCAGGAATTTCACCTCAAATCCAAGGATTTGGTGAGGAGTTTGGGAAAACTTCCAGATTTTGTCTTTTTACCTTAGTTCTGTAAAAGCTCCTTATCTCCAGGTGGGGAAAACCACCTGGAAACCAATGGAAAACCATTATTATTCCAAACATTGCAGTTTCAACAGGTAACTCTAAGTGTGGCTTTTCCAAATCCTTCAAATTCTAAACCCAGCTTTATTCTGACACATGGACACTGCTGCCAGGAACAAGTGATCTCGGAGACGAAAACTCCTGATTTAAATTTAATTCTTTTTCAACTGAAATCCCATTTTTATTTAATGGAAAACATGTCCCTCTCCAGATCAATCAACTCCCCAGAACGGGCAAGCACACAAAGGGAAATAATCATTCATTATTCTCATCATAATTATTATGATTTTGGTTCGGGGGGTAATTACATCATGCCTGTTCTCATCCTCATATCTGATCCAAAATGGCCCTGAGGTGACCAAGAAAAACGTGGATTGTTTCCCTAACCCTGATTAGGAAGGCTGGAAAAGGGCGTGGATCCGGATTTCTTAAGCAGGAGGGGCACACTGCAAGGGAAACAGAGATAGAGCCGGTGTGGAATTGTGTGGAATTGTGTCCTGGGGGAGGAATTTGGCCTCTTGGAAGAATCCCCGCAGCTCTGCCTGGATCCCCGGCACTCCTTTAGGTGTCGTGGAATGGTTTGGGTGGGAAGGGACCTCAAGGATCACCCAGTGCCACCCGGGATGGGCAGGGAGTCCTTCCACTGTCCCAGGGTGCCTGGAATAATTCCAGGGATTGGGCAGCCCCAGCTCCTTCCCACAAACAGATTTACTTCAGGATCTGAAGATTTGTGCTGACAAAGAAGATGCTGCTCCCACACTTTTCCATGGACACGCCACAAACGCACTGGGATCGCCAAAATCACGTTTTACAGCGCTGGCAGTTCTTTCGCCTGAAGGGACATTTTTCCACCTTTCCAGCTGCATGGAAGGACAGGGATGTCTGGAAAAAGGTAGGGCAGCCTTCCGTTGGATTCGTCCTCCTCATCCAGCACTTTCGTTGGATCTGGTTATCCCTGGCTCTCTTTATAGTCATGGAAATACAATCAAATACACGGAAATAACTGTAAAGCTCTGAAAAATCAGATCAATTAAAGCCGATCACATCAAGAACCAGATCAATTAAAGTCCACAGGAAAATGGGAATGCTGAAACAATGGGATAATGGGATAATCTGATAGATGTTTTTAAGAAGAACAGTTCCTAACTTGTGGGATTCTTCCACATTTTTTTTTTCCTGAGCTGGGATTTAAAGAGGAAACATGTACTGCTTTTAGTCCAGAGAATACACAGGGTTTTAAAATCTCTGGCTTAATCTTTAACTCCTCTAAGCCAGCATCCCCGCCTAACAAGTGCTCCTAATTGACACCAGTTGAAATCCTTTGGGAATGGCTCCTCTGGGATTCATTCTGAGCTCAAAACCGACCAGGTTAGGATGTAATGTTGATTTTTCCATAGAAAACGTTGATTTTTGGTTAAAATTCCATGTGCTAAATGAATGAACGACTTTGGCTAAAGCCTGAAAAGACAGGTTTGGAAAATGTCTGGCAGTTTCTCATCGGAATATAATTCCAATACTTTCTGCTTCTGATCACTTCAGCAAATACCTTTCACCTCCCTGGGAAGATCATGAGATTCCTTGGATTTGCAGCATCATGGGAAACGTAGTCCAACCAAAAAATAGGATCCAGACCAGAGAAGGGAGATACCAAAACCCACAATTCCCAAAAATTCCCGCTGTGCTTTGTCCTTGGGAATATTTGTGACCTTCAGGTATTTCCTTTTCCTGCAAACATCAAATTTTGCCATGGAAAGCAAACACTTCTGGAAGGAGGACAAAATCCCTTTGCCAAGAATCTTAATATTCTATCAGCGAGTCGTTTGGGTGGAATTTTTTCTGAGTTCCACAGAAGCTTTTTGGAGAAGGAAGTGTGGAAAACATTGTGTAGCTGATGGTGAGGATTGAGTTCTCTTCCAAAAAAATAGCTTTGATAAAAAGAGTTGGGATGGAAGATGCAGATCAGAAGCTGAAAGCCAGGTCTGCTTGGTGATTAAATCTGAGACATCACAAACATCACCGCTGAAATGATTAAAAAAATCTGGAAATCCCTTATGGAGCTCCTTGTCATTTCCTTAAATTAATAAATGACAATTCCCACCACATCATGGAAGCAGCAGCACTGAAAATCCCCAGTTTATATTTCTCCCAAACCCTTGCAAAGTGGAAGGTGAGAAATGAGAGGCAGCATCAGGATCTGACTCTGACCAGGAAAAAGGATGATGGGAGACCTGAAAGAGACACTTGAACAGGATTCATGGAATAAAAAGTAGGAAAGAAGAGACTCAAACATTCTTGCCTAAGGTCCCCTGCCGTGAATACCATTCAGATCACAAATTAGGAATTTTTGGGAATTTTATACATGGAAAAATCCTCTGTTACCTGGTTCAGATGAATAAAAACCAGGCTGGGACACATCCTTGGCCTTTCCATGATCTCCAGCCCAAGTGAGGACAGAGTGCCAGGACAGGACATGGCTTGGTCATTAAGCAATTGGGAATTCTCTCTCCTTAAAAGCTGGGGCACAAAAGCTCCCCTCAATCCTGTGATTGATTCCCCCTGAGCCCAGAGGGCTCCCCTGGAAGTCAGACTCAAATTTGCCCGTGTTAATATTGAGAGATGTTTATCCCGCTTTCTCTTTCACTGCTGGAAACCCCACACCCTTCCCAGGAAACTCATTTTAATGTTTCCCACTCTTCCAGCAGCAGAAGGAATCCTCTGGGATCCTCTGGGATCTGGGATCTCATGGGATCCCTCTGGGATCCCTCTGGGATCTGGGATCTCATGGGATCCCTCTGGATCTGGATTGTGTGTTTCTCAGATGATTTTCCTCTCTGGGAAGTAAAGAGAGGAGCATTTTTATTGCAGCTTTAAGCACTCCCTTGTTCCCGCTCCGTATGGAATTCTTGGATGCGTGTCCCGTCAAAAAACCACCCACCAGCCCCATCAGCACTGATTAATTTCCACTTCTAATAATCCATGTCACCTCACTGCGAGGTGCCCAGACTTCAGCCAAACCCCCCTCTGGTGATTTTTTATCCTGGAAGCTCCACGTGGAGAATCCCAGCCTGGAAAGCAGCCGATGTGGATGGGCTGTGTCATTCCAGAGCTACTCGAAAGCTCGGCGAGATGGATCAGAGCCACGGGGTTATAAAACATGAGATTCCTTCTTCCAGGAAATATCCCAGGACACAACAAACTGGGCAGTCAGCACTTTCACTGTGGGCTGAGGAGGAGCAGCTCGCTCTTTCCCGGTTCCCCTTTGACATTCAGAGATTACAAAGAGCCGGGAGCTTCAGGATAAGGGATGAGGTCACGGATATCCTGCAAAACCCTTTTTTGCGGGAATATCTTACAAGTTGGAAAATTGCGAATTCCCAGCACCTGCCTGCTGGTTTCGAAATCAGGTGACCTGTGACTGCCAGGATTTTGCCAGCAGAATCCCAGCAGTGCCCTGGGATATCAGGATACAGCTCCCTCTCCCATCCCAGCCGGATCATCCTCCTCCGACCTCTCCTTTCCTGGATCGGGGAAACGACGTCAGATTTTTGGGTGGGGAAGGGAGGGAGCGTTAAGCGAAGCTAATCT
This sequence comes from Poecile atricapillus, assembly GCF_030490865.1. Classification (NCBI taxonomy): domain Eukaryota; kingdom Metazoa; phylum Chordata; class Aves; order Passeriformes; family Paridae; genus Poecile; species Poecile atricapillus. The sequence continues at coordinate 1,956,440 of NC_081250.1, read as the reverse complement.
GCGGCAGCAACCTTGCTCCGGGGGTTCAAAGAGCGTGGCAGGGATTGTTTGGGACGCAGGGAGAACTCCAGGACAGATCCAGGCAGGAATTCTGTGCTGCTTACAGAGGTAAAACACATCCTGGCCTCGGCAGCAGCACACGATGGGAAAGGGATTTGCTGCTGGTGCTTGTAATCCAAGCCTTTTCCAGTTTTAATCCCCTGATGACAAATTATTTCTGGACTCCCAAATCACTCCTGTCAGCTCCATTCATCCAGTTTCCAAGGTGTGTCTGAACAGTGGGATCATTATTCCACTTTTATTTAATGCTGGGAGACTTTTCCTGTGGGAAAAGGCAACTTTTGGATCTCCCTTTCCATGCAGATCCACTACACAGATTCCCAATTCGAGGCCAGAAACACAAACCCTCAATTCCTTTCACTTTTTAAAGTGAAAATTCACTTTTTAAAGTGAAAAGGGGGAAAGCTCCCTGTTGGGATGTGCTGGAAGCCCAAGGGCTTCCCAGAAGGAAAAGTGAATTTCTACTGGCAGTGGAGCTCAGCAGAGAGCGATTGGACTCCCTGGAAATGGAGAGTGTCTGGAATGATCCAGGAATTTTTGTCTTGTGTAATCGACTGAGAGCAGTCTGGGGTTTGTTCGTGAGACAATTAAAACACTGAATATATAATTATATTATAATTACAATAGATCAGTCTGAACTCAAAGTTTCCAGGTAACAGGAATGAGTTTCTGGAAGAATATCCTGTTATAACAGTGAGGAAAAGCAGGATGAATGGGAGCAATGAGGATGATGCAGTGATCCAAGAATTCCCATTTTAATTCTGTGGTCCTGTAAGGAGAATCCTCATCTCCCCTTCATGCAGCCACTTCAAAATGCAAAGTAATTAATTGTTAGATACAGCTGAGGAAACAGAACAACCAAGACATAAAACAGGAAAGAAAATTCCCAGGAATTCTGTCCATGGACCTGACTTTTCAGAGAGACTTGCCTGGAGATTCTTCAAATCAATCTTTAATTAATCTGTATTCTTCTCTGCATTTATCCAGATCCATTTGAAACCATTAAGGACCCTTTCTCCCTCTGTTACCATCAGGGAATCTTCCCGAAACTTTGCTCTTCTGTTTTCTGACCCAAGATTTGTTATTTCTATGAATTTTATTATACATTTTTATCCTGCCAGCTTCTTTTAGTACGCTCAGATTTCTGCCTTCCGAATATTCCCATGTCTCACGTGCTTCTGGGCTAAGCAAAAATTAATATTGGAGTTTCTTCATCCTAATTTTCCTGATCCATCTCCCAGTCTTGCTGCATCGACTCTTCCAGAGAAAAACTCATTGGATTTCTGGTGGAATTGCCTCCGTTTGCTTCCCTTCTTCGTCAAGAGAAGCCCCACCTGAATCTCCTGCTCATCTTTCTAAAGCCCAGGGATTTTCATCCCAGAAGGAATGGCTGAGTAAAACTCATGCACTAAACCCTCCTGTGATTTCTCCGACTACAACGGAATTTTAGAAAGCAGCAGGAATAAAAAAGTAAAAAGAATTAAAAAAAAAAAAAAAAAGGCTGAGAGAGGGATTTGAGAAGAGTGGCTTCTTGTTTTTCCTTCTCCTGAATTACAGCTTGTTTCCTTTGAAGTTCTGCTGACTTCGTACCTCAGCGTGTTCCAGGGAATGAATCCATCTTCTCCTTGTTCCCATTGATGGGAATTTCCCTCTTCCTTTCTTTCCCCGCCGCCCCACCCTGAACTCACCCCCCGCCTCTCCCATTTCATGGCAGAGTTGGAAAAACTTCAGTCTTTAGTCAAGAAATGAGTCTGGATTCGGTGTCCTGAAGGGATAATGGGATATTGGGAAGGAATTCCTGGCTGGGATGGAATTCCCAGAGAATCTGTGGCTGCCCCTGGATCCCTGGAAGTGTCCAAGGTGGGGTTGGACGGGGCTTGGAGCAGCCTGGGATGGTGGGAGGTGTCCCTGCCCATGGAATGGGTGGGATGGAATCATCCTGAAGGTCCCTTCCAACCCAGACCCTTCTGGGATTCGGCAGGTTGGATGGACAAACCCACTGGTATAAAATGAAATCAAATGAGATCAAATGAAATCAAATCAAATAATTATTGGTGTGGAGTCATCGTTTTCCTTTTAGGGTTGTAGAGAGAATGGAATCAGTGCCTGTCCCTAAAAGCTTGGTCCAAAATGTGTTTGGGTGAGCTAAAACAATGAGGGAGGAGTAGAAAGTCCAATTAAATGATCTAATTCCAATTAAATGATCTAATTCCACTCAGACCTGAAAATCTGGGGAACTTGGCAGCTTCCTTATGGTTTATATCTTTCCATTGAGCTGATGTTTCCACAAGAGGGTTGGAACCTGCTAAATGCTCAAAAAGCTGAAAAGAAAATTTAAAAACTTCTCTGAATTCTTAAATCCATCGTGCTCTTTATTAATCTTACACAAATTATTTAATATTTGGCTGTGGTTTTAATTCCTGCTCTGATTCCTGACTGAGGCAGTTCTGCCTCTGCTCCAGAAATGAGTTTTCGGGAGTTGTTCAGGATTTTCCAGGAGTTTCTCAGGACAGGGGTGGCCTGTTGGGAATGAAGACTTAGCACAGATCTTTGCCCAATAAAATTCTAATCTTGTGTGCAGAAGAACTTCAGGACTAATTTTAATTACAAGGTGCAAACAGCCTTTTGGGAGGCTGCTCCGTCAGATCCTTGGCTGCCGGAGTTTATCCCGCGCTTCCCCCTCGGGATGGGAGCTCAGCTCCTGCTCATCCTGACTTCCCATGGATGGATCCAGCAAATTTGGGAATTAGTGCTCATCTTCCAGGCATTGCTTAAGTGCCTGTGAATGTGTTTATGATGGGAGGTGGAACTGGAGGAAGATTTATTAGGCCTGGCAGGCCGGGAGCGTGTTTGTTCCGTGATTAATGCGCTTCACGGCTCCCAATCAACAACTTCCAAACATTGTCTCAGGATTTGCCAGGGGAAATCTGCAGCTCCAGCCCATCCAAGGAACAGTAGCAGCTTTGGAGCTACCGGATTTCAGCTGGTGGTGGTTGTGTGGGCTGTGGAGAAGGACTGGAATATTCCTGGATTTAAAAGAGAAGATGCACTATGGATAAAATTCGGGAGGGTGTGGGGGGGGAAAAGACGGATGAGCAGAGCTGGGAATGCTGGATTTAAAGTGGAAGTGCAAATTCCTGTGTTCCCCATCCTCTTCTAGGGAAACAGGGCATAAATGTGAAGAAAAATGCAAGTAAAAAATGGTTTGAATTCCTTCTCTTTTATTTTCCATGGTTTTTTGCTGCCTATAAAAATGGATGGCAAGAACTAAGACTAAGAACTGGAATTAAGAACTAAGAACTGGAACTAAGAATGCTGGATTTAGAGTGGAAGTTCAAGGGGGAGTGGTTCCCACTGCCAGAGGGCAGGGTTAGACGGGATTTTGGGAACGAATTCTTCCCTGTGAGGGTGGTGAGGCCCTGGAATAGAATTCCCAGAGCAGCTGTGGCTGCCCCTGGATCCTGGAATTGTCCAAGGCCGGGTGGGACGGGGCTTGGAGCAGCCTGGGACAGTGGGAAGTGTCCCTGCCATGGCAAACCAAAACCATTTCAGTATTCTATGATTACTGGACAATACATTCCCAAATTTATACAATTTTAACTTGTCTGAGAAAGCAAAACGTCAATAAAAAATTCTATTTTTCGCCTTTTTTTTTTTTCTTTTATTTTATTATTTTCCCCTTTTTTTGTGAGAAATAAAATCATTTCATTTTAATCCCTAAACGTTGTTCCCGAAAATTTGCCTTTTGGAATGCAACCACTGAGAAGTTTATTAAGACTTGGAGAGAAAGAGGCAGCCTAACAAAGCTTTTTATGGCTGTTATTTAGTTCTTAATTTAAGGTTTGGCTTGGAAAAAGCCACAAAAGCCCCCTCATAACTTCATGTCTCCAACCAAAATTAAACAGGGTTGTTTAAATGGCTGTGAAATGTCCAGTTCTCCTCCATTCCCTGGATTCTGTGAGGTTTAATGCTCCTGAAATCCCTGGAATTGTCCTGGCACTGCTCACCTCTCTGGTGGCAGGGTGACCGAGTGGAGGTCCCAGCAGATGAAGCCAGGAGGACATTCCAGAACCTCTGGAAGTTCTCACGTCAAGAATCAGACAGGTACTGGAATTCCAAAGTGCCTGATGTGTTCTCCCTATTTCAAGATTTCAAGGAAAAGGCAGAAGTTGGGAATTCAGCTGTTTGAATCAGAAGTGTGGTTTTCCAAGGTTCTCCATGAGCTCCTTTCCTATGGACCTCTGAAGAAAATTAAAATTTGGATGGGATGAGTGTGGGTCACCTCCAGAAACGCCACCCAAGCAGCTCTTCCAAAAAATCTGGGGTGAGCACGGGTGGAAAACACAAATCCCGTGGGGATGAGGTGGATGGAAAAGGATGGAAATGTCCCTGGTGTGAATTCCCGGCTGGAAACAGCCTGAGCAAACACAGAGGAGTGAGAAATCAGGAATCAGGAGTGATCCGAGGTCACACAACGGAGCAGCAGGAGAGGGAAGAGATGGGAATCACATGGCTGAAATCCCAGCTTGCTGGAATGGGTATCCATCATCCATTATCCTGGAATGATCTCCCTCCTGCTTTGGGGTTAGAAATTAAAAAAGAATAGGAAAAAAAAAAATTAGAAAAAAATAAATAAATAAATAAATAAATAAAATAAAATAAAATAAAATAAAATAAAATAAAATAAAATAAAATAAAATAAAATAAAATAAAATAAAATAAAATAAAATAAAATAAAATAGAAATAAAATAGATATAAAATATAAAATATAAAATATAAAATATAAAATATAAAATATAAAATATAAAATATAAAATATAAAATATAAAATATAAAATATAATATATGAAATATAAAATACAAAGTAAAATAAAGTAAAATAAAATAAAATAAATAATAAAATAAAATAGAAATTAAATAGAAATAAATAAAATAAAATAAAATAGAAATAAAATAGATAAAATATAAAATATAAAATATCAAATATAAAATATAAAATATAAAATATATAAAACATAAAGTAAAATAAAATAAAATAAAATAAAATAAAATAAAATAAAATAAAATAAAATAAAATAAAATAAAATAAAAAATAAAATAAAAAATAAAATTAAATAGAAATTAAATAGAATCAAATCAAATCAAATCAAATCAAATCAAATAAACTAAAATGAAATAAAATAAAATAAAAATTAAAAGTCCTGACTCTCTATCCTTCTTCGAAGCCATCCCTTCCCCATCCATTCCTTCCCTGAGACATTCTCCTTCTCCTTTGCCATCCATCCCCTTCCCCTGGAGCCCCCTGGGAGAAGTGCCTGCGGATTAATGGAAAACCAAGACTCCATAAAAGATTCCCCTGCAAGTGGATTTAATCCAGGCTCTCCACGACCCCCCCAAAGTGCATTTTGGGGTGCAATTAGAAGTGATCCACTCCACAGAGAGCTCATTTATTCGGGAATGAGCATGGAAGCCGTGTTTGCTCAGGTTTTTCCCTCACACCTGACGCTCCAGCGTCAGGACACAAAGCTGCAGTTTCCCAGAAAATAATGAAGTGAGATGTTCCATAAAGTCATTCCCAGCTGATGGACTCCATGCTCCATAAATATCCAGGAGACTCCCAGAGGAAAGCAGCAGGTCACTCAGGCTCGCAGCAGATTCCATCCAGCAGCCACGGGAGATCCCTCCTGGAAGGGGAGCAGTTTCTACGCAAGCTCTGCAGATGTTCAACTTTCAGAAATGTATTTAATTTCTATTTCTTAATTGCTACCAGGATCACACCTCCTGCTAAGTCCAGGCTGAGTTAATTGGTCCAGGGGAAAGGATGGGATGGAAAGTGTTAAGAAACACCTGTGAACTCACCTAAGCCGATTTTTCACGGAGAAGGCTGAAAGCAGAAATGCCAGCAGAAGTTTTCTGGGAAATGGGACAGACTCAGGACAATTTGCCTCAGACTGGGAAAGGTCAGCAGTTCTGGCAGGCGGCAGAGCTGCTGCTCTGATTCAACTCAAACAGAGCCATTTCTTCCTCGGGCTCCCCGCTGACAAATTCAGAGCAGTTTGGATTGGGATGAGGGAAGTGTGTCAGGAAAAACAAGACCTAGACATCCACTTTTGAACTAAACCTGAACCCAGACAGGACTTGGATCTGAACCTCGTGAAAGCTTCGTTTCTTTTTTCTTCTTTATTTCTTTCCTCTTTTCTTATTCTTTCCCTTTTTCTGGAAAAAATGAAACAATCTCTCAGGCACAGGTTTTCAAGATCTAGAAAAAAAATCCCACAGACAAGAGATGAGGCTTTGGGTACCTGCTGAAATTAATGGAATCTTATTTGTAAAACTCACCCATTTGTACTTTTAACTATTTATTGATTTAACTATTTATTGATTAACTATTGATTTAACTATTTACTACTTGTGCCTCAAAACCAGCAATGCTTTCAGCTCTCTTAATAACAAGGGCTGCAATAGGTGGGAAGGAAGAAAGTGAAAAGAAATTAATTTTAATTAAACCAAGAGGCACTGCAGCACCTCAAGTTGTCACAGTTTACATCTGAGGAATTTTTTTACTCTGTGTTTCCTCACGGCTCCCTGCTCCAGGATCCCCAGCAGTGAATTCCTGCTGAAAGCCAATGGTCTTTCTCCAGTCCCACCTCACTCCCTGCTCCCTCCGTTTGTTTTTTCACGGAGAACAAATTAAAATCAAAGTGTCTGTGAAGGAACATTTCGGTTTCAAGGCCTGAGAATACCTGAAGGGTGATCTCAGGCTGGGCTTTCTGCGCTGCTTTTGGCAGGAGAAAAAATTCTGAGTTAAAATCACAATCCCTCTGTCCCATTGCTGCTGTTGGCATCTTCAGAAGGAGAATTTTCCCTGTTAATCACCTAAAAATCAGATTTGAGACTCAGCTTTACATTTAGAGGCCCAAAATCGTTTCTCAATCTGAAAGAAGTGGCAGCAGGAGCAGTGAAGCTCCTCGTGGCTGACACTGAGGATGTTTTATCAGGGACATCCTCCTCCCTTTTCCCCTCCGCATCAGGAGAAACCTGGAATTCCCTTTCAACTGTGAAGAAAAGGGGAATGCAGATCTCTGCTGTGAGTTCTGGAACATTCATTTCTTATAAAACCACAAAGAAATCTGCAGGTTTAACCCGTGTGGCGCAGCCCAGCTCCGGCCCCGCGCTCGCAGGAGGCGAGGGCACAGCATCATCCCAAGAGCGAGAGGAGCCCAGAGGGAGGAAGATTGGGAGAGGAAAACAAATAAAACCCCAGGAAAGGACAAGATGTGATCTCCTGACACTCATTTGCTCCTCAGCCACCTGGGAGTTCTCTCCAGAAGCAGATTGTGTTCCAGGCAAACAGCACCGCAGCTGCTTCTTTTGGCTGCAGACGCCAGGGCTTGCCCTCGACAGCTAAAATTCATGAATATCATCCAAAACAAAGCTTTTAAAAATAGGAAAGCCGACCTCTGTGTCCTGTCTGACAGCTCGGAGGAGGGGTAAGCACATGGAAGAAGGGCTGAGGGATGATTTCTCAACTAAGGGTTTATCAGCTCTTCCAGGCAACACTGAATATCCTAAATCTGGTCCCGAAGGAAATGTTTCCTTACAGGATCCTTTGCCCGGGTTATTTATCCCCTTGAGATGGAGAAAAATCCCAATTTTCTTCTTAAGACAGAGCTCCAACTTCTGTGTGATGAACTACAACAGTGCCCCACTCTGCTGCCGGGGATAAGGGATTTTCCCATTATTTGGGGCATATTCCACTGGTTTTTTGGCTGCACCTCCAGGGAAAGCCCCACCACCACCACAGCCTCGGAAGGGTCACGTGGAAGGGGATGGTTTGTGTCCCTTTGTGGTGACCAACTGGCTCTTCTGTAGGAGAAAATTCCCCCGGGAAGGCACAATCCTGCTGGAATTCCCCTGGGACAGCAGGCCCGGACTTTGTGAAACGGGTCACGAGAGGAAATCCTTCCCTGGGAGGGTGGGGAGGCTCTGGAATGGCTGGGGCTGCCCCTGGATCCCTGGAAGTGTCCAAGGCCAGGCTGGATGGAGCTTGGAGCAGCCTGGGATGGTGGGAGGTGTCTCTGCCCATGGAATGGGATGAGCCTTGAAGGTCCCTTCCATCCCAAGAATTCCAGGATTTTACAGTGGCACCAAGCAGTTCCTGCAGTTCTCCTGCAGCAAACCAGGCTTGGAATTTTAATCCCATGAGAGGAAGGGTCTGGTTTGAGGGGTGGAGGAGTCTGTGGGATCCATTCTTGGCCGAAGCTGCACCTTCAGAGGAGAGGTTTGACATCTGGAGGGCGTTTGGATGGACCAGGTCAGCTCATCCCCTCTTGGCAGAGCTCCATCCCAAACCATTGGAACCCCATCCCAAAACGTGGCCCAGGCCACTTAACCCTTCCTCCTTTTGCTGTCATGTGTGTCCTGCCTCATCCAAACAGGGGCTTCTGGCCAGGACATCCCAACCTTCAGGAGTTTGTGACATGAAAACAAACCAGTGAAACCCACAAGAGAATGTTCTATCTATAAATATCTGTATAAACACATAAATATATATTTTTATGTACATAGATTCCTACATTTGCACCGTTCCCCGTCCTGGCTGAGGCCCGTTTTGGAAAGGAGACAGCAGTGAACTTATTAAGAATCCCCACTCCTGTTAAAATACCTCTTTAGTACAACAAAACACACGACTGTTGAGCTGGGAAAAGATATTCCATAAATCTCCCAAAGTCAAACACCATGCCGGGAATATGGAAAAATACATCTATATATTAACTGCTCTTTTAACAGCATTATTTGACCCTTAGAAAAAACAAACAGAGGAAAGAAAAACGTTACAAGCCCAGAAAAAAATTCTCTGCCTCTTATCAAAAGCACATTTGAAGAGAGGCCTCGGAGGCATCTATTGTTTAATGGGCTATGCTTGATTTATTGATGATTATGTAGCAAAAAAAAAAAAAATCCATGTAATCATTCCAAGGCCGTGAGAGGTGCAGGGCTCCAATTTATTTGAGCTCAGAACTAGAAAGTGGTGCTGGGTTTTTGTTTTTTTTTGTTTTTTTTAAGCTCTTTTTATTTTTAAATTTTTTTTCATTCAAAGAGTTTTGTTTGCCCAGCAGCGTGAAAGGGTTTGATGGGCAAATCCCTGGGAGCCGAGCCGTTGCTCTCTCCTTTTCCGTAAGTAACTGGCCACGCGGGGCTGCGGTCGGAGTTTACACAGCTGGAGGTTGGAGCGCGGAGTTCAGCGCTTTGATTTTCGGCCTCTTTTCAGCGATGTGAGCTCCTGTCCCGCCTCCCTGCGCACCAACCAGGGGCTCTCACCCACCCACGGGTGTCTCCTGCCCCATCCCATCCGTGGAATTCATGGAATCGGGACGAGGAAGGGGAAAAGTATCTGGGGGAAAAGCGGGCAAAAAAAATTCCGAAGTCAACAGTGAGGTCAAGGCCAGGTTGAGGCGCTTGGAGCACTCTGGGATTGGAACAGAGAAATTAAGAATTAGGAATCGAGCATAAAGAAATGTTTTGACTAAAAGGAGAGGGCCCTCAAAACCTGTGTGAAATCTTTTCTGCTCCCACAGGAGTGGGAAGAGGGCTGGGAGTGCTCTGGGATAGTGGGAGGTGGGATGAGCTTTAGGGTCCCTCCCAGCCAAGCCTTTTTGGGGTTCTGTGATTTTATGAGGTGACGTTTGTTTACATTTGTCTTTGGTATCAACTGGGCCAGCCCAGAAATTCCACAGTCACTCTTCCCATCAAAGCACGGATTTGGCCCAGAAGTTTCGGCTCTGCATGCCTTTGTTGAATTCCAGAGTCCCGATTTTTCCTTTCCCCTTTTAAACCCACTCAAAATGCCAGGAAATTCCTTTGGCTCCATCAAGCAGAGCTGTTAATTAATTTTTGGGGTCCAAACATGACTGAGGTGGTAGGAGCACACGGAGAAGATCCCTTTTTCCATGGATCTCCTCACCTGGACAGGCACCACAGGGAGAAAGGGAATGGGCTGGGAAGAGACTCCGAGGGACACAACAGCTCAGAGCAAGGGAAGGATCCCAAAAATCCTGAAACCCCACTGCTGGATTTTGGTATGGAATTATAAAATCGGTCCTGGAATGGCTGGGGTTGGAAGGGACCCTCAGGATCATCCCATTCCATGGGCAGGGACACTTCCCACTGTCCCAGGTTGCTCCAAGTGTCCAACCTGGCCTTGGAGCCAACTTCCCAACTTCCAGGGATCCAGGGGTAGCCACAGCTGCTCTGGGAAGCTGTCCCAAGAGGGATCAACCTAAAATAAAATAAAATAAAATAAAATGAAATGAAATGAAATGAAATGAAATGAAATGAAATGAAATGAAATAAAATAAAATAAAATAAAATAAAATAAAATAAAATAAAATAAAATAAAATAAAAATAAAAATGAAATAAAAATGAAATAAAATGAAATGCAATGCAATGAAATGATATGAAATAAAATAAAATATAATAAAATAAAATAAAAAATTAAATGCAAATGAAATATAAATGAAATAAAATAAAAATGAAATGCAATGCAATGAAATGAAATAAAATAAAGTAAAATAAAACCAAACCAAAACAAAACAAAAAATAAAATAAAACAAAAAAATAAAATAAAATAAAATAAAAATAAAAATAAAAATAAAAATAAAATAAAAATAAAAATAAAAATAAAAATAAAAATAAAAATAAAAATAAAAATAAAAATTAAAAAAAAAATAAAAATAAAAATAAAAATAAAAATAAAAATAAAAATAAAAATAAAAATAAAAATAAATAAAAATAAATAAAAATAAATAAAAATAAAAATAATAATTAAAATAAAATTAAAATTAAATTAAATTAAATAAAAACAAAACCAAACAAAACCAAACATAAAATAAAATAAAATAAAATAAAATAAAATAAAATAAAATAAAATAAAATAAAATAAAATAAAATAAAATAAAATAAAATAAAATAAATTAAAATAAAATAAAATAAAATAAAATAAAATAAAATAAAATAAAATAAAATAAAATAAAATAAAATAAAATAAAATAAAATAAAATAAAATAAAATAATCCCCATGGGTAGAGAGAGGTTCTGTTGCTGTCCAGCACTGGCTGAGCTCCATCCTGAATAACCAGGATTAATCCCTAATTCTGTGGGAATTCATGGCCTCCTGGGAGATGCTGTTTGCCCTGGGAGCCCCTAAAAGGAGGTGAATGCAGGCAATTTATCCCAAATCAGCCCATCAGGGACTCTGGTCCCACACAGGACACAATTTCCCAGCTGGAAACATTTCACTTTTCCTGTGTTGAAGTTTTCAATGAAATGTCAAAATATTCCACAGAAAACAGACCCTTTTTTTTTTTACTTTGTGGTGGGGATAATTTAGGTGAAAACTCCACTTGCCACTGAAAAATGACTTTGGCAGAGCTGTTTTCTCTGGCTTCTGTTCAGGACAGTGTGGCTGCTCCTCCCAAACTTCCTTCAAAATCCTCCTTAAAAAGCCGTTTTTTCTGGGATGGCTATAAAAATTTAAAAATAAATGTATTTATTGAACTGCTTCTGTCACGGACCATTGTCTGCCTTATCTCAATAACCTGGTTTCGTGGGTTCCTCATCTTGACACATCTTTTTCCTTCCCTTTTTTCCAGCACAGATCAAAATTCTCTGGATCTTGGCACCATCACTCCTGTGTTGTCTCCAGTGAGATATTTCCCATTGGGATATCAATGCTAAAATTGATAAAAAATAAGAATTCTGATATCAATATGGTGTTTTTTTGGTGCTAATAGTCATATTTAGAACTGCTGCAGACAAATCTCTTTGTGAAGGCGGAGGAAGGGAATTCCAGGTGGGAAATCCAGGAAGTTGGATTGTAAGTGGGTTTAATTTTCCTCTGAATCACTCCAAAATTCTGCTGAATTCATGTCTTTAAAGTTAGGAGAATCCTCATCCTAAAATTCATCATGTGATTCCTAATGCAGATTTGGGGAGAAATTTCCAATGTGTCCTTCAAATATTCCTTGAGGAGTTATTCCCTATTCTGAGCTGACTCCCAAGGGAATGACACCTTGGCATTTCCCCTTCCAGGTCCATCCAAAATCACCAGAGTTTGGGGGCAAAAAGAGAAAATTTAGAGCCTTTCAGAATAAAAGTGGAAAAAGGTGAAAACTGGAGGTCAATCCAGTAAGAAATACTCCAGAGACCTCTGGAAACTTCCTATTGGATTCATTTTTATGTCCTCTGTTGCCATTCCCTCGGGAATAACCAAAATAGGAGGTTTCACCTGAGGGACGTGTTTAGAAAAGCAAAGCCAAGGTCTCCCCAGATCCTTGGCAGGCTGCAGGATGGATCCCTGGTGCTGAAGTAATTAAAAATAAATGAACACTTTCAGAGTTCATTTACCAGTCTTGGTGTCATCTGATCCCGTTTAATCCCCCGTGTCCACGGAAGGTCTTTCCCAACAGGACACTGCTCCTTGCTGGGCCCCCAAACAACAATTACACCACTTGGAGCCCTGCCAAGCCCAACAATGGCCTTTCCTGGAGCTTTCCTGGAGAATTCCCAGAGTTTCCAGGCCTTCAGACAGGGTGTAGCATGGCAAACCCAAAGATCCTGGGATTGAAATATCCAGCTCCACACATTCCCGAGTGACTCACAGGATTGGGAGCTGCCTATTTTGCCCAAAATACTTTTTCCTGATGAGGTTTTATTGTCAGCACCAGACACTGGTGTTCTGAGAATCGGGAAATAGGGAAAAGTCTGAAGGAGTTTTATGGATTGGATGGGTTTGTCCTGGAGCTCTGGATCTTTTGGATTGGATATCCTAGGAAATAAATTTCTGCCTCACTGGTGCTTGTTTTATAACAAGAATTCCTTCAGTGTCCAAGGAAAAGATGTGGAAATCATTGAATCCCAGAATTCCAGCATGGTTTGGGTTGGAAGGGACCTTAAAGATCACCTGGTTCAATCCCCTCAGGCACTTCCCACTATCCCAGGCTGCTCCGAGCCCCGTCCAACCTGGCCTTGGACACTTCCAGGGATCCAGGGGCAGCCACAGCTGCTCTGGGAATTCTATTCCAGGCCCACACCACCCTCACAGTAATTCATTTCTTCCCAACATCCCATCTAAAACTCCAATTGGGAGTTTCTAAAGTCAGCTGTTACACTTGAAGAGCTGCTGCCCCCAAGACTTTGAGTTTTGTCACCGGGAAATCAAAATATCCAGGAAGTCCAGGAGGAATCCGAGGAAAAGTTGATGGATTTTCAGCATCAGTTTTTGTCAGGAGAAAATGTTGGATTCCTGAGGTGTTTTCCCACTGCTGGATTTGCAAATTGGAATCTGTTCCAGCAGGAACATCTCAGATCCTCACCCCGGAAGAAAGGAACCCACAGACATTGGACAACACAGAAAAAATATCTGCAGACAGCCTTAAAAATTTATCTTTAAATAAAACCACCGGCAGTGACACTGCCACCACCCAGGAACCGCAAACTTCCTTGTTTCTGCTGGAGAATCATGGAATGACTCCCTCCTCTGGATTTATTCCACCCCATGGAGAATGGGACCTGTGTGCCCTCCTGGAAATCCGTGAGCTGCACACGGCTGGGTCAGGCTGGAGTCCTTCCCTTCCTCCTGCTTATCTCCACTCCCAGCAAATCCAGAGGATTTCCAAGTGTTGTCAGACAGCTGGGAAAACTCCCAGGAATTCTGTTTTTCCCAGCGATTTTATTTTTTTAATTCAGGTTGTATTTGTCAGATTGAGCCACCTGGGGTATGCCCTTATCAGGATGTTGTAGGAAAGGTGCGACAAAAATAGCCAGGAAAGGGAATCGGGATAATTTCTGCCTTTTCAGGAGGATAAGAAAACCTGACAAGAAATGGGAGAAGAACTCTTGGAAATGGAAAACCGAGAAGTGGAAAAGGCGGATCAAAGAGCCACAGTGGCACACGTTTAATCTGGCAGAGCGATATCTGGGAGCTGACACGGCAGAGGGAAAGCATTTGGGAAAAGGAAGAATTTAATAAAGCCAACTGATTCCTGATGGTTAGCATTGGAATATTCACTGAATCCCTTTGGATAACGAATGGTTAGCACTGGAATATTCAGCTGAATCCCTTTGGATAACGAATGGTTAGCACTGGAATATTCAGCTGAATCCCTTTGGATAACACTTCCATCGTCTTTCCAGGCCTGCTGGAGTCCGAAGGTGTCCACAGAAATCAGCCACCTCCCAGCTTTGACTGGAAGCACTTCCATGGGTGACGGACAGATATTCCCTGTGAATATTCCGTGGTTTTCTTTCACAGTTATCAGCAGAAGTCTGACCTTTGACCAAGGAATTCCTCTAATTCCCAAAACTATTTAAGAACTCGTTTTTCACCTGATTCTTCTGCCTTAAGTTTTTGCTTTTCCAGTACTCAGAGCCTTCCCTTCCCAGCCAAAAGCTCTTCTGTGACAGCCTCTCCTTGAGAAACTCCATCCTCCCACCATCTCCAGCTTCATTTTCCCTGGAAAGCTCCGCTCCCTCGGAATGTCAAGGACAGGGATATTAAAATAATCGCACTAATAAAGAACCCTGTCAAACCCAGAGCTCAAATCCTGCTGTGGTTCAGGGTGGGTTTGCTTTAAATCAAATTTCCGAGGCTGCCGAGCCTCAAATTGTGCAATTAAATGAGATGTGATGTCCCACCCTGCCTCGTTTTCCCAGCTCTAATGGAAGAACCGGGATTCAATCCATCTAATAAATGGCAGCTTCTGGAAAGTCTGGGAAAAGCCTTCCTTGCTGCGTGCAGGGAAGAGAAAGAGCAAACGCCCTGCGGATTGCAGTTCCTCAGATGGAACTGCGGAGAAAATTTAATCTTTGCACTTATTTAGGTGGTGGACACCATTGCTTTCCTTTCAGCCTTGGCAAAACTGGATTTCCCCACGTGATTTTTCCATATGTTGAGAGAGAAAGAGGGGCTTTTCTTCTATTTTATTTTAAAAACATTTTAAAATAATTTTTTTAAAATTAATTTTTTAAAAAAATATTAAGAATAAAATAAAATAGTTTATATTTTATATTATATATTTAATATTCTATATTATATATTTTATGTCTCATATTTCATAATTCATTATATATAATATAATATATTATATATTATATATTATATGAAATATATTATATATATAATATAATATATAATATATAATATATTATATATTATATATTATATTTTATATTATATAGAATATAATAATATATATTATATATTATATATTATACATTATATATAATATATATTATATATCATATATCACATATCACATATGATATATGATATATGATATATTATATATTATATATTATATATTACATATTATATATTATATATTATATATTATATATTATATATTATATATTATATATTATATATTATATATTATATATTATATATTATATATTATATATTATATATTATATATTATATATTATATATTATATATTATATATTATATATTATATATTATATATTATATATTATATATTATTACACCAAGAGGGTTGGTGACTTTTTACCTCGGGAATTCTTTTTCATTGGGTTTTTTTTTTTCCATTTCATAATCGTTCTTTTTTTTTTTTTTCTTTTCTATTTCAATGCACAGAACTCTTTCACAGCACAGGGAACTCCTTTATTTCAACTTTAAAAATTTATCTCACAGGTGATAGGAAAAGATAAAGCAAAGAGCCGAATAATATTATTGGAGTAAAATTTCAGAAATACTTGAAATTGTAATTAAAACCTTTTTCTTTTTGGTATTTTTAGAAAAAATTGATGTTGAAAAAAAACCCCCACATTTCCATAATTTGGGGAAAGAGGAAAAGAAGGAAAGAGGAAAGAGGAAAGGAAAGAGGAAAAGAAAGAGGAAAGGAAAGAGGAAAGGAAAGAGGAAAGAGGAAAGGAAAGAGGAAAGGAAAGAGGAAAGGAAAGAGGAAAGGAAAGAGGAAAGGAAAGAGGAAAGGAAAGAGGAAAGGAAAGAGGAAAGGAAAGAGGAAAGGAAAGAGGAAAGGAAAGAGGAAAGGAAAGAGGAAAGGAAAGAGGAAAGGAAAGAGGAAAGGAAAGAGGAAAGGAAAGAGGAAAGGAAAGGAAAGGAAAGGAAAGGAAAGGAAAGGAAAGGAAAGGAAAGGAAAGGAAAGGAAAGGAAAGGAAAGGAAAGGAAAGGAAAGGAAAGGAAAGGAAAGGAAAGGAAAGGAAAGGAAAGGAAAGGAAAGGAAAGGAAAGGAAAGGAAAGGAAAGGAAAGGAAGGAAAGGAAAGGAAAGGAAAGGAAAGGAAAGGAAAGGAAAGGAAAGGAAAGGAAAGGAAAGGAAAGGAAAGGAAAGGAAAGGAATTCATAAATGAAATCCATGGATTTTTGTCAGAAGGGAGCATTATGGTCCCTCAGCCTGTCGTTCCTCATAACAGGATGGATACACCCAAAGAAGTCTGGGAAGGGCCACAAATTAGGGAAAAATGATCACATCCCTCCCTGACAAAACCCAGCCTAAGGAGCAAAGAGCTCATTCGCCCTCCCTCGCACTCCTGATTTATTTGTGGGTGATTAATTTTGTGTCCTGTCCACCCTGGGTATTGTATGACTGCTCTTTCCTAAGATTCCAGAGGTTTATTTCTTTGGAAAAACTGACTCTGCCTTCAGTGTCTCGCTGCTGAAAATAAATCACAAAGCCCAGATATAAAATGGGAGGGGGAGGTGTTAAAGTTTACCTTGAGTTTGACAGAGAGGGTGTGAGGGAGTGAGGTGAAAAATAAATTTAATTGATTATAAATCTGGATTTATTACTCCTGAAGCAAACCAACAGATCAATCAGAATGAAATCATTTGATTCCTACACCACAAATCTCAGGTGGCTCTGAGTGACACCGGTGCTGGTAATGATGATAAATAAAAGCTCCAATAATTCCCATCCCTCCGGTGCTCTTGGCAGTCATTCCTCAGTCTGGAGCTGGAGCTCCAGGAGGAACCATTAGGATTGTGTGCTCCGACCTGTTCCACAAGACATGCCAGGGAATTTCAGGCAGGAATTCCTGCCTCAGGACAGGTATTTCTGCAGCAAATCCCACAGGCTGATGGCAGCGCTGATTTAAACCCATCCAGTCATGGAGAAAGCCGTGGATTCAGTTCAGGTGCAGGTTGGACAGCCTGGCCTTTATTTTTAGACTGGTGCGATATGTAATCATTGGAAAAGTCGGATTATAAATCTGGAATTACTCTGAACGTCTGATTTAAAAATACGACAGGGTCAGGAGCTGAAAGAAAGATTTAAAATTATTTCAGGTAGGAATAACCAAAGTCATTCCAAGTAATTTCCAAGTAACCCAAGTGTCCCTCCTTGACCTAGCTAAACAACTGCTGGGCACCTCCTGTTCAGACCCTAAAATCCTTAAAATTCCACTTGTGGATGCACCCAGAGGTGCTTGGCTGGAGCAGGTGAGCACTTTGGATAGGAATAATTACGGACAACCTGAGGAATGTGAAATGTTGACTTCCAGATCTGAACTTCCCTTAAAGACAGGGTGACCAGCAGGTGATTCCAGAGCTCTCTGGATCTTCTGTTTCTGTTGCTGTAAAGGGACCTTGGGCTGGCTGGTGTGGCCTGAAATGTCTCATTCTGAGATGATTTTTGTCATACGAGTCACAGCCTGTCCCTGCTGGAATCTGATGAGTCCCTAAACCCATCCAGAGCAGTATTAAGGTGCAGAGGTTGAGCTCTGGGCCTGGTTTCATCATTCCCAATGGGAACAGAACCTCCTGGAAGCCACAGTGGTGAGAGCCTCTGGCTTCAGTGGAATGGTTAAAAATGAAACCCTAAAATTAAAATCCTATGGCACTAAAAAGAATTTTCTTCTCCACTTTTTGTTTTCAGTCTTAATCAGCCAGAAACCATAAACAGAGAATCCAAGGAGGGGCAAGTTTGGCTCCGTCGTCTCCTGGCTGAGCCCCTTGGCTGAGGGAAGCATCCCACCTGATACGGAATCACGGAATTCCAAAATTATTTTGGGTTGGAAAAGACCTTAAATCCCATCCAGTTCCACCCCCTGCCATGGGCAGGGACGCCTTCCACTATCCCAGGTTGCTTCAAGCCCCATCAAACCTGGCTGTGGACGCTTCCAGGGATGTGACATCCACAATTTCTCTGGACAAGCTTTTCCAGTGCCTCCCCACCCTCACGGGAAGCATTTCTCCCTAATTTCTCATTCTCAGCATTTGTTTTCCACAGATATCCCATGCTAGTACATGGCTTGTTTGTTTTTCCAGCCTCCCACACTGGAATATTTGGCTGTGGATGCCATGAATTTGTCTCACCTCTCACAAACACCAAGCCTTGCTCCTGAACTGCCAAAATATTTGGATACTTCCAGTGGGGAGTGATTAATGTCCCTCCCCGTGGTATTCCATGTGTCACGCACACCGGCGGGAAGTTCCCGGAGTGACACGAGTTCCTCTGGCCTGCCCGCGTGCCAGACAGGCTGACAGCTGATGTTGCTGGAGCAACATCCACAAGGAATTGCAGATGGATTCCTCAAGAACATGGACCCAACCGGATCACCAGGATCATCAGCTCCCTGGGATAAAACTGCCTGGAGCCGGAGATTCCCAGCGGTCCCGCAGAGCAATAAATAACCTGAAATTACAGCCCTGGGCAGCAGAGATTTGAGTGACAGCTGGGAAAGGGTTTTCCTTGGAAAGTTTTGGGTGAGGTCATCCAGATGGTGGAGAAGATGGAGATTTGCACCTGGGAGATGTTTGGGAATTCTCGTGCTGGGGTTCGTAGCGGGCAGGGGGAATCGAGCACCGTGGTTTGTTAAAGGTTGCTGGGCTGAGGAGGACAGGAGGTGACAAAGACGGTGCTGGTGCCTGTCTTGGGGAAGTCAACGAGCAGAAAATGAAGCAGAAATAAAAAATTAGGTTTTTGCCTCAATAAACTTCGGCTGAGAGACTGAGAAATATGAAGGGAATCAGTGGGGCAGCCAAAATAGATCACACAAATATCTGTTTGTGCTTTTCTCCATCTGTCCTTTTGGGTTTTGTTTTGGTTTTTTACATAGAAAGGGCTGGGCTGGAATAGAAACTTAAAAACCATCCAGCTGTGGACAAGGAGACCTTCCATTATCCCAGGCAGCCCCAAGCCCCTTCCAACCTGGCCTTGGACACTTCCAGGGACCCAGAAGAAGCCACAGCTTTTCTGGGAATTCTATTCCAGGGCCTCCCCACCCCCTGAATAAAGAATCCCTTCCCAACATCTGATCCACCCCCTCCATCTATCAGTTTATAACCACTGTCCTTTATCCTGTCACTATCTGTAGAAAATGTCCCTCTCCCTGCTTTTTCATGGATTGTCGAGGTCATAGGGTGCAAAATTAAATCCTCTTGGCAGAAAAAGAGTCCCAAAACAAAGGATGCAGCGGGTGGGAAATGGGTTTGTGCTCTCCCAAATACAGGAACGGAATCAGGAGCGTTGGCAAAGAGAAACACCAAAAAAAGTCATTTTGGACGCGGAGTAAAATCGGGGTTGCTGCAGGCCAGGAAAGCCAAGTCAGGGGAGTAAAGTTTAGGCAAAACTGGTGTTGGGTTTAATCATCTCCCAGAAAATTTCTCAGGTTACCTGGAGAAGATGTGGATTTCCCACCCCTGGCAGTGTCCAAGCCCAGTTTGGACGGGGCTTGGAGCCGCCTGGGATGGTGGAAGGTGTCCCTGCCATGGCAGGAGTAGGACAGGATCATCTTCAAGGTCCTTCCAACACAACCCAATCATAATTCTGTCATTCTATGAAATTCAGGGAGTTAGGACAAGAAACCCACCTAGAAATAAGACCATGGGGCAATTTTGGAAGACTGATTATTCCAAGTCACAGCTCTCGATTTTAAATCCTTGAACACTTTTTTTTTTTAACCTGTGATTCTTCTCTCACCAACTCTGCTTTAAGGAATTCACCCTCACCCACCAAGAAATGCAACTGAGACTTCTTGGGGACAGTCCTGCCTTTCTTTTAATGCACAAAATCAATTGCACCCATGCAAATGTTCTTTTATTCCATTTTTTTTTTATATCAGATTGGGAACCAAGCTACCAAAAGTGTTACCCAACAGCTCATAAAGGTGAGTTTTCAGCTCCTTTCTGAAAAGTCACAGTAAAACTAAGCAGAGAGCCCAGACATAAAGAGGACTTGTCCCTTTGCCAACATGTTATGGATTATTTTACAAGAGCTTTCAGTCTGGAAGTCCTTAACCTGCCACTTCAGCTATCAACATTCACTATCAGTGATTAAATCTTGACTACTCTGAGACTGGAAATGGTGCCAAAGATAAACCTGGTTCAGCTCAGCCCGGTCCTCTGTTGGCTTGAGGAGCTGCTCCGAGGTCACTGCGGAGTCAAAGCCCCCAAGTGTCTCTCAGGAACCACTCAAGACTCAGGCTCCAAGCCCATGGAGTTTAAAGTTTTATAATCTGGGGGTTTTTTGCCAGGACTGTGAACTTCTTGCCACGTGGCTCCTAATAAAAACAGAGCTATCCCATTTCTTCCTTCTTCCCAGACTCGTACAACGTTCCCCCATTTCAGCTTTGCTGTTTGACAGAAGGTATTTTATCTTTCTGGGGACATCTCCAAAATTATTTGCTGAAGGAATTTAATCTTTATCCCTCTTCTCTTGATTTCCAGGCTTCCTCTCCCTTGGTTTCCATGATTTTCTATTCTTTTTGGTTTTGTGGGTATTCTTCCATGGACACAATCTCCACAACATCACAGGAAATGAAGGTGCTGCTAAGAAAATGAAGGTGCTGCTACAAATATTCTCCTTTTGTTATCCTGATTAATACCCTGAGACTGATTTCATTTAAAAGCAGAATGAAAACAGCCACACCTTTCCTTTCCTTTCCTTTCCTTTCCTTTCCTTTCCTTTCCTTTCCTTTCCTTTCCTTTCCTTTCCTTTCCTTTCCTTTCCTTTCCTTTCCTTTCCTTTCCTTTCCTTTCCTTTCCTTTCCTTTCCTTCCTTT
The DNA here is from genome assembly GCF_030490865.1 of Poecile atricapillus. Classification (NCBI taxonomy): domain Eukaryota; kingdom Metazoa; phylum Chordata; class Aves; order Passeriformes; family Paridae; genus Poecile; species Poecile atricapillus. Next base: position 1,935,340 of record NC_081250.1, on the reverse strand, counting down.
CCTTTCCTTTCCTTTCCTTTCCTTTCCTTTCCTTTCATTCCTTTCCTTTCCTTCCTTTCCTCGAGTCTCTCTCCTTCCTTTCCCTTCCCTTCCCTCATATTATCCATGGTTTATTTAAATAAAATTCCTTCTTTTCTGAAGAGCACCTTTTGCTGCCACACTTTGACATTGGGATGTATTTTCTACTCATTAACTAACTTTGATCTTCATCAAATCGATTCTTCATTAATTGCTCTCAAATCTGTGGTTTTGTGACCTCTTTATCCCCTCTTTAAATACCAGTTAAACCCTAATGATCCATCCCCTGATTTGCTAACCCACCCCCACCACTGAATTAACTCAGGATTCAAACCCCCAGCCTGTTCTATTTGGATTGGAGGCAGACACTTTGCTGCAGGATTCCTTTCAGCTGGGTTTGGATCCAGAGAAGAGAAGCAGGGAGTGAGGAGAGAGAATTCCGCACGCACAGGGTTCCCCGCACCCTGCAAGCCAGAGAAAAGCAGGAGTTAGGCTGGACTTGAGGCTGACAGAAGGAGAGCTGCAGCCAAGTCGATTAACAGAATTAATCTTCAGAGCTGTCAGGTTTCACTTTTATTTTATGATGACTTTATTCCTCGCACACACGGCCCTTCATTACTGGGCTGTTTGGGATCCAAGGCAGACGGAATGAGCAGCTTGACCTCGCTCGTAAACCCCACTACTGAGGCAGCTGCACAACCTGAAACCGAGCAGAATTAGCTCTGAACCTCAGCTTTCA